>NC_138768.1:210521110-210872173 GCF_965119305.1 Pelophylax lessonae
ATATGTCTCAGTTGCCCAGGGCATTTTAGTTGCCATGGCCAGTTGTATCAATTCCCGATTTGAGCCCCACAACCACTGCTGAGAACCCGTAACATGGCTCCCCCCAAATGGTGCATGTAGAATATTCAGAATTGGGTTCGGAATTTGGTAAAAATGAAAGATTACCACTGTAGAGCAGGGCTGTCACTGGGGTTAACCTTAAAATCATGTAATCTAAAAACACCTCATGATGCGGAGTTAACATATATGCCTATTGTGAATCTGGGCATCTACACCACAAACTGCTTCCTTATAACAAAAATGATGAAAGTGTTAACATCCACAATCCCCCCCAATGACCAGGCAGAATCAGTAAACTGCAAGCAAAAGTTGTTTTTATTTCACAAACTAATTTTAACATAATAAAAAAAAATACTTCTACAAAACTAATTTAAACTTACAAAAAAACTTTATTTAAAAAAAAAAAAAAAAAAGAGTTTACAAACTAATGTAACTTAAAACAACAACTTTATTAAAAAATAAATGGGGAAAAAAAAAAAAAAAAAAAAAAGAACAACTCCAGAAAGAACAATTAAAACGCTGGACATCCAAGCCTCACGCTGCACCTACAAAAAATAAAAAATTTACAATGTATACCAAATTTCAGGCAATCAGTATGTCATCATTTTTCATTGTTATAATAAATACATTTTAAGCACATTCTTATAATCTTTATAGATTTTAACTACTTGGTGACCGCCCGCCGCACTTGTACGGTGCTACCCTGGGAGTGGCTAAGGGGCGATCGCGCTCCGCCGCAGGTGCGCCACCGCGTCATTTGGGGAGTCAGCGCATGTGACCGGCGGCTCCGATGGCCGCCGTGCACTCCCAATCTCCCCCAGCAGAGGGAGAAAGACAGACGGCTGATGTAACACAGCCGTCTGTTATTCTCCATGAAGTACAGAGGCTATGTAATCCTATGCTAGACCCCTTCCCTGCCAGTGTCATTTTTAACGCAACAGTGCATATTTATAGCACTGATTACTGTAGTAACGTCACTGGTACGCCCAAAAGTGTCAAAATTATTACTTTGGGGTCTGATCTGTCCGCCACAATGTCGCAGTCCCGAAAAAAAAACAAAAAAAACAGACGTAGATTTCGTTAGAGCATCGCACGACCGCGCAATTGTCCGTTAAAGTCACGCAGTGCAGAATCGCAAAATAGGGCCTTGTCTTTGAGCAGCCAAATCCTGCAGGGCTAAAGTGGTTAAATAGAAATACAATGTCGTCTAGCAAGTGTTCCATGCAGTTTGTGATATGGCTGACCTTTATACTCCAGTAGGGCGCATGCTATTTTCAGTCGTGCCTCCAATATGGCTTCTGCTGAGGTCTGGACTGTTCCGATTTGTCGGGATCTTAGGAACTCCTTTGCAAACTGAAAAAAAAAAAAAAAAAACAACTAACATTACCATCAGCGCTTTACATTTTTACATTATTGACTGAAACAATTTCCAAAATAAAAATTACCATCAAGATTAAAACTCCACAGCTACTGGAGTCCTGCTGCTTGCTGTGCTCCAATACTGCTGTTTTCCATTGGACTCCTTTATCCTTACGACTGGCCTTCCGCAGGAACAAACTAGTTTAAAAAAAACAAAATTTAAAATGTTTTAATTGAACCTTTTACACATCACTTTGTTAGGCTACAACTTTTTCAACAGGCACAGTTACCTCCAGTTTTTGTGCAATGTAGATTGATACACGTTTTCGTTTCCCATTGGGTCCACGATCAACAGCACCTGCTCCGCCATGATGATTATCTAAAATATTTTTGAAATTGAAAAACAGCTTGTGATGTTAAATATCTATATACATATATAGAGTGTACACCTGAACAGTTTTGGATTTGAATTTCAATTGAGTTTAGGTTTATTTCGGAAGTGTTCGGGTTTGCGTTGAAAGATAAGGTGTTAACCCAATATACATAAATTATAAAAAACTATAATGTAGTCCAATAACATAAAACAATGTGTGAAATACATACCACTAAAATCCAGTGTTTTCCAACGTTTACTGGACACATCCAAATATTTTCTGGAAAAAAAAAAAAAGAACAACTCCAGAAAGAACAATTAAAACGCTGGACATCCAAGCCTCACGCTGCACCTACAAAAAATAAAAAATTTACAATGTATACCAAATTTCAGGCAATCAGTATGTCATCATTTTTCATTGTTATAATAAATACATTTTAAGCACATTCTTATAATCTTTATAGATTTTAACTACTTGGTGACCGCCCGCCGCACTTGTACGGTGCTACCCTGGGAGTGGCTAAGGGGCGATCGCGCTCCGCCGCAGGTGCGCCACCGCGTCATTTGGGGAGTCAGCGCATGTGACCGGCGGCTCCGATGGCCGCCGTGCACTCCCAATCTCCCCCAGCAGAGGGAGAAAGACAGACGGCTGATGTAACACAGCCGTCTGTTATTCTCCATGAAGTACAGAGGCTATGTAATCCTATGCTAGACCCCTTCCCTGCCAGTGTCATTTTTAACGCAACAGTGCATATTTATAGCACTGATTACTGTAGTAACGTCACTGGTACGCCCAAAAGTGTCAAAATTATTACTTTGGGGTCTGATCTGTCCGCCACAATGTCGCAGTCCCGAAAAAAAAACAAAAAAAACAGACGTAGATTTCGTTAGAGCATCGCACGACCGCGCAATTGTCCGTTAAAGTCACGCAGTGCAGAATCGCAAAATAGGGCCTTGTCTTTGAGCAGCCAAATCCTGCAGGGCTAAAGTGGTTAAATAGAAATACAATGTCGTCTAGCAAGTGTTCCATGCAGTTTGTGATATGGCTGACCTTTATACTCCAGTAGGGCGCATGCTATTTTGAGTCGTGCCTCCAATATGGCTTCTGCTGAGGTCTGGACTGTTCCGATTTGTCGGGATCTTAGGAACTCCTTTGCAAACTGAAAAAAAAAAAAAACAACTAACATTACCATCAGCGCTTTACATTTTTACATTATTGACTGAAACAATTTCCAAAATAAAAATTACCATCAAGATTAAAACTCCACAGCTACTGGAGTCCTGCTGCTTGCTGTGCTCCAATACTGCTGTTTTCCATTGGACTCCTTTATCCTTACGACTGGCCTTCCGCAGGAACAAACTAGTTTAAAAAAAACAAAATTTAAAATGTTTTAATTGAACCTTTTACACATCACTTTGTTAGGCTACAACTTTTTCAACAGGCACAGTTACCTCCAGTTTTTGTGCAATGTAGATTGATACACGTTTTCGTTTCCCATTGGGTCCACGATCAACAGCACCTGCTCCGCCATGATGATTATCTAAAATATTTTTGAAATTGAAAAACAGCTTGTGATGTTAAATATCTATATACATATATAGAGTGTACACCTGAACAGTTTTGGATTTGAATTTCAATTGAGTTTAGGTTTATTTCGGAAGTGTTCGGGTTTGCGTTGAAAGATAAGGTGTTAACCCAATATACATAAATTATAAAAAACTATAATGTAGTCCAATAACATAAAACAATGTGTGAAATACATACCACTAAAATCCAGTGTTTTCCAACGTTTACTGGACACATCCAAATATTTTCTGGAAATATACTCTGCCAAAAAGGGTTCAAAGTAGGTTAGTAATACGTCACATTTTATGCTTATAGCTGCAAAGCTGTAATTGTGACAACTAACTCACCTTTCCAAGTATATGGACTTGCCCATCAAACAACGCCGAGGAAACCACGGCACAAACGTGGCGAACAGATTCCTGTTTCAAATGAAAATAGAAACCCATACAAAATAACAAAAATCAGCAAATATGTAACAGAAGCATACACATAGTTCACATAGATATCTCACTTGCCTGTTTGTTTGTAATCAGGTGATGTAGGTATGCATCAATCACCTGCATTGTAAAGAAAAATATTTAGCAATTTTATTAAACTCAATCTTAAAGGTTTCATTTGGATACATTTTCAACAGAGTAGTGTCTTACCTCGTCTACCAACCACTTGGTTGCACGCAGCGTTTTAAAGGAAGAGACATAGAGCTTGTAAGGCCCTACAACCACTTCCAACGACTGCTCATCCTCCTTTGTCCATACCATTCGAACTGGGGAGACAAAAAAAAAAAAAAGTTTGTTAGCTAGATCAAGCCATAACATTGAAAAAGGCCAGACCAACAGGGCATGGCCAAACATATGACCAACGGGGTTAAACTAACTAAAGAATCCAGTATAACAACGCCAAACAGTGGCAACTTTATCCAAAAAAAAAAAAGAAAAGGCCATAATGGCCATAGGATTTAAAAGGCCAGACCAACAGGGCACGGCCAAACATATGACCAACGGGGTCAAACTATCAAAAATCCATTAACGGATACCTCTCTCCTCTACGTTTGGCATGACATTCTGTGCAGGATCTAGCGAGGGCTTCAAAAATCAAGATTTATGTATTCAAATTACATGTCTAATAAACATCAAGTACTTAATATACTTTATAGAAGTAAAAAAAAAAAAAAACAACTAAAACGCAAGAAAAAATACAATATATACATATACCCTACTCAGACAATGAGTTAACTTTTACCTCAATAGTGACCATCTTTTCATGGTGTCTTTTCGCAGCATAAACAATCACGGAAGGCCTCTGTTGATAGGGAGAAGTACCGCTGCTGTTGTCCTGACGCGCGTCCATTGATGGATCATCTTCCTGGAAATTTACTGTGTCTTCCTCCGTTTTGGGTCTCCGGTACGGCTTCAGATGGTCTACATTGTATTTATTCTTCAGAATTGCTCCTTCAGAATTGGACAATGTAACCAGCTTCCCAGATATTGCCTCGATGACGTAAGGGCCAAAAAAATGCTTTTCCAGCGTTCCACCTTTTCTTCCTTTATTCCGCATGTTGAACAGAAGGACTTCTTGACCTACGGAATAAAAAAAGTTTTTATATTTTTTTTGAACTTTCTTTTCATAATCTTTTTTTTGTTTGTCCTGTGCTTTTGCTATGTTTTCCAATGTGGTCGTTCTGACGATCTCCATCGCTGACTTCTTCTCCTCCAAGAACGAAGCATATCTGCGCTCTTCAGGAAGGATAATCGTCGAAAGCTAAAAAAAAAAGGAATACAAGAATAAATGTAATAAAAAGTACGGAATCCTAATGATATTATTTCACACAAACGCAGATGTACAACTTGACCGAAAGCTATATTAATTTCATGATTGTAGGAGTGAAGAGCCTATACATTTTCTTGTTTAGCCCTGCATCCTCAATAGTTTCCACTGCAAGTCATAACTTTCCATATGCGAGCAGAGAACTGCAACACAGCTTTTATTAGCTATATGCCAAATTAGCACTCGCAGCAGGTAATAAACCTAATGCACCACAGATACAATCTCTAGATTACTATGGGAAAAATATTTCATGTTGCATAGAAACATAGCTAACCGGCATGTCAACAGGAACCTCTGAGGGGAAAACGGCCTCCCTTCCATACATCAGTGCAAAAGGTGAATGCTTCGTGGTGGTTTGCACTTTCGACCTCAAGGAAAAAAGGGTTGCCTCCAGGTAGATGTCCCAGTTATCTTGCTTCTCATTGACCAATTTCGTTAGTGCTCTACAAGGCCAAGAAAATATATATAAAAAAAAAAATTAATTAATATCTAAATAAAAAAAACATTTACAACTCTTTAAATCAGTACAATACTTCGACATATAAAAAGGTTAACTACTGATAAACAGTGTAATGCCCAAAAAAAAGGAAAGAAAAAAAAAAAAAAAAAAAAAAAAAAAAGGGTTCATAAAAAAAACATTAAAACCAGAATTTGAATAAAACTTGCCGCTTTATGTTGTCGTTCGTTTTCTCATCCAGCCCATTTGTTTGTGGATGGTACGCAGCTGTCACACTCCGTTCGATGCCCAGTAGACCACAAAGCCGATCGTTCAGCTGTAAAAAAAAAAAAAATTTTTTATAAAAGACAATAGTAAGATAATACCTCTTAAATCATTGTCACAACAATGCCATTTGGAAATTACACCTACTTGATTCACAAACTCTCTGCCTTGGTCCGACAGTATTCTTTTGGGACAACCGTGCCTGTAGATCATTGCACAAAGGTGCTGGCCCACTTCAGCAGCACTTTTGGTTTTCAGTGGAAACGCCTCCACCCACTTCGAAAAGTAGTCTGTTGCTGTGAGGATATATCTATATCCATCAACAGTTGTTGGCAGAGGTCCTGTTAGGTCGATGCCAACCAGCTCCCAGACATTTGACACCTAAGAGGATTCCAAAAAAAAAAAAAATAATAATTTTTAAATAAAAACATAATGTGTAGTTTATGTAAAATAAGATACTGCTTTGGGAACATTTACCTTAATAAACTGCAATGGCTGGCAAACTTTTAATGGTTTTCCCACCTTCTGGCATTGATCACATTCCAGGACCTTTAAGAGAAAAAAAAAAAAAAAAATTAACATATGTGCAGTTTTCTCAAATCTGTACATACACAAAAATAAGTAGATTGCATAAATAAGTAGATTGCATACCCAGTTGTCAAGATCTACAGTTATGCCAATCCAGTAATATCTGGAGCACACTGCAGACCGTGTCCTTATGATGCCTGTGTGACCCCCAAGCGGTGAAGAGTGAAACTCCTCGAAGATTTTCTTTGCTTCTTCTTTCGTCTGTATGGCTCTTCGGTTGCCATAGAACAGCTTTCCATCTAGAATTAAAAGTGGACATTAAAAGCTGCATGCATGAAAAAAACTATCTTACCTTAACACGGCAACAGATTGTATTTCTGATACTCACCATTTATTGTGAATTTTCCAGCATACTTACGAAGGTTGCGTTTCATATTTGTGGAATACCCCGATGGGTATGCTCCCGCGGAGAGAAAGTTGTAAACTTCTTCCCACTTTTTCTCCATACCTAAAACATAAAGCACACCACTATCGGCGAACATGCAGCATCAAAACCTGTACACACAGGTTAGTAAATTCTTAGGAACAAACAAATGAACAAATCTTGATAAAGGCATTAGAAAAAAAAAAAAGAAAAATTTCTAGGAGGTGATGAAAAATAATATACGGAACATTGAACAGCTGGTACACACTAACAACTAGCCTTATTACAATATATAAGCATGCAAAAAAATAATGGTCTTTGTCCATCCAAAGTGATATATGCCCCAGCAATTAGGATTAATCTGATATTACTCACTGGTCAGGGAGCCTGATGGATCTGGACTGCTGTGCAATTGACCAAAACCAAAGGCAAAGCCTGTGAAGAAAAAAAAAAAAAAAAATAAAAAAAAAAAAAATTTGAGGTGTATATGTATACACACATATTATATTGTGGAATATATGCCCCATCAAAGACTCATACAGCGCTATTCTTCTAATACTCACTGGTCGGGGAGCCTGATGGATCCGGACTGCTGTGCAATCGACCGCGAAACCAAATGCAAAGCCTGTGAAGGTCAAAATTAAGATATAGATACATTATGGCAAATTATCATATATGCGCACAAGCGAACGTGTATTGAAACACAGGTGTAAGGAGATATATTCCCCTTCTTTGCATAATGAAAGAGGGCGGAGAAAGCTGTACATTCATTAACAGGATACACAGGCATTTTAAGGACTTTTCAACAAACATCAGGTGTGTTTCCCCATCAGAGAGCCCCTTTTAAGCATGTCCCCCATCCCATGAGAGAACCCCTTTTACATCAAGCATGTCCCCCATCCCATGAGAGAACCCCTTTTACATCAAGCATGTCCCCCATCCCATGAGAGAGCCCCTTTTACATCAAGCATGTCCCCCATCCCATGAGAGAGCCCCTTTTACATCAAGCATGTCCCCCATCCCATGAGAGAGCCCCTTTTACATCAAGCATGTCCCCCATCCCATGAGAGAGCCCCTTTTACATCAAGCATGTCCCCCATCCCATGAGAGAGCCCCTTTTACATCAAGCATGTCCCCCATCCCATGAGAGAGCCCCTTTTACATCAAGCATGTCCCCCATCCCATGAGAGAACCCCTTTTACATCAAGCATGTCCCCCATCCCATGAGAGAGCCCCTTTTACATCAAGCATGTCCCCCATCCCATGAGAGAGCCCCTTTTACATCAAGCATGTCCCCCATCCCATGAGAGAACCCCTTTTACATCAAGCATGTCCCCCATCCCATGAGAGAGCCCCTTTTACATCAAGCATGTCCCCCATCCCATGAGAGAGCCCCTTTTACATCAAGCATGTCCCCCATCCCATGAGAGAACCCCTTTTACATCAAGCATGTCCCCCATCCCATGAGAGAACCCCTTTTACATCAAGCATGTCCCCCATCCCATGAGAGAACCCCTTTTACATCAAGCATGTCCCCCATCCCATGAGAGAACCCCTTTTACATCAAGCATGTCCCCCATCGCATGAGAGAGCCCCTTTTACATCAAGCATGTCCCCCATCCCATGAGAGAACCCCTTTTACATCAAGCATGTCCCCCATCCCATGACAGAGCCCCTTTTACATCAAGCATGTCCCCCATCCCATGAGAGAACCCCTTTTACATCAAGCATGTCCCCCATCCCATGAGAGAACCCCTTTTACATCAAGCATGTCCCCCATCCCATGAGAGAACCCCTTTTACATCAAGCATGTCCCCCATCCCATGAGAGAACCCCTTTTACATCAAGCATGTCCCCCATCGCATGAGAGAGCCCCTTTTACATCAAGCATGTCCCCCATCCCATGAGAGAGCCCCTTTTACATCAAGCATGTCCCCCATCCCATGAGAGAACCCCTTTTACATCAAGCATGTCACCCATCCCATGAGAGAGCCCCTTTTACATCAAGCATGTCCCCCATCCCATGAGAGAGCCCCTTTTACATCAAGCATGTCCCCCATCCCATGAGAGAACCCCTTTTACATCAAGCATGTCCCCCATCCCATGAGAGAACCCCTTTTACATCAAGCATGTCGCCATCAGAACCCCTGTACTCACTGCAAAACTCCTGTAATCGTCCACAGATGTCACCGTTCTCCTGGAATCGTCCTGGAATCTTCCACAGATGTCACCGTTCTCCTGGAATCGTCCTGGAATCGTCCTGGAATCTTCCACAGATGTCACCGTTCTCCTGGAATCGTCCTGGAATCTTCCACAGATGTCACCGTTCTCCTGGAATCGTCCTGGAATCTTCCACAGATGTCACCGTTCTCCTGGAATCGTCCTGGAATCGTCCTGGAATCTTCCACAGATGTCACCGTTCTCCTGGAATCGTCCTGGAATCTTCCACAGATGTCACCGTTCTCCTGGAATCGTCCTGGAATCTTCCACAGATGTCACCGTTCTCCTGGAATCGTCCTGTAAATCTTCCACCGATGTCACCGCTGCTCACCGTCTCTGTCGACTGTGTGTCTCAAATTTCGCGCCAAATTTACATAGCCATGGTCTGCCCAATAGAATTGTGGTCCTGCTATGACCACCAATACCCGCCCAATAGCGTTTACAGCTTGCTATGACGCTTCATTTCGCGCCAAAAATGTTGTTAATGCTCCATAGCTCGCCCTGTCCAATCGCGTGCTCCATAGCCCGCCCTGGCCAATCGCGTGTTAATGCACCATAGCCCGCCCTGCCCAATCGCAATCGCGTGCTCCACTGGCCAATCGCGTGTTAATGCTCCATAGCCCCGCCCTGCCCAATCGCGTGTTAATGCTCCAAAGCCAGCCGCAGTCTCTCGTCGGATTGTGCCCCCGACGGACTGCGCAGGCGCCAACCCCAGCTGTTCTGACAAATCAGCTGGGGTGACGTCACTTACGGAGCATGCGCAGTCCGACCCGGGCATTATCCGACGCAGGTCACTCTTCGACACGACACCTGCTGACTGACTGTGGATGGAAGGGAGGAGGGGCTCCGCATATCGGCCCGCCCATCCCCAACATCAGAGCTTCGATTTGACAGCTCTGCTGCACTTACTCTCACTGTCACTGCGGTGGTGAATGTTTACACTGATGCAGGTACTGCTAGGCTGTCAGCAATAGGTATGGGCGCCACCCCTGAATCCCAGGGACAGAACCGGGGACAGACTTGGTCCGGGAACATCTGGTCACCCTACTTTAAGTGTATTATGTAGGTCATTATATACTTTAATATGCTTACATGTTAATAAACATATATACAATATGTTTAATATACATACATTATATACTATGTATATGTATTTAAATACAGTATATACAGTGTATACATATTAATGGTTATTTAAAAAAAAGTATTTTATTTATGGATTGTGAAATGTATTTATTTAATGCATATAATTACTTATGCATATTAGTATATGAACCCTTTTTATCTCTGGCTAACACTTTTAAAAAGTTACAAAAAAGTTTTTCGTTTGGAATAAAGGTTTTACCTAAAATAAAAACTGACCATTGTAAGTACCCCTGTCAGTGTTAAATGGTTTGTCTCAACCCTCCAACTTCCACTTTTGCTGCACAGCTTGGTCTTTTAACCACTTACCGCCCGCCGCCGTCATATGACGGCGGGACGGTGCGGCTATTATCCTGGGCGGACGTCATAGGACGTGACCCAGGAAATGCAGGGCAGGCGCGCGATCGCACAGCCGATCACAATGGAGGCGCCCGGGAGATGACCGCGCATGCGCGATCGGGAGCGCGCAGCGCGGTCATGTCGGTGGCACTGTGTTCCGTAGGAACACAGCTGTCACCGGCAGTAGTAAACAGTCACTGACAGTGACTGTTTACAATGTGATCGGCTGTGAATCCATTCACAGCCGATCACAAAATGTAAACAAAGAGCAGTAACTCACTGTTACTGCTCTGTAAACATGTAAAAAGTAAAAATCACACCAATAAAGGTCCCCACACAGTCCTCAGCCCCCCCCCCCCAATGTCACCTATCACCCAACAGTCACCTCATCAGTGCCTAGAAATTGACACCCATAACGTTCACATGTGAGCGCAGCGATCGCGGGCAGAATCACCGCGATTCTGCCCGCGATCTGGAAATCATTGCAAATTGCGGGACGCCTGTGCGTTGCCCATTTTTTGCAATAGCACCCCAAACGCTGTGCGATGTTGCCGCCATTTCCGCCTGCCGAATCGCGGTAACATCGCACAAACATCGCATGACGCCCAAAAAAGGTACAAGAGTTTCTTTGGTGCGTCATGCGTTGTTTGCGCGATGTTACCTCGATTCGGCAGGCGGAAATCGCAGCAACATCGCACAGCGTTTGGGGTGCTATTGCAAATCACGGGCAACGCACAGGCGTCCCGCAATTTGCAATGATTTCTGGATCACGGGCAGAATCGCAGTGATTCTGCCCTCGATCGCTACGCTCACATGTGAACATAGCCTAAAGTTCACCGGTCACCAGAGACTGCCATCAGTACTGCCGTGCACCATCGCCCGTCACCTGTCACCCATCAGTGACCATCGCCCGTCACCTGTCACCCCATCAATCACCGTCACCTGTCACCCCATCAGTCATCGTCACCTGTCACCCCATCGTCATCTGTCACCCTATCAATCATCGTCACTTGACACCCCATCAATCATCGTCACTTGTCACCCCGTCAGTGATTGTCATCTGTCACCCCATCAATCGTCACCTGTCACCTCATCAATCATCATCACCTGTCACCACATCAGTCATCGTCACCTGTCACCCCATCAGTCATTGTCACCTGTCACCCCATCAGTCATCGTCACCTGTTTGCCATATACATGCAATCACTTACTGACCGCCTAACGACTATATGCGTCGGCCATTAAAAGCTAAATACTGGGGTTATGGCAGCAGATAGCCCCCATAACCCCGGTATTTTTTGAAACGGCGGGCGGTCGGCTTTCAGATAAGGGTGGTCCCAGTGGTGGATTCGCCACGGAATTACCCTTACGGTGCAGGGGAAGAGGTGCCCCCTCCCGCCGCGTCCCAGACGTTTTCCCAGCTTACCGGACACGCCGGCAGCGGGGAAAACTATCCGGTCCCGGATCCTCAGAGACAGGAAGTCGAGTGAGGACAAGATGGCCCTCACTCAACTCTATGGTCTTGGAGGACCGGAGCTACGTCAAAAGACGTTGCCTAGCAACCGGTTTAAAGGGCCGCTTTTTTTTTTTTTCTTTTTTTTTTTTCCTCTTTCAACAATTTTTTTTTTTTTTTTTTCTTTTTTAGTGTAGTTGTGAGGTGTGAGGTCTTTTTGACCCCAGATCTCACAATAAAGAGGACCTGTCATGCCTATTTCTATTACAAGGGATGTTTACATTCCTTGTAATAGAAATAAAAATGATCAAAACATTTTTTATTTTTTTAAACTGTGTAAAAATAAAAAAATAATAAATAAAATAAATAGGAAAAAAAAAAAAAAAATTAAAGCGCCCTGTCCCCGTTAGCTCGCGCGCAGAAGCAAACGCATAACCAAGTCCCGCCCACATATGTAAACGGTGTTCAAACCATACATGTGAGGTATCGCCACGATCGTTAGAGCGAGAGCAATAATTTGAGCCATAGACCTCCTCTGTATCTCTAAGCTAGTAACCTGCAGAAATTTTTAAAATGTTGCCTATGGGGATTTTTAAGTACCAATGTTTGGCGCCATTCTGTGAGCATGCGCAATTTTGAAGCGTGACATGTTGGGTATCTAATTACTCTGCGTAACATTATCTTTCACATTATTGAAAAAAATTGTGCTAAATTTACTGTTTTCTTATTTTTTAGTTCAAAAAGGTGAATTTTTAAAAAAAAAAAAAATCGCATTTGGAAGACTGCTGCGCAAATATGGTGTGATAAAAAAATATTGCAACGATCTCCATTTTATTCTCTAGGGTCTCTGCTAAAAAAAAATATATAATGTTTGGGGGTTCCAAGTAGTTTTCTAGCAAAAAAAATGATTTTAGCTTGTAAACACCAAGTGTCAAAAATAGGCCCAGTCTTAAAGTGGATAAATGGACAACTTTGTGTAAAGCGCTACTTGGATGTTAGGCCTATGTATGTGGCCAGGCTGTGAAAAAGTGTTACACATGTGGTATCGCCATACTCAGGAGGAATAGCAGAATGTATTTTGGGGTGCAATTTTTGCTATGTACATGCTATGTGTTAGAAATATTGCATAAATGGACAGCTTTGTGTAAAAAAAAATGTGTTTTCATTTTCTTTCCACATTTTCCAAAAACTTTTGGAAAAAAATGACATATTCAAAAGACTCATTATGCCTCAAAAATTATACGTTGGGCTGTTTGCTTTCCAAAATGGGGTCATTTTATGGGGGTTTCCATTGTCCTGGTGCTCCAGGGCCTTCAAAAGTGCGATAGGTTGTCAGGAAATTATGTGTGTAATTTGTGCTCCTAGAATGCCGGACGCTGCTACTTGGATGTTAGGCCTCTGCATGTGGCCAGGCTGTGAAAAAGTCTCACACATGTGGTATCGCCATACTCAGGAGGAGTAGTAGAATGTGTTTTGGGGTGTAGTTGCAAGTATACATGTGCTGTGTGAGAGAAACAACCTGTTAATACGGCAATTTGTAAAAAAAAAAAAAAAAAAAAAAATCTTCATTTTGCAAAGCATTGTGGGAAAAAATTACAACTTCAAAAAACTCACCATGCCCCTTATTACATACCTTGAAATGTCTACTTTCCAAAAAGGGGTCATTTGGGGGGTATTTGTACTTTCCTGACATTTTAGTGTCTCAAGAAATGAGATAGGCCTTCAGTACATCAAGTGTGATCAATTTTCAATGATTCGCACCATAGCTTGTGGACTCTATAACTTTCACAAAGACCAAATAATATACACTTACTTGGGTTATTTTTACCAAAGATAAGTAGCAGTATAAATTTTGGCCAAAATTTGTGAAGAAAAATGACTAATTTGCAAAATTTTATGACAGAAACAAAGAAAAATGCGTTTTTTCACAATATTTTCAGTCTTTTTTTATTTATAGCACAAAAAATAAAAAACCCAGTATTGATCAAATACCATCAAAAGAAAGCTCTATTTGTGTGAAAAAAAAGGACACAATTTTTGTATGGGTACAGTGTTGCATGACTGAGTAATTCTCAGTCAAAGTGTGAGAGCGCTGAAAGCTGAAAATCGGTCTGGGCAGGAAGGGGGTGAAAGTGCACTGTAGGCAAGTGGTTAAAGGAAGGTGAAAAATAACAGGTAAAAAAAAAAGGAAGTTACCTGGGGAACATAGAAGAACATGGACTGCTTGGTTAATGCTAATGCCAGACTGCATTAAATTTGTAATTTTTGATTTTGCCTTTAGTGCCACTTTAATATAGGAATTAGGTATAAGGAAGTTCCTGCCCAAGGCTCCCCTGTATCCAAAGAAGCTCAGACTTTCAAAATGCGTAGTAAAGAGCCAGAGACTCATGAATAACCCGCAGTAACTGCAAACTGAAAGCCGGTCTCTTGCAGGAGATCCAGGGATGGTGGTCTCGTTAAGTGAGTACTTTTGGATGTCTGCAAGTAGTTTACAGTGGCAAGAACCCCTTGGAATTATCAGGTTTTCTGCAGTAATTTGCCATATAATGTGATCTGATCCTCACCTAAATCACAACAATATACAAACACAATGTACTTAAACTGATCACACACGAACAGTTCTAATTTCTTTTTTTTTTTTAAAGCACATTGATTAATTCACAGTGCTGGTGGAAAAAGTAAGTGATACCAATCCAGAGGGCTAGTAAATGTAAAGAGGAAAGGATTGCCACTAATCCTGACCAGCCCAGGTAAATAAAGAACAAGGCGCGGCCTCAGTGTACAATCCTGTACCAAACTACACACCCTGGTTCATTTTCCACCGCCCATCAGGGCTTAGTCATAAACCCCTTTGGGCGATGCAAAATGCATCGGGGTGTTTTGTTTGGTAGAGACAAACGCTCCTCATCATTTATTCATCTGGGCTGGTCGGGAGTAGCGGCAATCCTTTCATCTTTACATTTACTAGCCCAGATGTTTTGCGGGGTTTTGCTGACTGCCTAAAAATAACTGTTTTTGTGTATCCTGCTGTTGGAGACTTTTCAGGGGTATAATGCATGTCCCACTGGCTCATACAGAACCTAAGGAATCAATAGACAATGCAGGTGGACTAAGAATCCTTTATATTCAGGATATAAATATAAAATTAGTTATTTTAGGAACTGTGTCTTTTTAATAATCTTTTGATCTACAAATTTTAGTAAAGGGAGAGTGTTTGTTATACAATAAAGCAGAGTAGGGTAGGAAAATGGGGGAGCTCAGCATACGGCACAGCAATGATGTGACTCCTGTGTACATGTGTGGGAGACATATCATTCTGGCCCATTCAAGATGTTGAACACAGTGAATTCAGAAGGAAAACCGGGAGAAGATGGAAGCACCCATGACGAGGCTTTAGATAGGCAAGTCTGCCATAATGTGCTACTATGCATTGGCATAAACCCTCTGGGGGCCCACATATTTAAAAAAATAAAATAAAGGGAAATTATATTCACTTTAATTTATAGAACAGGAAGCTTCTATTATCTGATTAGATACAATTTATTTTGTTACTACGTGATCTACACTCTGATCCCAATGAACTGAACCCTTACATTTCCTTGGTGTTTGTGGTTTAAGCTTATGATGGTAGGATTAGTCTCTTGGGTTTGGAATGAGGTCATTGTTAAATGAAATTAATGTGGTGATCTCAGAGTTGATAGAGGCTTTTAGAACAATTATTTGCTGATCTCTGGCCCCTTAGTCATCCTGAATTCTCAGCTCTGAGATTTGTAAAGAATATACAGTAGCTGTATATGGCTGCCACCCATATTGGACAGAAGAGGTTCAAGAGAACCTGATACCAGACTATTCATTTTAACAGCAATCCTCCCAAAATTATATGTAAATGTAACATATTTTATGCATGTTATTTACCTGTAAAAGCCTCCCTTGTGTAGACATGCAAGAGACCTAACACTGCTGCTGCAGTGATGTCAGCAGCCCAAGCAAATTCAGAGCTATCTCTCAAGTGACATTCTTTAGCAGTCTTTCCCAGTGTTTTTTTCTTAACCAAATAGGTGCTCTTAAAATAATTTTCAGGTCTGAGGGAACCCTGCTAATTACTAATTGCCGCCAATCGACGTACTGGTATATCACTTGATTTCAAGCGGTTGCACTGGGGTGATGCCTGAAGCTACATGCATCATCCCGTAAAGTTTTTAAAGCTGGTGGTCAGCTCGCTTTTGAGAGCAATCCAATCGGCTAACTACCCACTCGATTGCTGTTACAAGCTGCAGGGAAGGGACCCCCCCCCTCCCGCCGCTTTCCCCGACTCGCTTGTGCACTCCCATCCCACCAGGAGACCCAAGCAACCAGCCAGCATGTCCGCCGGCTGGCCAGACACCCGAACAAAGCTGGGATTGGCTTTGATCAAGCCTCCATAGCAGTAGCCTGGAAGCGATGAAATGACATCACTTCCAGCTTATCTGAATCATATCGTTGCCATTAAAAAAATAAAATTCAAAAATGCAGATCTTGGTGTTTTGAATGTTTTTAAGTACAGAGGAGGGATTTGGGATCTTTTTGACCCCGGATCTCTCCAAAAAGGGTAACTGTCATATGTAAAGGCTTTTAACCACTTCAGCTCCGGAAGTTTACCCCCTTCAAGACCAGGCCATTTTTTACACCATGGCACTGCTTTAATGTAATTGCCAATTTTGCGATCGTGCAACCCTGTATCCAAATAAAATAAAATATTTTAGCATTTTAACACATATTATCAAGAATGTCTGTGGGGAGGATGACATTTAGGGACACAGAGGCTTTTTGGTTTTTTACCTTAAAGTAGATTAATTTAAGGACATATCCCCTAACACCAAATATTACCATCTAATTTAATTATTTGTGGCTCCCCTTTTATTTATGCCAAATAATTTTTAAAATAATTTTAGGATGTTTTAATCAATGCATACAATGTATTGTTTCTTGTACTTCTTGCTATATCTATTTATTACTTCTATGGTTTGGTAAAATGGAGATGGGTATCCCAACCAGAAAGTTAATATGAGTATTTTGAGTATATTTCTGAGTGTCCCTTTATATTTTATTTTTTAATTTCAATTAAATCTATCACCAAGAAACACAACCAATTTTTTTAGAGCTATGCTACCATTTTTTTATCAATTTTAATCATTAAATATTATTAAGGATTACTATGCAATATTTATTCCCCATATAGCCTTTCTAGGACTGTATCCCTTGCTTGCCATATCGAAGAATGACATTTTAGGGTCAATTGATAACCGGTATGGAATCCGGCAATATACTGCCCGCATTCTGATGGGATACCTTCGTCCATAATACTTTAGCTTGTAAGGGGATTATAATGTGGTATTTCGTATTATTTTGCATTATTCAATATGCTGGAAATGACTTCCGGTTGGGTGTACACGAAGCCAGGTACACCCAACAGGAAAAGGAAGTATACAACCAATAATAGGACGGAGGGGTATAAATAAACCGCCCGCCCTGTGGCCGGAAATACATCTGTGATAACGCCCAGTGGGAGGCGAAACGCTTCGACGCAATTTCCGGTTCCACGCCTTTTGTGACGTCATTTCCGGTAGCAGTGGAACGCACGCCAGAGCCAAGGGAGCCCGCTGCACACTGTGATCCCAGTGATCTGCCATACCGATTTATGACATACACCGCCTGTTTATATCTCAGCAAATGTGAGTTTTTTACTTGGAAGCTTTAATAAATATTACATTTGTAGCAATATTACGCTATTGAGATTTTTTTTCCTTTTCATATGGTCATATCCTGCCGGGAGTTTATAGGAGACCCCTAGTGGTCATAATCAAAGAATCATTGCCCGGATTACATGCCGGACTCTGCCTGTGTCACCCTTACACTATATGGTCTGGGGGTCCACTCTGTCCGGTAAGTGGAATAACCTAGGGGAGAGGATAAAGTCACCATTTCACCACACCATTGCAGCATGTATTTGCACATGATCTTCAGCACCTGAGCACCTTATTCGGTTTCACTAAACAACTTTCACTGGCTACTTGCTGTAGCATTGAATATTATTATTTTGGACTGTTATTTGAGAATTACGGAAATATATCTTCATGAACTTTATTTATTCACTTCACGGGGTGTTGCAATTATTTCTATTCTTAGAGTTTGAATTTTGATTTTTGATACCTATATATATATATATATATATATATATACACACACACATATATATACATATTCAGTCACGTTGAGCACTTTATTGTCTACTTTACCAAATCTGCGCTGTTTACTTGCATTTTCACTTCTAAAAATCCTTTTGATTTTACGCACAGCAGAACTTTTGGAGGCACATTACATATCACCATAGTGCAGCATTCATTTTTTGTTTTACAAATAAAATTGATGCCCCCCCTACAAATAGAGCTTTCTTTTGTCGGTATTTGACCACCTCTGTGGGGGTTTTTTTTTTTTTGCTTTGTAAACAAAAAAAAAGACAGAAAATTTTGAAAAAAAAAAAACAATATTTTCTTACTCTCTGCTATAAAACATATCCAATAAAAAATGAAAAAAAAAATCGAATTACTTCAATTTAGGCCAATTCTGTTACATATTTTTGGTAAAAAAAAATCCTGATAAGGGTATATTGATTGGTTTCTGCAAACGTTATAGTGTCTACAAACAATGGGATATATTTCTGGAATTTTTATCTATAATGTTTTTTACTAGTAATGGTGGCGATCAGTGACTTATAGCAGGACTGCGATATTGTGGCAGACAAATCAGACACTAAGTGACACCTTTTATTAGGGACCAGTGAAACTACTACAGTCATCAGTGCTAAAAATATGCACTGTCACTGTACTAATGACACTGGCAGGGAAGAGGTTAACATCAGGGGAGATCAAAGGATTAAATGTGTGCCTAAGGAGTGTTTTCTAACTGTGGGGGATGTGCTTGTACTGTGGGAAGGCAGAGATCTGTGTTCCTGCTTAGCAGAAATACAAGATCACTACATTCCCTACTGTCAGCACAGCGATCTGCCTTATTTACATGGGCAGAACCCCGTCCCGCTTCTCTTCTGAACAATTGCCTGGTGTCCAATTACAGTGGGTCCTCGGCGGCGCGTGCATGCCCCAGACCCGGAAGTGCAGAGTCATGTACTGGGTCCTCGGCGGCGCGTGCATGCCCCAGACCCGGAAGTGCAGAGTCATGTACCTGTACATGATTCTGCACAGAGGAGCCGCTGCTCGGCAGTAAATGTATTTGGGGCGGTCGGCAAGATGTTAAAGCATTGCCTATGGATAGTAAAATCGACATTGTTTCCATTTCACGGGTGTGCGCAATTTTTTATCATGATGTTTGATATTTATTTACTTAACCTAATATCTTTTAAATTTTACAAAAAATTGGGTTATATATTGTGTTTTTTGCAATAAAAATTAAAAAAGTGTATTGCTAATTGCATTTGAAAAAACACTGCACAAATAATATGTAACATAAAAAATTGCAAAACGCGCCAATTTATTCTCTAGGGCCTCAACTTGAAAAAAATATATAATGTTTTGGGGTTCCAAGACATTTTATAGCACAAAATACTGATTGTTACATGTAACCAAAAGTAAGTCTAGCATGCTGTAAATGTAATAGTAAATAAAATAATAAAACTGTGGCATACCTAGAGTATTTGATTACATTTTTTTGCAGTAATATTTACAGAATTAAAATAAATAAGAATGAGAAAATAAATTAGAGAAAATAAAATTTAAATATATTCCCTCACATTGATGGTCAAAAGAGAAATGCCTCCTAATATTAGGGTTTAGTAAAGGGGGTTATTGAAGAAGTGGCCCTTTACAATTATGGTAAGTTAGAGGAAAAATGCCCCCTACATTGGAGGTCAGTTGAAAAAAATGGCCCCTTACATTGGGAATGAGTAAAAGTAATGCCAATTTACACACAGCAAAAAATATCCCATGCTGCCAATTGGCACTTGTCCTGGAACTATGCAGGTACCATCAAATGGGAGGCCAATGAGCCACTGTGCAAGGAACCCCTAGCAACCTCTGGAGGAACCCTAGTTGGGAATGACTGTTCTATATTATTAGGTATTGTAGTGATAAGTGGAGGAACTGGGCCAGCATGTACAGTAATTAGACACTTGTAGAAGAAAAGAGGGCTATGATTTACAGAACGAGGAACTATGCTACAGAATTGGCTCATCCTGGAGCAATTATATTTGCTAGCAAGTTGAAAAGCACATTGCAAGCTGGTGACAATGTCTCTATAAGCCTAATAAAAATATAATTAGCAGATTGGCAGATCACTTTTCAATTTACTGAAACGCTTTATGATTTGTAGGATTTCAAAAACTATATGCAGTTACTTTGGCGCCTCCTTTTGCCAAAAATGGAAGCTCCATTTTGTGATTCCCTCTGTGAGATAAAGCCCTATTGGGCTAAATAGGAAAAATAAAACTATTTAGTGGATACAGCTGCAAATATAACAAAATAGGCAGGCAGGCATTAATGCAGAGGCAGCAGTGAAGTAGTAGGGGGCAATGAACACCTCAAGAAGCTCCTACAAGCCAAAGCTGTGGAAGGGCTGTACACAGCATAGGCCAATGAGCAGTGGCTTACTAATATAGCCAAAGCACACAAATAATGTGATTGGCTTACAAAGCCCGTGTCACCTTCCCCTTATCAGGTACAGAGCAGCCATTTTAAAGCCAACATCGCTTTTGTTCACTAATCTTTCCAGACCCCTTAAAACTGGCTTTGAGGAATTGGCTGAATCGTTTTTGCTTCCCCAAAAAAACTCTCATCATATCCACATCCAGCATCTGAAAGCAAAGGACCACACTCCTGGCAGGTGATGGAAAACCAAAACGAACAGGGGATAAGGGTAATATCCCCATAGTGACACCTGCTCCAGCGTCTGCTCCTGTAGTTCCAGAAAAATGTCCACAGTTGAAAATAGATAGCAAGTAAATTTAACAGAGGTTAACCATTCCAAAACCGCTCTGTTCAACACAACCGTGTGCACTATACTATATTGTAGAAGCATCATCTACATACATACACTAGTAAGTGCCACTGTTTTTCTATATCCGTAATGGTAAGCTCCTATCTGCTAACAGAACCCAATCAAGTCGGAGTGAATGTATCTTGGCCATTCGGAGGAAGCCTTGTATTCACTGACAGAAAAACAAAGCTTTTCCCGAATGACTGAAGCATCAGGAACATAGTACTGTATATTGTATGTAGCTGATATTACTGTAGTATAGTACAGCACACACAACAAACTCAAATATTTAAAGTCAAGGTAAACATACATTTCAAATTTAAAGTTAATTTATTACTCAATATCCACAGGCTTTTAGTGTTTGTTACCCCAGCATTTCCTGTTCCTGATATGTGTCTGCTGTACCATGCACTTGTATGACAAATTATCCTGCTTTCTTTGCATTGCTTCCTTTGTGTGAAATCCCTGGTGTTCTCTCCAGTCTCTCTGATTTCCTATCAAAAACTGACCACACAAAGCAGGAGAACACATCGTGGTCAGTACTCTAGCTATGTTGGGAATTCAGTGTGCTTTCTTCCAATGACCAGAATTGTCTTGACACCCTTCACTGTAAAGTGTGCTGCTGCATCTCCTCCCCCAGCTCTCATGCAGCGGAGAATAGAGGGAACACAGGGTATGTGATCACTTATAAAAAACAAAAGGGGGAAAAAAGGTATTGATAATTATTTTTTATATCTTCAGCTGTGGTGTTTTGAGAATGACACAAATAATTATTTTCACAAAGTCTGCTGCCTCATTTTTTATGATGGCAATTTGCATATACTCCAGAATGTTATGAAGAGTGATCAGGTGAATTGCAATTAATTGCAAAGTCCCTCTTTGCCATAAAAATGAAATTAATTCCATAAAAAAAAGATTTCCACTGCATTTGTGAAGAAGGCTTCAGGGCGCCCAAGAAAGAGAGGCCCGGAGTAAAGGAGAGAAAAGACATGGGCGGAGGGCCGGCATGACAGGGGTTAAAGGGGTTTGGGACAAGGAGGAGTTTTCAGCCCAGTACAATAGAAAATATAAGTGGTGGGACTTTAAATGGTGTTTTGGCCAGGAAAGGGTGGAGCTACAGGGAGAGGTCAAGCTAGGGGCCTCAGGAAGTCTTCAGTCAGAGGAAAGCTGCATTGGAGAATATTTCCCACCCTCCCTCCCATTTTCTTGTATTTTCTTGTTTTTTCGGACTTTTGGTTGTGCGGTCCACCGCCCTTGTTTTCGTTTTAACAGAGGCTTTCTTCTTTTGGGGTGGTTCTTTGTCATGGCAGCAAGCGGGGTACAAGGTCCTGGTAGGTTAGTATGGTGCAAACTTATACTTGGTAGGGACCCGTCTGAGGTACGGCTCCCAGATGGTGCAAACTTATACTTGGTAGGGACCCGTCTGAGGTACGGCTCCCTGATGGTGCAAACTTATACTTGTTAGGGACCCGTCTGAGGTACGGCTCCCAGTAGTTGGTATGTTGGTACCTGCGACTGGTTGTCTCCGAGCCGGTGCTGTGGCGACTAGAGGCCTAATTAAGTCGGACGCAGGTACCTCCTTCTTTGATGCCTACCGGGACCTTGAGGCTCCAGTAAAAAAACTGGGTTTAATGTGTTATTTACCTGTTATGTATACAGTTTGTTAATAAAAGGCTGCTATGGCCATTTAACTCCAACCTGTGGTTATTTATAATGGAGGAGGAGAGTGATGGTCAGAGCAGTATGGAGACAAATCATCTTTAATCCCCTAGTCAAGTCCAGCAAGCACCAGGACCATCTCCTACAGTTGATTCAGCTGCGGGATCGGGTCACCACCAGTGCAGAGCTTGCTCAGGAATGGCAGCAGGCAGGTGTGAGTGCATCTGCACACAGAGTGAGGTGAAGAATTTTAGGCTCCATTCACACCAATGCGTTTTTTCATGCTTTTTGCAAAATTCAGGACAATTTTTTAACATGGTTCCTATGGAACACGTTCACATCAATGCTTTTTTGTGCCTCTGCAGTTTTGGAAAGAGTCAGGGACTTTTAAACGCAAAACTGTGCTTTTTTTTTTTTTTTTTGCTTTTTTGGAGAAGCTGCAGAATAGCATGTAGTGTTTAAATTGCAGTAAAAAAAAAAACGTGGAAAGCACAGCAAAAAGCACTACAGAAACGCTCAAAAGCAACATGCATAGGTGTGAATCGAGCCTTAGAGGATGAACTGGTGTCAAGAAGGGCAGCAAAGAAGACACTTTTCTCCAGGAAAAACATCAGGTACAGACTGATATTCTGCAAAAGGTACAGGAACTGGACTGCTGAGGACTGGGGTAAAGTCATTTTCTCTGATGAAGCCCCTTTTCCGATTGTTTGGGACATCTGGAAAAAACCTTGTCCGGAGAAGAATGATGGTAGCACTCACCTTTTTTTCTCCGGACAGGTTTTCCTGTGTCATGCCAACAATAAAGACTAGATTAACAATAAAGACTGAGACTATTCATGTGTGGGGTTGATTTTCAGAAAAGGGAATGGGCTCACTTACAATTTTGCCTAAGAACACAGCCATGAATAAAGAATGGTCCAAAAACATCATCCGAGAGCAACAGTTTGGTGACAAACAATGCCTTTTCCAGCATGATGGAGCACGTTGCCATATGGCAAAAGTGATAACCAAGTGGCTTGGGGAACAAAACATCAAAATTTTGGGTCCATGACCAGGAAACTCCCCAGACCTTAAAGCAGAGTTCCACCCAAAAATGGAACTTCCACTATTTGGCACCTTTCAGGAGGGAGGGGGGGGGGGGAATGGGTACCCGTTTTTGACAGGTACCCCTTCCCCCCTTCCGGGACACCGCGCTGTGGCGCAGTGTCCCAGAGGTTCGGCACCCTTCTCCTTCCCCCACCGCCGAGCCAATAGGAATGCGCAGCGCGCTTCGCATAGGGTGCTCACCGGCAATGGCGGCAGCAGCACCAGACATCGCTGGACTCCAGGACAGGTAAGTGCCAACATCGCTGGACTCCAAGACAGGTAAGTGTCCTAATATTAAAAGTCAGCAGCTATAGTATGTGTAGCTGCTGACTTTAATTTTTTTGAGGGGAAGGCGGAACTCCGCTTTAATTCCATTGAGAACTTGTGGTCAATTCTCAATCGTCGGGTGAACCAAAAAACCCACAAATTCTGAGAAACTCCAAGCATTAATTAAGCAAGAATGGGCTGCCATCAGTCAGGACGTGGCCCAGACATTGATTGACAGCATGCCAGGGAGAATTGCAGAGGTCTTGAAAAGAAAGGTCAACGCTGCTAATATTGACTCTTTGCATAAACTTAATGTAATTGTCAATAAAAGCCATTGACACTTATGAAATGCTTGTAATTATACTTCAGTATATCATAGTAACATCTGACACAAAGATCTAAAAACACTGAGGCAGCAGACTTTCTGAAAATTAATATTTGTGTCATTCTCAAAACTTTTGGTCACAGCTGTATGCACAAATGTTTTGCCTTTATTGTCAATTTAAACTGAATGGTTTGTTTTACAAGGTGATCGTTTACATTCACTTTAAGGCTTTGTGAATCTAGCAACAAGGTTACAATGCTGCTATGCAATATCACTACAAAACTAGCAGTGCTGTTAAAAGAAATACCAAAATACCAGATCTACTAGCAGTATTATGCTTATACCAAATACATTGGGCTTCCCTAGGCAACCTTTGCCAGTGCAGTCCCAAGGCATAGACAAGGAACCCTGGTTTGGTTCAGTTCCCACAAAGGTGTGTGCTGAAAAAAAAAAAAAAAAAAAATATATATATATATATATATATATATATATATATATATATATATATATATGGCATGCAGTACTTTTTTCAACAGGGTGCATTTTGATCCAGTATACCGCATTGCATAAACGCTGTGGTGAACAGAACTTAATAGGTTACAGTGCAATGTGCTGTTTTCAGATCATTGGTACCCCGTTCTTGACAGTGCACACCAGCAGCTGCTTTCAATGAAGTCTTACATCTAAGAAAACTTTAACAGGCAGGAAGGCTGTGTTAAGCTAATGATAGTCTGTATCATATACAGTATACAATTTTACATTTTGCCCATATTTCCCCATTTTACACTTACTTTCTACGTGCCTCTAACTTCAGCTTGTGAGGTCCAAAAGGTTATGTGAAGTTTGACAGTTAATGCTATGTCAACTGCCTGACCTGCTGCTGGCATTAGGTATTAACTGAAATGAAAGCACAGTAGCTAAGTGGTTAGCACATACGTCTAAGTGCACTAGGGTCCTTGGTTTGAATCCCAACCGCATTTGTATGTTCTCTCTGTGCCTGTGTGTGCTTTTCCTCTCACACTCCAAAGACATGCTGGTAGGTTATTTAGCTGGGTGATGCTGAGAGGGCCACCTTAACCACTTTACCACCGGAGGATTTTCCTGTTTTACGTCCAGGCCACTTTTTGCAACTTGGCACTGCACAAATTTAACTGACAATTTCGCGGTCATGCAACCCTGTACCCAAACAAAATTTACGTCCTTTTTTCCCCACAAACTGAGCTTTGTTTTGGTGGTATTTGATCACCTCTGTGCTTTTCATTTTTTGCGATATTAATAAAAAAATAGCGAAAATTTTGCGAAAAAATTGACATTTTCTACTTTCACAGTTAAAAAATATCCAACATACCGGTATTCAATTTTTGTCATATATTTAGGCCAAAATGTATTTAGCTACATGTCTTTGACAAAAAAATTCTCAATGAGTGTATTTTTAACCACTTTAAGACCGGAAGATTTTACCCCATTCCTGACCAGGCTGTATTTTCGATTCGGCACTTCGTTATTTTAACGGACTATTGCGCGGTCGTGCGACGCTGTACCCAAATTAATGTCCTTTTTTCCTCCACAAACAGAGCTTTCTTTTGGTGGTATTTGATCACCTGTGCGATTTTTAATTTTTGAAAAAAGAGCAACAATTTTGAAAAAAAAAAAAAACAATATTTTTTACATTCTGATATATAACATTCCCACACAAAAAATGTATAAATCAAAATTTTTTAACATTTTAGGCCAATTTGTTTTCGGCTACATATTTTTGGTAAATAAAATCACAATATGCTTATTTTGATTGGTTTGCGCAAAAGTTATTGTGTTTACTAACTACGGGAAAGATTTGTCATTCTTATTGTTTATTTTTTTTTACTAGTAATGGTAGCGATCTGCGGGACTGCGACATTGCGCGGACAGATCGGACCCCTGACTGACATTTTTGACACTTTTGGGGGTACCAGTGACATGCACTGTTACTGTAATAATGACACTGGCAGGGAAGGGGTTAACACAGTTGGTGATCAAGGGGTTAAATGAATGCCTGATGCTTACCGACGTGTGTGGGGGGAGGGGGTTGTGTGACAGAGACACAGATCGCAGGTTCAGCTATGCTGAATCCTGTAATCTGTGACTGTCACATAGGAGATCCGCCCGCTTTGTTTACACAAGCAGGCGGATTTCCTCACTCGATCCCCAACGATCGGGGAAGAGCGGCGGTGATCACCGCCTCTCCTCCCCTGGCTCGACTCCTGCTGTGTCTGAATACAGCGGGAGCGAGCCTCCGGTGGCACGGACACGCCGCCTAGAGAGGGGAGGGTCTGGTGATGTAGGTCTACGTCGCCAGACGATAACGATCCACTTTGCTGCAGTACCAGCTCAGTGAGCGGTCGGCAAGTGGTTAAATTTAGGAAGCTTCCTGCTAAATTTGAGCCCTGCATAGCCTGCTTTATTGACCATTTACCTTGGACAATGGAAAATAAGCAGATATTTGAGAGAAAAGGTAGATGTTAAGCTGTTTGTAGATTGTAGCCCTTGTGGTGGATTCCAACTTTGAGTTTTAGAATACAGTAAAACCTTGGTTTGAGAGTAACTTGGTTTAAGAGCGCTTTGCAAGACAAGCAAAATTTTCAAATAAATTTTGACTTGGTTTACAAGCGATGTCTTGATATACAAGTAGCTTCAAGTCACAGCGGAGTATAAAAGAGAAGAGAGGCGCCTCTAAGTGTAGCAATATGGTTACATTTAATGAAGGTACAACATTTAGCAACTCACATGGTTGATGATTGGAACAGGCACATCTAAGTATGCAGGCATCCAGGCTAAAGCTGTCCACATAGACCATCCTCTACACCACCATCTACGTCATCCCTTCCATGCTGCCCCTCGCTTTTAGATCCCTTTACTGCAAGGTGGTCTTCCCGGTCAGGATTACAGACTGGCAGCCGGCAGTGCAGAAGATAGTCCATGTGGACAGATTTACCCCGCATGCCTGCATACTTAGATGTGCCTGTTTTATTCATCAACCATGTGAGTTGCTAAATGTTGTACCTTCATTAAATGGAACCATATTGCTACACTTAGAGGCGCCTTTCTTCTCTTTGATACTCTGTAGCTCCTACTGGATTTTGCTTCTTATCCCCTTGTGGAAGTGGCTATTTGTGGATGGACATTTTATGGTTATATAACCTATCGCAATGCTATAATCTTTTTATATGGACTATAAACTGAAGGACTTATGAATAAATGGTTGTGGAACGAATCATCTGAGTTTCCATTATTTCTTATGGGGAAATTTGCTTTGATATAAGAGTGCTTTGGATTACAAGCATGCTTCCGGAACGAATTATGCTCGCAAACCAAGGTTTTACTGTATATGGATTACAGTCATTGCGGCATCCCTGATGGTGTGGGGGTGCATTAGTGCTTATGGGATGGGCAGCTTGCACATCTGGAAAGGCACCATCAATGCTGAAAGATACTGTATATCCAGGTTTTAAAGCAACATATGCTCAGGCAAGAATGGGGACAAAGTTCTTCTCCCAAAACTCTAGAAATTGGTCTCCTCAATTCCCAGACTCATGTTAAAAAAGAGGGGATGATACACTGTGGTGAACATGGCCCTATCCCAACTTTACTGGAATTAGGGTTGTACTTTGCCAGCTTTGTGTTGCCTGTCACAACTTTTTTGAGATGTGTTGTTGCCCTCAAGTTCAAAATGACCTTATTTCTTTCTTAAAATGGTACATTTTCAATTTTAAAATTGATGTTTCCTTTTTCCTATTGTGAATAAAATATGTTTTTTTGATATCTACAAAACACTGCATTCTGTTTTTGTGTAGATTTTACATCTTCCCAACATTTTTGGAATTGAGGTGATAATTTAAGACCAAATATTTGGATTCTCATATACTCCCAGTCATCGGTGGTTTTCTTTAACCTTATCATGTCCTTATTCATGTCTAAAAAAAAACTATAGAATACCTGCACATATTTCCTTTGTATCAAAGTTTTCATTCATTTTTCTCACTGTAAATCGCAGGGCATACATCATAAGACCTCCAAAAAAAAGTACTCATTTAGCACTGAAGTAAAATTTAAGATCATGCTGGCAGTAATAGAAGAATGGTATATGATTGAACTAAAGGGAGTGTTGGAATTGGAATTTTCAATTCTGAATAATGTCCAGATAAAACATTCAAAAGTTTGTATTAAAATGTAACATTGCACTGGAGACTGTAAACAATGCCAAGTATGGTGTATGTTCCCCGAGCATTACATCCACATCTTCATATTTGTGTCTTCCATGGTGGTGTCTGACTCAACCTCCATTTTTTATACGTGTAACAGCACCACAGAATAAAATAAATAAGCTGGCCTTTGTCCAATTCTAAAACTTTGTGAGGTCACTTTATGTCTTCTTTTAGTTTAACACAAGCTGAACAGTTTCCTCGACAGGATAATACAGGCAAGCTGGAGTCCACACAGTGTAGCCAAAAGTTGGCACAGCTTGGATGATAGTAGCGTCCCCCAAACTGCAGCATGTTCCCTATGTGTTCAGGTGATGCCTGGAAAAAGGAAAATCATAAGTCCTATTATTTACTGTGTAATAACACTATAGCCTAGGAAAGAGGGGTATGTAAGACAGACATTTTGGACAATGGCAATGACTGAAGCAGGAATGAAACAATGTATGTTGAGTGACAAACATTTGTAAGAGGATGTGGGACAAGGATGTGTGATATGGGACAAAAGGTTGAGAGAGGAGGGATAAAGATAAGTTGTGAGTGACAAAGGTTTGGAGGAGGTAGGATTAGAATGCATGTTGAGTGACAACAAATTGGAGGAGGAATTGACAGAGATTTGGAGGTGGGACAAGAGTGTATGAGTGACAGAGGTTTGGAGGTGGGACAAAAGTGTATGAGTGACAGAGGTTTGGAAGAGGGACAAGGATGTGAGAGGTTTGGAAGAGAAAGGATGAGAGATGAGAGGTTTTATGAATGACAGTGGTGTGAAAAAAGAGGAAGTATTGGGAGCAAGTTTCACAGATGACAGAGGTTTGGAATAGTAGTGAGCAAGTGATAAACTTTTGAAGGAGGGATGATAGAAGGTTTGGAGTAGGGAATCCTAAAAGTGCATGCAGTATTTCTTGTTCTTCCTATTATAGTTATAATATATATATATATATATATATATATACACATATACATATACATATACATATACACACACACACACACACACACACACACACTGAACAAAATTATAAAAGGCAACACTTTTGCCCCCCCCATTTTTCATGAGCTGAACTCCAAGATCTAAGACTTTCTATGTACACAAAAGGCCTATTTCTCTCAAATATTGTTCAAATTGTCTAAATCTGTGTTAGTGAGCACTTCTTTGCCGAGATAACCCATGCACCCCACAGGTGCACAAATGATTAGACAGCATGATTATTGCACAGGTGTGCCTAAGGCTGGCCACAATAAAAGGCCACTCTATAACCCCTTTCACACTAGCGGACCGTTTAGATCCGCCTGTCAGTTTTTCAGGCAGATCTGAACGGATACCCCATGCATCTCTATGGTGCATCGGATGTCAGTGGAGACATGTCCACTGACATCCGATCCGATCTGGTCCATCAAATCTGGACGGATGGAAGCCCTATTTTCCATCTGTCCAGCGGATCGGATGAGAACGGTCAGGCGGTCCATTCTCCTCTGATTCCCCCATAGAGAACAGCGGGGACCTGACAGCTCCGTCTCCGCACACAGCGCGGAGAAAGAGCTGCCATCCGCCTGCTCAGTAGGGGATCGGCGGATCGTTCCCCCGCTGAGAAAAACAGAGTCCGCCGATGGACTCCCATATGTGAAAGGGGCCTTAAATTTGCAGTTTTATCACACAGCACAAAACCACAGATGTCGCAAGTTTTGAGGAATCGTGCAGTTGGCATCCTGACTGCAGGAATGTCCACCAGAGCTGTTGCCCGTGAATTGAGTATTCATTTCTCTACCATAAGCCATCTCCAAAGACGTTTCAGAAAATTTGGCAGTACATCCAACCGGTCTCACAACCGTAGACCACGTATAACCACACCAGCCCAGGACCTCCACATCCACCATCTTCACCTCCAAGATCGTCTGAGACCAGCCACTCAGACAGCTGCTGCAACAATCAGTTTGCATAACCAAAGAATTTCTGTACAAACTGTCAGAAACCGTCTCAGGGAAGCTCATCTGCATGCTCGTCGTCCTCATCAGGGTCTCGACCTGACTGCAGTTTGTCATCGTACCCGACTTGAGTGGGCAAATGCTCACATTCTATGGCGTTTGGCATTTTGGAGAGGTGTTCTCTTCACGGATGAATCCCGGTTTTCGCTGTACAGGGCAGATGGTAGACAACATGTATGGCGTCGTGTGGGTGAGCGGTTTGCTGATGTCAACGTTGTGGATCGAGTGGCCCATGGTGGCGGTGGGGTTATGGTATGGGCAGGCGTATGTTATAGACAATGAGCACTGGTGCATTTTATTGATGGCATTTTGAATGCACAGAGATACCGTGACGAGATTCTGAGTCCCATTGTTTTGCCATTCATCCACGACCATCACCTCATGTTGCAGCAGGATAATGCATGGCCCTATGTTGCAAGGATCTGTACACAATTCCTGAAAGCTGAAAACATCCCAGTTCTTGCATGGCCAGCATACTCACCAGACATGTCTCCCATTGAGCCTGTTTGGGATGTTCTGGATCGGCGTATACGTATGTTCCAGGTCCTGCCAATATCCATCAACTTTGCATAGCCATTGAAGAGGAGTGGACCAACATTCCACAGGCCACAATCAACAACTTGATCAACTCTATGCGAAGGAGATGTGTTTCACTGCTTGAGGCAAATAGTGGTCACACCAGATACTGACTGGTTTTCGGACCCCTCCAATATAGTAAAACTACACATTTTAGAGTGGCCTTTATTGAGGCCAGCCTAAGGCACACCTGTGTAATAATCATGCTGTCTAATCAGCATCTTGATATGCCACACCTGTGAGGTGGATGGATTATCTCGGCAAAGGAGAAGTGCTCACTAACACAGATTTAGACAGATTTGTGAACAATATTTGAGAGAAATAGGCCTTTGGTGTACATGGAAAAAGTCTTAGATCTTTGAGTTCAGCTCATGAAAAATTGGAGCAAAAACAAAAGTGTTGCGTTTATAATTTTATTCAGTGTATATACATACACACACACACACACACACACACACACACACACACACACACACACACACACACACACACACACAAAATGTCCATGAGCTGCGCATGCACACCCTTTTAATGTCCACTCCTAACCACTTGACGCACAATCGTGTACATGTACGTCATTGTGTTCAAGCAACTATATTGGGATCATGGCTGCAGCTGTCAGCCATAACCCTGGTATTATTTTTTTTCTGTTTTCTGACGGCGATACTCTACACCATAGAAGTGATCCTAGCGGCTAATTAGCCACTGGATCGCTTTTACAAGTAGAAGGAGTCGCCGCGCCTCCCCGTGCTTTTCTGGGCTCTTCTGTCCCACAGGGGAGCCCAGCATCCGATTTGGTAGTTGCAGCCAATATCAATAGAGGTGATCTGGGACCAGAATGTCCCCGACCATCTCTATGATCGGAGACTGGAAGCGACAAGCATTTTTTCACTTCCGTTTAGGGAAAATGCAAACTGAACTTTTTTTTTTTTTTGGAAAGCGTGAGATCAATGTTTTTTTATTTTTTATTTATTTTTTGCTATCACAAGGGATGTTTAAATTTTTGTGACAGCAAAAAAAAAAAAAAAAAAAAAGTAATAAAATAAATAATTAAAAAAAAAAAAAAAAATGTAAGCGCCCCCATCCCCCCATGTGAATGCATACAGAGGTTGCACACACATATGTCAACTGTGTTTGCACCACACATGTGAGGTGAGATCTCCTTTGTAACTCCAAACTGGTAACCTGTAAAAAAACTTTAGGGTGGGACACAGAGGCACAGATTAGGAGTGCACCTGCTAGTGTGCCCCCAGAGCAAGCTGCTTGCTGTGGAGGCACCCGGCAGGAGGGAGGATCCAGGAGCGCCTGCATGGGACCCAAGAAGAGGAGGATCTGGGCTGCTCTGTGTAAACCCATTGCACAGAGCAGGTAAGTATAATGTGTTTGTTATTTTAAAAAAAAAAGAGAGAGACTTTAATATCCCTTTAACCACTTCAGCTCTGGAAGGTTTTACTCCCTTAATGACCAGGCCATTTTTTTGCGATACAGCACTGCGTTGCTTTAACTGACAATTGCGTGCTCGTGCGACGCTGTACCCCCAAAAAAAAAATATTTTTTTTTTCCCCACAAACAGAGCTTTCTTTTGGTGGTATTTGATAACCTCTGCGGTTTTTATATTTTGCACTATAAACAAAAAAAGAACCACAAGTTTGAAAAAAAAAAAATAATATTTTTAAACTTTTTGCTATAAAACATTCCCAATAAAAAAAATTTAAAAATCCAATTTTTCCATCAATTTAGGCCAATATGTATTGTACATATTTTTGGTAAAAAAAAAAAATCCTAAAAAGCGTATATTGATTAGTTTGCGCAAACGTTATAGCGTCTACAAACTAGGGGATACATTAATGGACTTATTTATTAATTATTGTTTTTACTAGCAATGTAGCGATTTTTAGCGGGACTGCGACATTGCAGAGGACAAATCTGACACTTTTTGGGGACCAGTGACACCAATACAGTGATCAGTGCTAAAAACATTACACTGTTACTGTATAAATTACACTGGCAGGGAAGGGGTTAACACTAGGGGTGATCAAGGGGTTAAGTGTGATCCTAGGGAGTGTTTTCTAACTGGGGGGGACTGGATTTACTAGAGGAAAAGAGAGATCTGTGTTTTAGCTTAGCTGAAACATAAGATCTCTCTCTTCCTCTGTGACAGAACAGCGTTCCTTGTTTACATAGGCAGGCCGCCGTTCTGTCATTCCACCGAACGATCGGCGGGTCCCGACGGCCATCACGGCCGCTGGACCCACTGATTGGCTTCAGCTGTGTCCAATCACAGCAGGAGTGGCGCTCTGGCGATGTGCGCGCACCCCCAAAAACCCCCGTACAAAATCACGTACACTGTATATATGGGGTGGGCGGTCCAGAAGTGGTTAATACATATTTTTATATATTGGATAGTCCTCAAGTTGAAGTTTTACAAATTATATCACAGTATAGGAATGTTTGCATCTACAGTATCTCACAAAAATATGAGTACACCCCTCACATTTTTGTAAATCTTTTAGTATATCTTTTCATGTGACAACACTGAAGAAATTACACTTTGCTACAATGTAAAGTGGTGAGTAGAGTTGAGCAGACACCTGGATGTCCGTGTTCGGCGGGTTCGGCCGAACTTTACCCGGACACCGAACCCTATTGAAGTCAATGGGGACCCGAACTTTCAGGCACTAAAATGACTCTAAAAAAACCAATGGAAAGGGCTAGAGTGCTGCAAATGGCAGTAAAATGTAGTTAAGAGCATGGCAAGTGCTCTGCAAGCAAATGTGGATAGGGAAATAACTTAAAACAAAAAAAAAAAAAAAACAGAAAATATAAAACAATTTTCTTCATCTGTGAAGGACGAGGCCCATATGGAGTACGAGGGAGGTTGAGGTGGCAGTGTAGGTGGAAGCGGCGGTGGAGGGGGACGAGGTAGCCAACACTGCTTTTTTTCAGTCATTTTAAATTAGGGTACACCCCAAAAGAGTGAGAAAGATCAAAAATATAACAATGGCTGGGTAAGGTCGGTATCCATCTCTATTCTGCACAAGGTACGGAAAAGTCCTGTGGGATCCATGCCTGGTTCAATTTAATGAACGTGAGCTTGTCCACATTGTCTCTGGACAGGCGGCTGCGCTTGTCTGTGATAACGCCCCCAGCCGTGCTAAATACACGTTCAGATAATACACTGGCTGCAGGGCACGCCAGCACCTCCAAGGTGTAAAGGGCAAGCTCAGGCTATGTGCCCAATTTGGAGACCCAGAAGTTGAAGGGGGCAGACCCGTCATTCACTAAATGTAGGCGTGTGCACACATACTGCTCCACCATGTTGGTGAAATGCTGCCTCCTGCTAAGACGTTCCATATGAGCTGCTGGTGCTGCTGTTTGTTGTGGCGTGCTGACAAAGCTTTTCCACATTTCGGCCATGCTAACCCTGCCTTCTGAGGTGCTGGTGGTGCCCTGGTTGTGTTGGCGACCTCTTCCTCCTCCTCCTCTGCCTTGGCCTTGTGCTTCCACTGTGGCCCCGCTGTCAGGTGGGAATGCCAGCAGCATCGCGTCTACCAGCGTGCGCTTGTACTCCCGCATCTTGCGATCAGGGCTGCCATCAGGGGGGTACAGCCCATACACATGTAGGGGGCCCAGGCGTCCCGAGGGGCCCCAAACACGGTAGGGTTGCCACCTGTCCTTGCAATACCATTTAATTTCAAGCTCCGCCATTCTCCACAGACTGGCACTATGTGGGGGGTCCTGCCCCTCACTAGCCCTCACACACAGCTGTAGACCCTGCCCTCCCCTGTTCACTCCTGGACAGGAGGAGTGGCATTTACTAGAACCGTTCACCTTTATGTTCCTGGGATTGAGGACATGAGACTGGGGGAGGAGGACATGGGATGCAGAAGGACATGGAACTGGAGGAGGATGACGACATGGTAGGCGGGCCCTGGGAATTGTTGGTGGTCAGGCCAGGGGGGGGGGGGGGGGCAGGCCTAAAACTGTGTAAGGGGCCTCAAAATTTCTGATGGCTGCCCTGCTTGCGATAACGCTCCAGTGAGTGAATTAAGGACGGTACGTTGTCCTTGTAATGGGGATCCAGCAGCGTGTAAACAGAAAATCCTGGCGCTGTGGTGCCGGTGATCAGACGGCAGGGCTGGAACAATGGGGTCAGACAATATCCAAAGGGGTCCACCATGAATTACACGTCCATGTCCGGGCTGCTGCCTACCCTAACCCAGATCCCAACTGGGAGGAGAAAGTAGTAACACAAAAAAACGGGTATGATGGCGCTCCCGGACAAAATGGCACAAAAAAAACTTGGATGCTGCTCGGGATCTTAAATAATCAGACTTGTTTATTAAAATCAGTTTAAAATGAGCTCCTAGTCAGGGAAAGCCAATAGTGTGCCAAGGGTGCAGTACTCAGCCAACAGATGTGATACCAGAGGAGACAACTCAAAAGCAAGGAGGACCCAGAGGCAGGGAGACAACGCCTTACCACCTGTAAAGCCTGGACGGTGTGGCACTTGTAGATGGACTGGCCGCCTCAATCGAATCGGGAACCTTCACTGCAAATGTGCCTCCGGACTGGGTGATGCCTGGGGTGAGGAGAAGAGGTTGACGGGGGGGATGAGATGCTCAAACCCCGGCAAACAACTCCGGTGGCGGTGCGCGCCCGAGGGGCAGCGGCCGCTGGTCGTCAGTCCCTGCTGACGTGTCATCCCCTCTATCTGTGGCATTACCTAATAGCTCCGCCAGGTGACCCTTGGTTGCACTCAACAGCTGTGCCCTCGGTGAGCTGCCTCCATACTCCCGGCTACATCGGTGCTGCAGTCCCCGGTGCGCACGTCTGCGCTAGGCGCCTGGTGACGTCATCTTCCAGCGCCACGTCAGCAGGGACTGACGACCAGCGGCCGCTGCCACCTCGGGCACGCACCGCCACCGGAGTTGTTTGCCGGGGTTTGAGCATCTCATCCCCCCCGTCAACCTCTTCTCCTCACCCCAGGCATCGCCCAGCCCGGAGGCACATTTGCAGTGAAGGTTCCCGATTCGATCGAGGCGGCCAGTCCATCTACAAGTGCCACACCGTCCAGGCTTCACAGGTGGTAAGGCATTGTCTCCCTGCCTCTGGGTCCTCCTTGCTTTTGAGTGGTCTCCTCTGGTATCACATCTGTTGGCTGAGTACTGCACCCCTGGCACACTATTGGCTTTCCCTGACTAGGAGCTCATTTTAAACTGATTTTAATAAACAAGTCTGATTATTTAAGATCCCGAGCAGCATCCAAGTTTTTTGTGCCATTTTGTCCGGGAGCGCCATCATACCCGTTTTTTTGTGTTACTACTTGATCCAGCAGCGTGGCCACCCAGTAATCAGCACAAGTTAGAATGTGGGCAACTCGGGGGTCGTTGTGGAGACACTGCAGCATGTAATCGCTCATGTGTGCCAGGCTGCCCAGAGGCAACGAAAGGCTGTCCTCTGTGGGAGGTGTATCGTCTGTGTCCTCTGTATCCCCCCAGCCACGCACCAGTGATGGCCATGAGCTGGCCTGGGTGCCACCCTGCTGTGAACATGGTTCCATCTCCTCCTCCATCTCCTCCTCCTCATCCTCCAGAACTGTGCCCCTGCTGGACAATTGTGTACCTGGCATTTGTGGGTGCAGGAACCCACCCTCGGAGCCACTTGTGAATGACTGCCCTGAAAGCCTTGGAAATGATCCCTCTTCCTCCTCCTTCTCCTGTGCCACATCCTCTTCCATCATCGCCCGAATCATTTTTTCAAGGAGGCATAGAAGTAGGATACAGAGAAAAAAGCCGCGCTACTTCAATTTGATAAAGATAATGAGTGAAAAATTTCTGAGAGAAAAATTTCTATTGGAAGCAGAAAAATGTTTTGAATGGGCAACCAATCAGCTGAAACTAAACATAAAGTTGTACCTCAGCATAAATGTCATTGATTAAACAAAATCATAAAAAACAACAGTTCATTGATTGCACAAAATCATAAAGAACAACAGCTCATATATAGTTCACAAAGTCCCAGAGAGTTTTCAAGATGGGTGGAGTGAGGAGAAATCCAGTCGGGCTAATCACCACGGTGCTGCACACAGAAGACACGCATATCTCCTTACCAGATATAAAGCCAAACAAGCATGGAATGAAATCCTCACAGACCCGCTCAAAGGGATCGGGACACCATACTCCAGGAACACTCAATCACATCAGACAGCGATAGCAGAATAGTCCAAATGTATTGGGTAGGAGAGAAAAGACTAGATAGTATAATACCATCAAGCTTTATTCCACATAATTAAAATCACACTTACAGTCTCCAAACAGGAAAATCGCAGAAAAACATAAGCCGGCCGGCTCTCATGTAGCCCGTTCCGCGGGGCAGCGTAGTGACGTCAGCACGCCGTACCCTACGCACTCGTCCTCACAGACTAAAATGGGGATGCGGGCGGCGTGCTGACTTCACATTAAATACCACAGGCAGCCAATCCATGGGCAGCAGCAATGTCTGTTTATGCCCGAAGTGCAGCGGCAACCATCACATCTAATGGAACCGTTGCCCTAGCTTTATACTCATGAATTCAATCAAGAATCAAGCCCATATCGTTTAATGGGGGAAATAGAAACAACTAAAAATGCTGCATGATGCCCAAGGAATGTCTGCATGTCTACATATATATATGATCACTTATCCCAATTGTCACAAAAAAATGGGAATTGTGATCCATAACCGTATACATCTTGCAATAAGTATGGGGAAATAACAATGAAAATTACATAATAAATACATAATTATCATAAAGCATAACTAAAATGGGAAATAGAAGTGGTATAGGTAAGCTGACAACGGCGTCATCGGCACTGGCCATGTTGGTGGAGTACTCAAAACAGCGCAACAAGGCACACAGGTCTCGCATGGAGGCCCAGTTATTGGTGGTGAAGTGGTGCTGTCCACTATGGCCTGCTGCTTGCACAGTCTTTCCAGCATGTGCAAGGTGGAGTTCCACCTTGTGGGCACGTCACATATGAGGCGGTGAACGGGAAGGCAGAAGTTACGCTGCAGCGCTGACAGGCGAGCAGCAGCAGGGTGAGAACGTCGAAAGTGCGCACAGACGGCCCGCACTTTCTGCAGCAGCTCTGACACATCGGGGTAATTTTTAAGGAACCTCTGCACCACCAAATTCAGCACATGCGCCAGGCAAGGGATATGCGTCAAACCGGCTAGGCCCAGAGCTGCTATGAGATTTCACCCGTTATCGCACACCACCAGGCCGGGCTTGAGGCTCGCTGGCAGCAACCACTCATTTGTCTGCTGTTCCATGCTCCTCCACAACTCCTGCGCGGTGTGTGGTTTTTCCCCCAAACAGGCAAGTTTTAAAACTGCCTGCTGTCGTTTACCCCTGGCTGTGCTGAAGGTGTTACGCTGATGGGATGAGGAGGCGGTAGAGGATGAGGAAGCAGAGTAGGAGGCGTTAGGAACAGGAGGCAAACTGAAGCGCCCTGCAATCCTCGGTGGTGGAAGGACATGCGCCAAATTGCTATCCGCCTCAGGCCCATCCGCCACTGCATTCACCCAGTGTGCCGTTAGGGAGATATAACGCCCCTGACCGTGCTTACTGGCCCACGTATCGGTAGTTAGGTGGACCTTGCCACAGATGGCGTTGCGCAGTGCACACCTGATTTTTTTCCCCCACTTGGTTGTGCAGGGAAGGGATGGCTTGCCTGGAAAAGTAGTGGCGGCTGGGCGTGACGTACTGTGGGACAGCCACCGACATAAGGCTTTTAAAACTGTGCGTCTCCACCAGACGGAATGACAGCATTTCAAAGGCCAAGAATTTTTAAATGCTGGCATTCAGGGCCAGGGATCGCGGGTGGGTAGGGGGGTACTTCCTCTTACTCTGAAGTGTTTGGGAGATGGAAAGCTGAACACTTCCACGGGACATTGTGGAGATGGTTGGTGACCCAGGTGGTGGTGTTGCTGACAGATCCTCTGTTTGCGGGGTGGCAGGTGCCGGTATCAATACAGAGGTGGATGAAGAGGCCGAGACTGCAGCAGAAGAGGAAGCAGGAGGAGCCAGAGACCTTTCTTGGTTTTGAAGGTGTGTACTCCACTGCAGCTCGTGCTTTGCACTTAGATGCCTGATCATGCAGGTTGTGCTCAGGTTGAGAAGGTTTATGCCTCGCTTCAGGCTCTGATTGCACAGGGTGCAAACCACTCGTGTCCTGTCATCAGCACATTGTCTGAAGAACTTCCACGCTAGAGAACTCCTTTGAGCTGGCTTTGGTGCGCTCGGTCCCTTGCTGCATTGGGCAGTAGCAGGGGTAGTGTCTAGTGCACAGGCGCTCCGCTTCTGCACCCTGCTCCCTCTTCTGCTGTGCTGGTGGCTCTGTGCGACCACCGTCTCTTCCTCCAAACTACTCAGGTTACCTGCATGACCTTCATTCCATGTGGGGTCGAGGACCTCATCGTCCTCCACATCATCTTCCACCCAGTCTTCACCCCTGCCCTCCTTGTCGGTCTCCACAATTCTGAGTGCCGCAGCAGTTGGCACCTGCGTTTCGTCATCATCGGAGACGTGCTGCTATGGTCCTTCCATGTACTCATCTTGAGAAATAAGTGGTTGGGAATCGCTGCACTCAATCTCTTCCACTTCTGGGGCAGGGCTAGGTGGATGGCCCTGGGAAACCCTGCTGACAGAGTCATCAAAAAGAAGAAGAGACTGCTGTATGACTTTGGGCTCAGACTGCTTGCTTGATTTGCAAGGGGGTGAGGTGAAAGGCGGTTGGACATCGGCTGCAGGTGCCAACTCTGACCTTTCTGCAGTAGACTGGGTGGGAGACAATGTGAAGGAACTGGAGGCACTGTCAGCAGCAAACCAATCTACTATCGCCTCTACTTGTTCTTGCCTCAACACTTGTAGAGGCGCATGATGCCCTACCAAATACTGCTGCAGGTTCTGTCGCCTACTCACACTTGAGGAAGGTGTTTCACTTGTGCGTGTAGCTGGCACAGATCGACCACGTCCTCTCCTTGCAACAGGAGCTCTACCAGCAGCACCACGACCCAGGCCACGGCCCCTATTTGACGTTCTCCTCATATTTCTGTAATTTATGATCTTGCCCTAGAAAGGGGTTTATTGAATAGCGGAACAAAACAACAACAGTATCGCACGGGTGTATCTCACAGTCAAATATGCAAACTATGCCGCAATTTAATTTTTTTTACCCCAAAAGGGTGTATATTGAATAGCTGAATAGAAAAAAGGATATAAAACGGTGTATCTCACACGTACAAACACAGACTAGGCCCCGATTACAATTTTTTGTACCCTAAAGGGAGGATGAGGAAGAGGAGTAGGAGGAGTTCGGAACAGGAGGCAAACTGAAGCGCCCTGCAATCCTTGGCGGTGGAAGGAGATGCGCCAAACAAATTTAAAAAGGTATATCTCACACGTACCGATACAGACTATGCCGCAATTTAATTTTTTTTTACCCCAAAAGGGTGTATATTGAATAGCGGAATAGAAAAAAGTATATAAAATTGGTGATTTTTCAATAGCACATGTGAACACAGCAGTATCTTATGTTTTATGTCACAGTGAGCAGCAGGCTATAAAAGGGAAAAAAAAAATTCCCCTTTAACTTTGTAATTTTTAAATAGCAGATTAGAACAGCAATCTGTAGTAAAATATAGCTGAAAGCTGCACACAACAGACTGATAAAAATATATTTTTTTCTCCCTCCTCCTCCTCAGTGGGCTCAAGTGAGGGCAAAAAGATCGTTCACTGCACCACCCTCCACACAGCAAAATCGATGTAGATTGCTAACGGACGATTGTTCTGTCCTGTGTCTCCTATCTGTCCCTGCCTAATCTCTCCAGCCTGTCCCTAAAATGCTCAAATATCTTTCCCTGCCTACACTCCGACCTGTCCCTGCATTCTTTTCGGGCACAATGTTGTTTTTCCCTGTCTGTCCCTAATCAGCAGCAGCCAGCACGTATGATGTGTGCTCTCTCCCTATACTACAGCAGACTGACGCACCGCGCTGTGTCTCTCGAGCTTATAAAGACATGGGTCACATGCTTCAGATGGCCAATCACAGCTACTAATACATTAGTAGGCAAAGCTGGGATGGCTTAAGGCACATCAGTTAAATGCTTGTTGATTGGCTGTTGAAAGCCCGCCATTAAAAGAGCGCCATTACATACAAAACAGGAAATAAAATTACCGAACACGGATTTTAAACCCGAACATACAGTAAAGTTTTCGGGTCCGTGTCAGGGTAGCAAAAATACAATTATCCGGTACGGACCCGAATAATACAGTCCGTGTTCGCTCAATACTAGTGGTGAGTGTACAGCTTGTATAACAGTGTAATTTTTTTTTTTTCCCCTCAAAATAACTCCACACACAGCCATTAATGTCTAAACCACTGGCAACAAAAATAAGTACACCACTAAGTGAAAGTTTCGAAATTAAGGCTAAAGTGTCAATCTTTTGTGTGGCCACCATTATTTTCCAGCACTGCCTTAACCCTCTTGGGCATGGAGTTCACCAGTGCTTCACAGGTTGCCACTGGAGTCCTCCTTCACTTCTCCATGATGACATCACGGAGCTGGTGGATGTTAGAGACCTTGCACTCCTCCACCTTCCATTTGAGGATGCCCCACAGATGCTCAATAGGGTTTAGGTCAGGAGACATGCTTGGCCAGTCCATCACCTTTACCCTCAGCTTCTTTAGCAAGGCAGTGGTTGTCTTGGAGGAGTGTTTGGGGTCGTTATGTTGTAATACTGCCCGGTGTCCCAGTCTCTGAAAGGAGGGGATCATGCTCTACTTCAGTATGTCACGGTACATGTTGGCAATTATGCTTTCCTCAATAAACTGTAGCTCCCCAGTCTTGGCAGCATTCATGCAGACCATGACACTCACACCACGATGCTTGACTGTAGGCAAGACACGCTTGTCTTTGTACTCCTCACCTGGTTGCTGCCACACACGCTTGACACCATCTGAACCAAATAAGTTTATCTTGGTCTCATCAGACCACAGGACTTGGTTCCAGTAATCCATGTGCTTAGTCTGCTTGTCTTCAACAAACAGTTTGCAGGCTTTCTTGTGCATCATCTTTTGAAGAGGCTTCCTTCTGGGACGACAGCCACGCAGACCAATTTGATGCAGTGTGTAGCGTCTGCTCTGAGCACTGACAGGCTGCCCCATTTCCCTTCAACCTCTGCAGCAATGCTGGCAGCACTCATAAGTCTATTTCCCAAAGACAACCTCTGGATATGATGCTGAGCACGTGCACTCAACTTCTTTGTTCGACCATGGCGAGGCCTGTTCTGAGTGGAACCTGTCCTGTCAAACTGCTGTATGGAATTGGTCACCGTGCTGCAGTTCAGTTTCAGGGTCTTGGCAATGTTCTTATAGCCTAGGCCATCTTTATGTAGAGCAACAATTATTTTTTATTAGATCTTTAGAGAGTTCTTTGCCATGAGGTGCCATGTTGAACTTCTAGTGACCAGTATGAGAGAGTGAGAGTGATAACACCAAATTTAACACAGCTTATTCACACCTGGGACCTTGTAACACTAATGATTCACATGACACCGGGGAGGGAAAATGGCTAATTGTGCCCAATTTGGAAATTTTCACTTAGGAGTGTACTCACTTTTGTTGCCAGCAGTTTAGACATTAATGGCTGTGTGTTGAGTTATCTTGAGGGGACAGCAAATTCACACTGTTATACAAGCTGTACACTCACTACTTTACATTGTAACAAAGTGTAATTTCTTCAGTGTTGTCACATGAAAAGATATAATAAAATACTTACAAAAATGTGAGGGGTGTACTCACTCTTGTGAGATACTGTATTTCTGTATGTTTTTTTTTTTTAAGATCTTTGTTATAAGTCGTCGTGCGTTTTAATGTCTAGTGCAGGCCATGTCCTCTTGTATTTACTGTATTGTAGAAAGATAATGAAGTGGAGATGACAAAACATTCTTTTGCAAAGTGATGTACAGATCTATTCTGAACACTCTCATTATCAATGGTGGTTGTTATGTTAGCTTTTTCTTTTTTTATCCAACAGAAGACAGCAGGTCACAAAAAGATTTTTCTTTCCTATTCACAGAAAGCACGTAATTCTTGATTGCTCACCTGTTGGTCCAGTCTCTCCAGCAGGCATACACCGCAGCACCTCTGAATGCAAAGGCTTGAGTCAGACGTCATTCCTTTAGCCTCATAATCAAAGGCTGATGGGGCAGGCTGTCAGGGTGAAAATTAAATGTGGAAAACAAATATTTTCAGCGATAATAAAAGTTATTATAATGCCTCATGTAAAAATGAAGTGAAATATTGGGAAAAACAGCATCAATGTGCAGTAAAGCACATAAATAACTACGTTGTACAATCAAAGTGCAGTAATAAGATAACTGAAAGCCAGGGGCGGACTGATAACCCATGGGGCCCCCGGGCAATATGAGATCATGGGGCCCCCCTGTGTCCATGTCCATGAGTACACATGTTGCAGCAGGAGTTAAAACCCCTGTTGCTTTTGGTGGGTTATCGTGACCCATTCAAGTGAATGAGGCCCACTCGGCAAACACCCTGCAACCATGTGCAATGCACATAGTTTCAGCATGCTAGTGTGCGATTCAAGGAGTTGAAGCAGGTGATGAGGAGGCAATACAACGCCTTCTCATTGCCTACTTTAACCCCTTTTTTTTTTGCTGTACTGCACAAGTTTGCACAGCCTTTGCAATGCAGCCACATTCACTTGAATGAGTTATGCTTGGCAGGTGCTACACCTGCCAAGCGTGACAGGACATAGAATTCCTGGTGGGGCTGCAACATGTGTACACCCCTGGCCCTTGCAGTTAAAGGGGGTGTGGTGGGGGGGTGAGTAAATACAGGGCTCAATTCTGAGGTTTTCCTGCCCCCAAACTGTAAATTTAAACAGGCCCTTGCTGTCCTGAACACCCTATGACAGTTGCTGTTTAGGGGACCCCTTGGATGAGGACAGAGAGGGACCCTTGGACTAATGACAGAGAGTAGCCCCTGGGATAAGAACAGAGAGGGACCCCTGGGATAAGGACAGAGAGGGGCCCCAGGGATGAGAGCAGAGAGGGGGTCCTAGGATGAGAGCAGAGAGGGTCCTGGAATGAGAACAGAGAGAGGGTCCTAAGATGAGAACAGAGAGGGGGTCCTGAGATGAGAGCAGAGAGGGGACACTGGAATGAGAGCTGAGAGAGACCCCTGGGATGAGAGCAGAGAGGGGGCCTTGGGATGAGAGCAGAGAGGGGGTCCTGGGATGAGAGCAGAGAGGAGGTCCTGGGATGAGAGCAGAGAGGGGGTCCTGGGATGAGAGCAGAGAGGGGGTCCTGGGATGAGAGCAGAGAGGGGGCCCTGGGATGAGAGCTGAGAGGGGGCCCTGGGATGAGAGCTGAGAGAGACCCCTGGGATGAGAGCAGAGAGGGGGGCTTGGGATGAGAGCAGAGAGGGGGGTCCTGGAATGAGAGCAGAGAGGGGGCCCTGGGATGAGAGCTGAGAGAGACCCCTGGGATGAGAGCAGAGAGGGGGTCCTGGGATGAGAGCTGAGAGAGACCCCTGGGATGAGAGCTGAGAGAGACCCCTGGGATGAGAGCAGAGAGGGGGGTCCTGGGATGAGAGCTGAGAGAGACCCCTGGGATGAGAGTAGAGAAGGGGGGTCCTGGGATTAGAACAGAGAGGGGGGTGCAGGGATGAAAGCAGAGAGGGGGGTCCTGGGATGAGAGCAGAGAGGGGGGTGCAGGGATGAAAGCAGAGAGGGGGGTCCTGGGATGAGAGCAGAGAGGGGGTCCTGGGTTGAGAGCTGAGAGAGACCCCTGGGATGAGAGCAGAGTGGGGGGTCCTGGGATTAGAACAGAGAGGGGGGTGCAGGGATGAGAGCAGAGAGGGGGGTGCAGGGATGAGAGCAGAGAGGGGGGTGCAGGGATGAGAGCAGAGAGGGGGGTGCAGGGATGAGAGCAGAGAGGGGGGTCCTGGGATGAGAGCAGAGAGGGGGTCCTGGGATGAGAGCAGAGAGGGGGTCCTGGGATTAGAACAGAGAAGGGGGTGCAGGGATGAAAGCAGAGAGGGGGGTCCTGGGATGAGAGCAGAGAGGGGGTCCTGGGATGAGAGCTGAGAGAGACCCCTGGGATGAGAGCAGAGAGGGGGTCCTGGGATTAGAACAGAGAGGGGGGTGCAGGGATGAGAGCAGAGAGGGGGGTCCTGGGATGAGAGCTGAGAGAGACCCCTAGGATGAGAGCAGAGAGGGGGCCCTGGGATGAGGAGAGAGGGGGCCCTGGGGTGACAGCAGAGAGGGGGTCCTGGGATAACAGCAGAGAGGGGCTCCTGGGATGAGGAGAGAGGGGGTCCTGGGATGAGGAGAGAGGGGGCCCTGGGATGAGGAGAGAGGGGGCCCTGGGATGAGGAGAGAGGGGGTCCTGGGATGAGGAGAGAGGGGGTCCTGGGATGAGGAGAGAGGGGGTCCTGGGATGAGGAGAGAGGGGGTCCTGGGATGAGGAGATAGGGGGTCTTGGGATGAGGAGATAGGGGGTCCTGGGATGAGGAGATAGGGGGTCCTGGGATGAGGAGAGAGGGGGCCCTGGGGTGACAGCAGAGAGGGGGTCCTGGGATGACAGCACAGAGGGGGTCCTGGGATGAGGAGATAGGGGTCCTGGGATGGGGAGAGAGGGGGCCCTGGGATGAGGAGAGAGGGGGCCCTGGGATGAGGAGAGAGGGGGCCCTGGGATGAGGAGAGAGGGGGCCCTGGGATGAGGAGAGAGGGGGCCCTGGGATGAGGAGACTGGGGTCCTGGGATGAGGAGACTGGGGTCCTGGGAGGAGGAGAGAGGGGTCCTGGGATGAGGAGAGAGGGGGTCTTGGGATGAGTGGCAATCTGCACCTCTTTGATTTGGGGAGAAGGGGCAGTAAGAGAACATGTGCTGGGGGTGCATTTGGAGGGGAGAGGTCAGAGTTGAAATCCCCTCACACCACCTCCTCACCTTCTAGCACAAGTCACCCCCCTCCAAAAGCATCCCCCTAGCATATGCCCCGCCCCCATCACTTCTCCAAATGTGCATCCTTGTTATCTGTCCCCCTTCCGTATCCATAAACTGTGTACAGTACATACCTCAGATAATCAGTGCAGCTCTTGAAGTTAATGTCCCTCCTCCCCGGCTACTCCTCCTCCTCCTGTCTGTATACTTCAGAGCCATGGAGGAGGATCCTTGGTGAGCTCTGTGTGTACTGTGCAGGCATCAGTTGGGGGAGAGATGTAAGTGTCGGCTGCTGCAGAGGGACGATCGCTGCGTGAGGGAGCCCAGGCACCCTGAAAGAGATGCAGGAAATGTGCCCCGAGTGCCCACGCTAGTGTGTCTCTGTCAGGGCAGCTACCGGAGCTCAGTGCTGGAACTTGTTCTGGCACTGGGCTCCGGGATCATCACAGATGCTTTGGAAGGTAGGTGCCAGGAGCCTCTCATGGGGCCCCCTACTAGCCCCGGGCCCCCTGGCAGTGCCCGAGTGCCCTAATGGTCAGTCCGCCCCTGCTGAAAGCTATCTTCTGATCTGTTGCTATGAGTAAGTGCCTTACATAATTCTAAATTAATAATGAATGCGGTTTTTCTTATGACATGCTATTCTTTCTTCCAAATTAATGAACTACACTGAGCTAAATCTTTATTTAAAATGCAGAATAATATAACACTAGTCGTTTTTCGAAAAACCCAAACATTTTCTAAATAAAAAAAAATTATAATTATATATAATCATTATTAATAATAAATATTATCAGACTCCTGATAAGATTGATACCTTTGAAAATGATGCTATCATACATAAAAGATTGCTTACTGGTCCCTTAAAAAAATGGATCAGTTTAAAGTTTATCTTTAAATATTATCCTTTAGTTAGGAGTCACAAAGCTAGTATTTTGAAATATTATCAGCTCTCCAACAGCCAGGAAACCAAACACAAACCACCTTCATTGTGGCCCATATTCAAATAATCATTTAGCTTTACAATAGTTGCTATTCCTGTCAAGCTAACCTAGCTACCTAATTACTGTAACAAGTCTTTAATACTATAGTACAATATACTAGCAAGAGTTTGGCTTGGTAATGAACACTTAAAAATATAGAACTGTGTAGTTTCCAGGGTTGCAATGTTTGCCTTATGTATGTGCACCCAAGATTATACAGTGCATCCAGTAAGTATTCACTTTTTCCACATTTTATGTTAAAGCCTTATTCCAAAATGGATTAAATTAAATTTTTCAAATATTTTCAAATATTTTTTTCAAACAATTCATCAAACAATACTTTATGATGGCAATGTGAAAGAAGTTTGTTTGAAATCTTTGCAAATTTATTAAAAAAAAAAAAAAAATTACATGTACCTAAATATTCACAGCCTTTGCCATGACACTTAAAATTGAGTTAAGGTGCATCCTGTTTCCGCTGATCATCCTTGAGATGTTTCTACAACTTGATTGAAGTCCACCTGTGGTAAATTCAGTTGATTGGACAGGATTTGCAAAAGGCACTCACCTGTCTATATAAGGTCCCGCAGTACACAGTGTATGCCAGAGCACAAACCAAGCTATGAAGTCCAAGGAATTGTCTGTAGACCTCCGAGACAGGATTGTATCAAGGCACAGATCTGGGGAACGGTACAGAAAAAGGTCTGCATCACTGAAGGTCCCAATGAGCACAGTGGCCTCCATCATCCTTAAATAAAAGCAGTTTGGAACCACCAGGACTCTTCCAAGGGTGAGCCATCTGGCCAAACTGAGCAATCAGGGGAGAAGGGCCTTAGTCAGGGAGGTGACTAAGAACCCGATGGTCATCCTGATCGAGCTCCAGTGTTTTTCTGTGGAGAGAGAAGAACCTACCAGAAGAACAATCATCTCTGCAGCACTCCACCAATCAGGCCTGTATAGTAGAGTGGCCAGATGGAAGCCACTCCTTAGTAAAAGGTACATGACAGCCCACCTGGATGCTAAAAGACACCTGAAGGCACTTAAGACCATGAGAAACAAAATTCTCTTGTCTGATGAAACAAAAATTGAATTCTTTGGCCTGAATGGCAAGCATTCTGTCTGGAGGAAACCAGGCATCGATCATCACCAGGCCAATATCATCCTCACAGTGAAGCATGGTGGTGGCAGCATCATGCTGTGTGGATGTTTTTTCAGTGACAGGAACAGGGAGACTAGTCAGGATTGAGGGAAAGATGAATGCAGCAATGTACAGAGACATCCTTGAGAACCTGTTCCAGAGCACTCTTGACTTCAGACACGGGTGAAGGTTCATCTTCCAACAGGACAACAACCCTAAGCACACAGCCAAGATAACAAAGGAGTGGGTATGGGACAACTGTGTGAATGTGTTTAAGTTGCCAAGCAAGAGCCCAGACTTAAACCTAATTGAACATCTCTGGAGAGATCTGAAAATAGCTGTGCACCGACGCTCCCCATCCAACCTGATGGAGCTTGAGAGGTCCTGCAAAGAATAATGGGAGAAACTGTCCAAAAATAGGTGTGCCAGCTTGTAGCATCATACTCAAAAATACTTTTAATTGGTGCCAAAGGTGCTTCAAGTATTGAGCAAAGGCTGTAAATACTTATATATAGATTTTTTTTCGTTTTTTATTTTTAATAAATTTTGCAAAGATTTTAAACAAACTTCTTTTATGTTGTCATTATGGGGTATTGTTTGTAGAATATTGAAGAAAATAATGAAATTATTCCAGTTTGGAATAAGGCAACAAAATGTGGAAAAAGTGAAGCGCTGTGTATACTTTCTGGATGCACTGTATATGTACTGCTGAACCTGGCATTCAGAAGCCCTGCATCCTATTACATAACCAGCCCTGTATGTAATATATTTCTTTGTGAAAGACAGGCTGTATATTTTTAACCACTTTACCACTAGAGCATTTTGCTGTCTTACGTCTGGGCCACTTTTTGCGATTCGGCACTGTGCGACTTTAACTGACAATTGCGCGGTCATGCGACGCCGTACCCAAACGAAATTTACGTCCTTTTTTTCCCACAAACAGAGCTTTCTTTTGGTGGTATTTGATCACCTATGCGATTTTTACTTTTTGCGCTATAAAACAAAAAAAGAGCGTTTGTTTTGGAAAAATAATATTTTTAACATTTTTTTATATGAAATTCCCCCCAAAAAAGATGTAAAAATCGATTTTTTTTTAAATTTTTGGCCAATTTGTTTTCTGCTACCTATGTTTGGTAAAAAAAAAAAAAAAAAAAAATCGCAATAAGCGTATTTTGATTGGTTTGCGCAAAAGTTATTGCGTTTACTAAGGGAAAGATTTATGTCATTTTTGGTGTTTTTTTTTTTTTAACGAGTAATGGCGGCGATCTGCGATTTTTTTTGCGGGACTGCGACATTGCGGCGGACAGATCGGACCCTTGACTGACATTTTTGACACTTTTGGGGGTACCAGTGACATTACTGCAGTAATCAGTGCTATAAGTATGCACTGTTACTGTAAAAATGACACTGGCAGGGAAGGGGTTAATTTTATTGGAGAGGGAGGGGTTAATGTATGCCTGGTGCTTACTGACGTGTGGGGGGGGGGAGGCGACTGTGTGAGACAAGGACAGATCGGATGTCCAGCTATGCTGAACAGTCCGATCTGTCACTCCCTGTCACTGAGGAGATCCGCCCGCTCTGTTTACACAGGCAGGCGGATCTCCAAACTGGATTCCCCGACGATCGGGGCAGAGCAGCGGCGATCGCCGCTGCTCCTCCCCTGGCCCGACTCCCGCTGTGAATGAAAACAGCGGGAGCGCGCCTCCGGCGGCGCGCGAGCGCCGCCTACAGGGGGAGGAGTCTGGCGACGTAGGTCTACGTCGTCAGACCTACAAGAGCCACTTTGCCGCAGTAGTACTACGGTACTCAGCGGTAAAGTGGTTAAAGAGACCTATCCACACCAGGGTGCAGCAGTACAATGTTTGCACCAATTTCAACTCTTTCTGGCAGTGCTGAAAGCTGACCTGTATGCCTACTGAATGTTTTCTTTGGCCAGTAAGGACTCATGCACACAGACGTAAATACAGGCACATGGGCATACAGCATAAGTTACGCCTGTATTTGCAGCACAAGGACACCCAGCTGGAGTAAAGCTCTGCCCATAGGACTAGATTGAAGGAACGCAGTTATATGGCCTGTAAACGCTGCTACTTGCACTTACAGGCACATGCGTATGGAGTGTAATGAGGTGAAGCTCTGCTGACTTCTATCTTTCAACCATGTGCAAACAAAAGTACTGTTTTTATTTTCATCACACTACCTGCCTGGAGTTTGCATGTTCTCCCTGGGCCTGTGTGGGTTTCCTCCGGGTACTCTGCTTTCCTCCCACACTCCAAAGGCATGCTGGTATCTTAACTGGCTCCTGTCCAAATTGGTATGTGCCTGTATGAATAGGGACCTTGAATTGTAAGCTCCTTGAGAGCAGGGATTGATGTGAATGTATAATTAAAATATGTAAAGCGTTGCATAAAGTGACGGTGCTATAAAAGTACCTGTAATAAATAAATAAATACATTTAAAAGGCCAACAAACCTGAAATAGCCACACAAAAGTTAGAATAAATGGCTCTCTTTTTTAGATGGTGTTTGTGCAGACTGTTGGTTTTGATGCATAGCTGTTCAGTACATTATAAATGAGTACTGTGAATTAAAATGGCTACTATCCATAAATAAGAAATCAGCCCCTTGTTTTGTTTTTTTATTTATTGAAAGCTTAAAATGAGACTTGCCATTTAGAATGACACATGGACTTATAATACCACAGCTTCCAACTGTCCCTGATTTAGAACAAAGTCCCTCTGTCCCTTCTTTATCCTAATTTTTTCCCTAATTTTAGCCTGATCTACGCTGCCTGGCCACAAAAAAGTCGCCACCCAAAAAAAAAAAAAAAAAAAAAGAAGGTCACACACGTTGGACTGCCTTTAGCTTTGATTACGGCATGCGTTCGCTGTGGCATTGTTTCGATAAGCTTCTAGAATGTCACAAGATTTATTTCCGTCCAGTATTGCATTATTTTTTCACCAAGGTCTTGTATTGATGAAGGGAGAGTTGGACCACTGCGCAAAGCCTTCTCCAGCACATCCCAAAGATTCTCAATGGGGTTAAGTTCTGGACTCTGTGGCCAATCCATGTGTGAAAATGGTGTCTCATGCTCCCCGTACCACTCTTTCACAATTTGAGCCGATGAATCCTGGCATTGTCATCTTGGAATATGCCGTGCCATCAGGGAAGAAAAAATCCATTGATGGAATAACCTGGTCATTTGGTATATTCAGGTAGTCCGCTGACCTCATTCTTTGGGCACATGCAGTAACTATCCAATAGGATAGTTACTGCATACTTAATTGGGGTACACACTATAAGAAAATCGGGCAAATGATTGTCCCGATTTTCCTCGTTGTTTCACAGCAAATCCGAAGCGATGAACGAAAATTCTTAAGAAAATTAGTACGAAAATTCTCATACGACAAAGGCATTTTTTGTTGTTTATTGTTTCTGATCATGCGCAGCCTTTCTTTTTCTGATTTTTCTTGTACAAAAATCATACAAAAAAGTTACACATTAAACGAAAATCGTTTGTTTTTTCCCGTATGAGAAAAATTTTGGAGTTTGTCCCTTCGAGAATTTTCGTACGAAAATTCTGAATCGTCTGTAGAAAGTTCTGTACACACTATATGAAAATCGTACGAAAATGTTCACCCAATTTTCTTATAGGGCTCTTTCACACGGCCGCTCCGTGTGAGAGCTCCGTTGCGGGACTTTTTTTTTTTTTTTTTCACGGAGCGGATGACATTTCTGTCATCCGCTCCGTGTGCCCGCATATCATCCCATCCGTTTGCGGATGATATGCGGACATAATGTAAGTCTATGGGCATTGCGGATGACACCGCTGACATCCGATTTTCCTTCCTTTCCGTTTTTTGAACGGAACAAAAATAGGGTTCTGTTCCGTTCCAAAAAACGGAACAGAACTGACAGGAAGAAAATCGGATGTCAGCGGATGGTATTCCGCTGACATCCGCAATGCCATAGACTTACATTATGTCCGCAAATCATCCGCAAAAAAATAGGATGATTTGCGGACATACGGAGCGCCCGTGTGAAAGGGCCCTTAGTGTGTATGAGCCTTTAGTTTAGTTAGTTGCTTAGTTAATTCCAGGTGGCGACTTTTTTTTTGGCCAGGCAGTGTATACAGTTGTATGTAAAATGCACTATTTATATATCAAACACTGTTTTACTGCGCTGAACCATTCATTCAATTCCTAAACTGCTGCATTTGTAAATTTCCAAAGTCAATTAAAAAGGAAAAGTAGTGGGTAAGAAGCACTTGTAGGTTTAAGCAATCATTTTTTGGGATAATTCTCCTTTAAGGGAGATGAGGCAGGGAAAGGGTGTGTACCATGCTTACATACTTTTGCTAATAGGTGTCCCTCGTTCCCATCTCAGAAAAATGGGAGGTATGTAATACTAATCTATTAAATTCTCCCATACTGAAGCGTCACAGTTCTGGAACTAGGAGCTACATTGCCAAACCTCAACTATCACCTGCTTGTTTTGCTCCTTTTGTAATTAGATTATACACAATTATACAAATGTGTAATATATTGGATATGGACAGACTTTAACCATCCAAACAACGTCAGTCATAACAAGATGTGGGGCCTATTATTGATTATAGTAGAACTGTAGTAAATGTCAGCGTGTCAGAAGTCAGATAAACTGATAGGCTGCCAAAAGTGTAAAATGTGGCTGGTACTTACCAGTTTCTGCAGCACGCTGGGACACATGGACAGAAAGGCCTGCAAATTATTCCATGCTAATTCAATATCCCGTAGGATATACTGTAATCTCTCACAATCAATACTGAATGTTTTCATTCCTCCTTCCATTCTTTTTGATACTCTGTACACCTCAATCACACCTGCAATAGGCAAAACAAACTCACTTTGTTGGTGTGCTGAATAACTTTTTTGTTCCATCTTTCTTCTTTTTTAGTGCAAAATCAGAGGACAGACAAAAGAACTGCAAAGTGATTCCATTTCTTTATTTAGAGACGGAGCTCCTCACACACAATCTGCCGCCTGAACCAATGTAGGTGTGCATATGCCATACTGTAACTGTAGATCAACTATGGCAGCACAGAATCACTGTAGTAGTTGCTGCTATTACAGTGATTGCTGTCTTCTTCTGCTGCTCTGCTGCGTAGTAACAACAGAGTCTTGGCATGGATGCCATTCATAGACTGCCTTACATTTTTCTTAATGAATGCAAGGGTGTCTTTGATTGGACAAGGTGGAGATTATGATGTCACCATCCCATCCCTACTTCACCATTAAGAGAACAAATTAATTAAGAAATATGTAAGGTGTTTTGTAATTGGTGCTCTTGCGGACCAAGCAACGCCTTGTGGTTCCTATGCCGCAGGGCAGCTGCTCAGTAGAACCCCTATAAAATAATGATGATTACTGTAGTAGTAGCAGCGACTACTACAGTGCTTCTCTACTTCCACAGTGGCCCCACAGGTATGGCATAAGCATTCTTACATTAATCCAAGCTGCATGTATATTAAAAAAGAATAGCGCACACATGCAAAAGAAATGACTATCAAATATGGAGACAATCCATAAATAAAAATGGGGATTTGGTCCCACCATATGGCCATATCGTGCTCAAGCCCACCACTGCGTCAAAGTACCCCATTATCAGTGGGTCCTACACTATCCATAAAAAAGGGGTGAATCCAGCCTCTCTTACCCTTGGAGACAACACTCCTTGCTGGGAAGGTGTGCTAATGCACTACAGGGGACTCCTCCTATATCTACTTGATAGTGGACACCAATAGACTAAATCCCCATTTTTATTTATGGATTGTCTCCATATTTGATAGTCATTTCTTTTGCATGTGTGCGCTATTCTTTTTTAATATACATGTTGCTTGGTCCATAGCTGCACTGGCTTTAGATATACATGTTCAGGGTTTGCTCCCCCAATTTTTTGCTTGTTTATTATTAATCCAAGCTGAACCAATGGAACAATGCAATAAAATCCATAACTGCTTTAAAGCACCGAAAGACTGCCTGGGCTTTGTAAAGAAAAAACTGTCTTGAGGCCCCTTGTGTTACAGTTTTAAGTTACATTATCACCAACAAATGTTAATGTTTTTCTTTGTGACAAGTGGTAGTAATGAGGGATCTGGTTATTTCCATACCTCCATGGCCTCTTTCACACAGGCGTTGAAAATAAGTGATTGGGTCACCTTTTTACCACTTCCTGACCATCTAACGGCACTCAAAATTTTTAAAATAAAGAATGGATGGATGTCTTCACACTGCATCGTAGCATTGCCACATGGCAAAATGAACGCTGTCTGCAGAGTTTGTCAGGCATTGATGTTTCGCAACTGCCTCTATTATGGAGATAGCACAAAACAATAATAGAAAACGCGCTGGCAGGTAAATAAACAGGAAAAAAGCTGCTGGCAAAAAAAACTAACTATGTAACTGTGATAATTGTTTAAATTGCCGCTTTAAATTGTGATAATGTACAAGGTGACTGAATTAAAATAAATAGAACATAAAATATAGAACAAACACATGTACATATATAACTGAAAAAAAGTCTTCCAAAACATCGCAGTGACACTTTGCAGAACGGGAGTGTTCAATCCATTCTGACAATCACCATATGAGCGTTGACCAACCTCAAGCAATGAACTCTTACCAGAACATAAAGCGTTAATGCAGATGTTTTATGCCCCCGATGATGTCACATATGACGAATTGCGTTGGGCCGAGCAAATGCACGTGATGTCGCCATATCTACTTGGACCGCTTATTTTTGTGAAGCACTGTTTGGATTCTCTATTATGAATCTTGGGATTGTTTTGTACACAAAGTGTGTATTGTTTTTATTCATGTGAGTAGCATTCATACTTTGAAGTGCAATAAAACCTTTGAGACAGTTTTACACTATGTGGATTCTTCCATTTTAATTTTATGTGTAATTTGGTGCATTTATGGTCGCCATTGAGGTTACCATTGATTGGATTTACGAGATATACTGCTGAACTCCAGCCAAACAATATGAACCAGATCTCTTGTTAAAGGGATTTTCATATTTTTGCTGATTTGACTCTGTAGCGGAGTCATCAGTTTCTGGTAAGAGTCCATTGCTTGTGGTTGGTGAAGGCTCAAGTGGTGATTGTCAAAGTGGATTGAACATTCCCTTTCTGAAAAGTTGCACTTCAGTGTTTTGGAAGACCTAATCTGCACTTTTTTCACACACACACACACGTTTGTTCTATATTTTATATTTCATTTTAATTGAGTCACCTTGTACAATATCACATTTTAGCGCAGCAATTTATACAATTATCACACCACAAGCTCGCCGTCAAAGGAACATATAGTGTTTATAGTGCATGAGAGGTGCAGTTGCAAAGCGTCAACAGTGATAATTTCCCATTTTACCCTTTGAAAGAAAACACATCTTACAGGGCGTTTGAGGAGCATTGTATGATACAACATGAATGCCTTTGCAACGCAACCAAAATGCTCATTAACACTTTAGGTGCATTAATGCACATTAAGGCTGCTGTAAAATTCAAAGCGGTATTAAAGGTTCTTTTTAAATAATAAAAAAAAAAAAACAAACATGTCATACTTACCTTCTCTGTGCAGTCGTTTTACACAGAGCAGGCCGATCCTCCTCTTCTCAGGTCCCCCACTGGTGTTCTGGCTCCTCACCCTTGACCAGTTCCCCTAATAGCAAGCAGCTTTGTATAGGGTACTGCTGTGTGCTCGTTCCGAGCCCCACTCTATGCATCCATAAAACACATAGAGCTGTGGCTCAGCCCCTTCCCTCGCTCTCATTGACTCACTAGCTGTGATTGACAGCAGTGGGAGCCAATGGTTCCTGCTGCTGTTTCTCAGCCAATGAGAAGAAAGAGATCCAGGACAGCCGAGGCTCCCATGCACAACCCTCGATCAAGAGGGGATCAGGTGAGGATTAGGGGGGCTGTGGGGAGAGCAGCACACAAGGTTTTTTTACCATCATGCATGGAATGCATGATGATAAAAAACATTCAGCCTTTACAACCACTTCAACGTCTGTGTGAAAGAGCGCTACCACATGCTGGAGGTTACAGCTGCCTCAAAATCCTTGTGCAGCTTTCAATAAAATACTTCTTGGTTATCTCCCCATGAAGGTACTTATTCAGCCAGATTTTGTTTTAGCCCCCGGTCACACCGGTAGGACATCAGGTACGACATACGATTTACAAATTGTACCTGAAGTAGCATCTAATGTGTTTCTATGGCAGTGTCTTAATAGATACGATTTCACGTAGTGCGATTTGAGAAGTGGTTCACGTATTACTTTTTCAGGACTTCAATGCAATTTCACTGCCATAGACTATAATGTAACTCGTGCTGCAAATCATACCTGTGTCTATATCAGCACTACCTGAGCCTGAAAGAAGGTAAATATTAACCCTTTGCTAGTTAAACTTTTTTTCAATAACATCACTGTTCCTCCCTGTGACATAGACGGCCCCTCTCACTGAAGTAGCACTGATGTCATATCAAATCGTTATAAATCTCATAGAAGTAGTGCTGAAGTAGTGTTGAAGTCGGGTTTTAAATCGCACTATTTTAAATCGTACTCGGTGTGACCACAGGCTAAAGCTGGATACACACTATACAATTTTCTTTAGATTTGTTTTCCTTTAGACTTACCAAAACCATATATTATGAGGTCAAACCTAAACACTTTCAATTTGTATGCAATCAGGCAGGCCCTTGCACTACATAGTTAAAGGTAAATCTAAAGGTAAATCTAAAGGAAATCTAACAACAAAAGCTGTATAGTGTGTATCCAGCCTTAGGGTGACAACACCCGTCTCTGATGAAGGTTACAAGGGACTGTTTCAACACGTACTGTGCAGGCATGTTACACTGTTGTAATTATCAGGCAAATCACCCTGAGGAATACCATGCAGCCATCATTGGAGTACATTCATGTAGATATGAAGTGGCTGCTATAGGGCTGCAGGAGATCAGCAGTACTGGGATGCGACTAAGGATGAACAAAAGGTAAAAAAGTATTTTATTTTACGCAATAGCAATTGCTTAATGATACATAGTGATACATAGATGTAGGAGTAGGAAATTATTTTTATTTAACTAGGGCCCACAATAAAGCAATGAAGTATCCTGTAGTTAAAAAGATTTTGCAAGCTTTGGCAAAGCAAAAGACATTTTTTATTTCCCAATTAAGAAATGGTTTACACATAACAGTTTGCTCATTATTGTGCATTACAGTAAATGGTAATGGAGCTACAGTACTTATATGAACAAGACGCTGAATAGAATACAGAAACACACCTGAGATATAATCTGCTCCTCGAGAGGACATCAGTACTTCACTGCATACAGAGGGCTGGCTGATACCACACAAAATTTCATTAGCTTTCTGGATCACCTTTAGGTTGAGAAGAAAAGAAAACTTTTTATTAACATCAAATTTATAAAGTTCAGTAACTGTATTCAACAGAAACTGTGCAGCACACTATGCTATATAAAGGATATAAAGAAGATGGGGTTTCATATAACCCTCATCTTCTATATGGAATGGCAGAAGGGGTTAGTTAGTTAGATAATTCAGGTGGTATCAAAGTTAGTCATAGGTTTATTGAGGCCTAGTTATTTCAGTCAGGAGTCAGTGAATGAACTTTTGACCTGGATAAATAATTGGGTCAAGTTCTCCCGCTCTTAGGTAGAGTATCTGGGCAGAATTCAAATTATGACTGCTTTCCCGCCCTTATCTAAGCTATCGCTAGGCAGATTAGCGCGCGCCCCCCGAACTCCCGCCTGAATTCCCCTGCTCCTGACTAGGATCCAGTTCTAGCTGGCTCGGCGGGGGGCTATTTAAGCGGTGACTGAGGGTCTCCTGGTCACTTCATCTCCTCAGGACCAGTGTACTACTGTCTCCCTGGACCCCTGCCGTCATGAGCCTTATCAGACAACTAATTGAGCGAGCCGGTGAAGCGGGTGGAGAAGCCTGGGTCAGGCGTTGCCTACAGCTACCTGTGTCAGAAGAGCCAGGATCCGGTGCGGCCGCGGTGGAAGCAGAAGTAGGACGGGTCCCAATGGCCATCGCGGGCGTTTCGGCGAGCGCAGTGAGGAGACCCACGGAGGACCGTTCACGCCTGGCAGCGGCATCGGAAGAAGACGAGAGGTCACCGGACATGCGCAGTATCGTAGTGCCCGTAATATCCGGTACGGTGGCCGGGGCAGCAAAGAGAGCGAGGGTGCCCCGGAAGTCTTTTTCTCCCTCTACAGGTGGCGGTTCCGGTTCTTCACGGAGGCGGTCGCCGCAGAAGAGGTCGTCCGGAAGAAAGGATGCGGTCGTCACCGGGAGGGCATCGAGGAGCCGGAGCTCGTCGGGACGCAGGACGGGAGCAGAGGTTCCGGAGGCAGCAGGTCGCGCCGAGGCCGCCACTAACACCACCAGGGCAGCGTCGGCAGACGTCCCTAACGCCAGCATTCCAGCCTTGCCATTGAGGGGTGAGTCCTCTTCTCAAGAAATGGCAGGAATGTTTTCAATGATGTCAGATATTTTACAGGAATTTAGGAATGTGTCCGGGCATTTAAAAACATTGTCACCGTCCCCTGCTAATGTTTGGGCTGCGCCACCTTGTGGTGGTTTAGCTGTTGGCAATCCATTGTCAGTTAGCAATCCCTCTCTGGCGCCACCTTGTGGGGAATTGTCAATTAGCAACCCCTCTTTGGATAACTCTGCTTTTGACATAGCTCAGTCTCAAAATTTGCCCGAGACAAGTTTGAGAGAGCCTTTAGTGTGCGAGATATCCCCTCTAGGATACCACTTGTCCGAATCAATGAAAGAGAAGATTTGGCAAGGAATTTATATTGACATGCTGTCATTGTTGCCCTCTGCCAAAGAATTCGTGTCTAAACCCGAGAAAAAAGAAGAAGAAGAGAGGAGACGCCCTATAACGAAATCATTTAACAATTGGTTACAGGCTTTCCTGATATTTTCCAGTGTTTTGTGTGAAAAAGCCCCAAAGAAAAGTGTGGGTCTGTTCCAGCACATGGACATCGTGCTGGAAGCTTACAAAAACTTTGGGGGAACGTCATGGTTTCACTATGACGTGGCCTTTAGACAAAAGCTAGCAGTCCAACCTTCCCTAAAATGGGGAGTAAAGGACGTTGGTTTGTGGCTTGATCTGTTCTTGCCACAACGGTCCTTTCTCCCAAGACAGCCTGTCAATCCACAATCTACAGGCGGGCAGACCTTTAAAAAGGGTATCTGCTTCAATTTTAACGAATCGCAGTGTAGGTGGCCTGGATCGTGTAAGTTTAGACACGAATGCGCTTTTTGCGCCGGGCCACATCCGGTTTTTAAATGCTTTAAAAAGCTGTCCAACAACCAGCAAGCTGTTCAAAAAAGCTACCACCCCAGTGAGGCTCCCAGAAATGTTCCCCTGGTTAGTCAGGTACCCAGACCAGGAGAAAGCACGCCTACTAATTGACGGCTTTGCTTTTGGTTTTTCTTTACCGCCTTTTAAAGGCAAAGGTTGTACTATCCACAATAATCTTAGATCAGTTGATGGTTTACAAAGCATCGTGGCTGAAAAAATTCTTACGGAACTCAGGGAGGGTAGGTTTGCGGGTCCTTTTTCTGAACCACCTTTTCCACACTTCAGGATTTCACCTTTGGGAATTGTTCAGAAAAAGGAGCCAAATACATATAGGTTGATCCATCACCTATCATACCCTGTGCATGACTCCCTCAATGACGAGATAGATGACAGCATGGCATCTGTTCACTATGCAACTTTCGAGGATGCTTTGGTCAAACTTAGGTCAGCAGGTCAAGGTGCTTTGTTGGCGAAAGCCGACATAAAGTCAGCCTTTCGCCTGCTACCTATCCATCCTAATTCCTTTAATTCTTTAGGTTTTTATTTTAGGGATGAATTTTATTTTGACAAGTGCCTACCAATGGGCTGTTCTTTATCCTGCTTTTATTTTGAAACTTTTTCCTCCTTTTTAGAATGGGTGGTTTCTCAAATTACGGGTTCACAATTTTTAGTCCACTACCTGGACGACTTTTTATTTATAGGTCCTGTTTTTTCTAACACTTGTGCATATCTGCTGGAGGTTTTTATGCAGATTTGTATGAAATTCGGGGTGCCCCTAGCCGAAGAAAAAACTGTTTTTCCATCCCAATGTATAGTTTTCTTAGGCATCACGATAGATTCGGAAAAGATGGAATTCAGACTGCCGGAGGAGAAAATTGAGAAGCTGCGAGTCTCCCTGTTATGGATGATCAGACAAAAGAAGGTTTGTTTAAATAAACTGCAAGCTCTTTTAGGTTTATTGGCTTTTGCCTCAAGGGTGATGCCAATGGGTAAAATTTTTTCTAGAAGGATTTACGCTGCTACTGCAGGTCTGAAATCCCCTTCGTCTCATGTTAGAATCACCGGTGAAATGAAGGAGGATTTTTTAGTTTGGCTCCAATTTTTGCTTTATTTTAATGGATCCACAATCTGGCAAGAGCAGTTCATTCTGGATGAAGATTTTCTGCTCTTCACAGATGCAGCGGGTTCGAAGGGCTTTGCCGCAATCTGGCGCAAGCATTGGTGCGCAGCACCATGGTGCGACAGATGGAAAGCATCCGGCCTCATTCGCAACATTGTTCTATTAGAATTATTCCCAATAATAGTGGCGATAGAGTTATGGGGTAATCAATTTAGGAACAAAAGGATTTGTGTTAGGACTGACAATAAGGGCGTACTTTTCGCCATTAATTGTCTCTCCTCTAAATCGCCTCCAGTCACGATTATGTTGCGCTATTTGGTGGCAAAGTGTTTGCAATTTAACATCTGGCTCAAAGCCTCCTTCGTTCCTGGAAAGAGCAACGTTTTAGCAGACTGTCTGTCTCGTTTCCAGATGGAACGTTTCTTTCATCTGCTGCCGGAGGCAGACACTGCTGGACATCATTGCCCCGACCGGTTGTGGACATTGATTTAGGATTTATTTATGATAACATTGATCAGTCCTTGGCCCCGTCCACGATGGCTGGATATCGATCAGCTTGGGGTTTATGGCTTCAACACCTGGATTCGTTGGGTTTATCGGAGGATTCATTCTCCGAAGTGTTGGTGTTATCATTTTTAAATATGCTTTTCAAGAAAAAATTCTCTTGGTCGCATGTGAGCAAAATTCTAGCGGGAGTATCCTTTTTCGGGAAGCTAAAAAATCATCCGGCCTGTTTTTCATTTTTCTCGGTCCACCAGGCAATGAAGGGATATAGGAAGAGAAATTTTAAATTAGATGACAGAAAGCCCATTTCATTAGAATTATTGAATAGGATTTGCAGGGCCCTGGAGACGGTGTGCTTCTCTAGTTATGAAGCACAGTTGTTCAGGGCTTTGTTCTCAACAATGTTTTTTGGTGCCTTTAGAATTTCAGAGCTTATTCCAGACAGGAGGTTGGGTTATACTGGTTTGAGAGTTCAGGATGTAAATATTTATGTATCCAGTGTAACAATATTTCTGGCCCGTTCTAAAACAGATCAGCTGGGTTTGGGTAGGCAAATAGTGCTACATGAGTTCAGGGGAGCACCTGTCTGCCCAGTTGCTTTACTAAAAAATTTCCTTTTAATTAGGCCAGTAGAGGAAGAAATTTTATTTGTTCACAGGTCGGGTAAACCGGTTTCCCGTTACCAGTTCACTGCGGTGTTTAAGATGTGTTTGAAGCACTTGAATGTAAGTGCTGAAAGTCTGTCTACACATTCATTTCGCATTGGTGCTGCGACAGAAGCAGCTAGGTGGGGATTAGGAGCGGAGGATGTTAAGAGGATTGGTAGATGGACTTCTAATTGTTACAAGTCCTATATACGTCCTAATGATGTTGTTTAATTTCAGGTGAAAAAATTATTATCTGGATCATCGGCCATTCATATATCCACTGGGCCCATCTTCGAGCTAAGAAGAGAGTGTATTCGGACAATTTGGGATTGGACAGAGGCAGTTACAAGGTTATGTGGTTCAGTAAGAGGGGCATGGTTTGGTCGGAGCTAGTTCCTGCAGTTTCCAAGTTGATGTTAAATTTTCCCCCTCCCGACATCTTAGTCATCCACTTAGGGGGAAATGATTTAGGAAAGTTAAAGACCCTCGATTTGCTATATGCGATTAGGAATGATCTAGCGATCATTCAAAGTAAACTCCCTAGCGCTCGTTTAATTTTTTCTGAAGTGGTTTCGAGACTGGTATTTTTTAAATGCCAGGGTTTGAAACCGCTTGAAAGGATGAGGAAGAGATTAAATAGGGGTTTAGTAAAACTGTTGAGGGATTTAGGGATCGTTTGTTATAGGCACATGGAGTTGGAGGGGGGTTTAGAGGGCCTTTATTGGAAGGATGGGGTTCATTTATCGGAAATTGGTTTGGACATTTTAAATAATGGCTTTGGGAGCTGTATTGAGCAGGCCGCGAGGTGGGTTGGTGGGGACAGGCACAAAGGTAGTGCCTGTCTGGTGGAAAATGTTCTTTAAAATGTTGATGTCATAGTGTCAGCCCGAGCCGTCTGGCTGGGCTGCTGGATGTTTTTATCTTTAAAAGTGAAGTTGAATAAATAAAGTATCTGAGTTTTTATATATTTATTAAGCCAATAATAAAAAACAGCCGCGGCCTTTGTCCAAACCAATTTCCTGTGTGGTCTTATTTATTTCAGGTTTATTAGATTAAGGGTTTTTAATTTTAATGTTTAAGGCATCCTGAGTGCCATTTCCATATAAAGAAGATGGGGTTTCATATAACCCTCATCTTCTATATGGAATGGCAGAAGGGGTTAGTTAGTTAGATAATTCAGGTGGTATCAAAGTTAGTCATAGGTTTATTGAGGCCTAGTTATTTCAGTCAGGAGTCAGTGAATGAACTTTTGACCTGGATAAATAATTGGGTCAAGTTCTCCCGCTCTTAGGTAGAGTATCTGGGCAGAATTCAAATTATGACTGCTTTCCCGCCCTTATCTAAGCTATCGCTAGGCAGATTAGCGCGCGCCCCCCGAACTCCCGCCTGAATTCCCCTGCTCCTGACTAGGATCCAGTTCTAGCTGGCTCGGCGGGGGGCTATTTAAGCGGTGACTGAGGGTCTCCTGGTCACTTCATCTCCTCAGGACCAGTGTACTACTGTCTCCCCCTCCCCCCCCCCTTTTTTATGTCGCGGCCAGTTATTTAATTATTGGCTTGTTGCTGTCGCCTTAGCCAAGGTGCTAGGGTGGACTTTGGTTTTTTTTTATTAAAAAAAAAAAAAAAAAAAAAAAAGGTATTTATCTGTGCGTGTGGAAAATGTTCTTTAACCACCTCAATACAGGGCACTTAAACCCCCTTCCTTCCCAGACCAATTTTCAGCTTTTAGCGCTGTTGCAATTTGAATGACAATTGCGCGGTCATGCAACACTGTACCTAAACCAAATTTGTGTCATTTTTTCCCCACAAATAGAGCTTTCTTTTGGTGGTATTTGATCACCGTCAGGTTTTTTCTTTTTTGGTGCACAAATAAAAAAAGACTGAAAAATTTGAAAAAAAAAAAAAAGTTTCTTGTTTAGGTTATAAAATTTTGTAAATAGATATGTTTTTTCCTGCACTGATGAGCACTGATGATGCCGCACTGACAGGCACTGATGAGGAGACACTGATGGGGTGGCACTGATGGGGTGGCACTGATGGGGTGGCACTGATATGCAGCACTGATGGGCACTGATAGGTAGCACTGATATGCAGCACTGATGGGCACTGATATGTGGCACTGATAGATAGCACTGATATGCAGCATTGGTGGGCACTGATAGGCAGCGCTGATGGGCACTGATAGGCAGCACTGATGGGCACTGATTGGCGGCACTGATGGGCACTGGTGGGCACTGATAGTGGCACTGTTGGGCGGTAATGATCGGCACTGATCGTCACTGATGGGTGGCACTGATCGGCACTGATGGGGGGCACTGATGGGCACTGATAGGCAGCACTGGTGGGCAATAATGGGCACTGGTGGGCGGCACTGATAGATGGCAATAATGGCACTGGTGGGCAGCACTGATAGATGCCATTAAAGGGCAACACTGATAGGGAGGGCACTGGGGGGCTCTCTGAGCCCTGCTTGCCATCCCTGGTGGCCATAGTGGGCATCCCTGGTGGTCATGGGTGGGCATCCCTGGTGGCTTAGTGGCACCCCTCCCCCCCCAGGGCTGCACTGGTAATCAATGTTCTGATTACCAGCACAGACCCCCCCTGTGATCAGTGAGTAATTAGAAATACTCACTGATCACCCCCGCAGCAGCACCGATCCTCTGATCTTCTCCTCACTGACAGGATCTGTCAGGAGGAGAAGAGATCGAAGCCGTTACAACGGCTCTATTTACATTACATGACGGCTGTGATTGGACACAGCCGTCATGTGATCAGGAGGGCCAATCACAGGGCCCTCCTGCCGAATGTTGTTGCCGTGTGTCCGAGGGACACAGGCACATCGAGATCGCGCCGCTGCGCGTGCCCGCGGCGGCGCGATCTCTCTCCTTCTGAAGGACGTTCCGGAACGTCCATTCAGAAGGACGAGACTCCCACCCGGCCGTATATGTACTATGGCCCGGGTGGGAGGTAGTTAAAATGTTGATGTCATAGTGTCAGCCCGAGCCGTCTGGCTGGGCTGCTGGATGTTTTTATCTTTAAAAGTGAAGTTGAATAAATAAAGTATCTGAGTTTTTATATATTTATTAAGCCAATAATAAAAAACAGCCGCGGCCTTTGTCCAAACCAATTTCCTGTGTGGTCTTATTTATTTCAGGTTTATTAGATTAAGGGTTTTTAATTTTAATGTTTAAGGCATCCTGAGTGCCATTTCCATAATAACTGTTTGCTTATATGGACCATGTACTCAAAACATCTGTTTTAATTAGTTAGGGTGTAAACCCTCACATATACCCAGTGAAGAGAACGGCCTCAGATGATACACAGAGATTAAACAAATCTCCCTAAATAAGTTTTATTTGTATATCTGCTGTGTTCAGCTTTCTACACTGTTTAGAAAGTGAACATTGTGTTAAGCCCCGTACACACGCACAGATTGTTGGCCGTAAATTGTCGGCCAACGTCCGATCGGCCGATTGAAGGCTTGTTAGTATGATGCTTCCGACAACCAACTGCAACTTTTCGGCCGAAAAAAATCTGGTGTGCATGCTATAAAATTTTTGTTGGCCAACTCAGTCAGTACAGATTTCGGCAGACAAAAATCAGATGAGCAAGACTGGGCATGCTCAGAGAAGAAAAAAACACAGGGAAAGTCAACCATCACATGACATCACTTCTGAAGTTGGTTTTTGTTGGCCAACAAAAGTCCAGTGCAAGTCTAGAGCACATTTCAACCAACAAACAACACTGGACAAAAGACGGCCGATCGGTCGGCCAACAATCTGTGCGTGTGTACGGGGCTTTAGAATATCTTCTTCCTGTTCCAGCACTGGGTGTGGAGTCTTGGCATACACTGTGTGACAGCTGATTGGAGGAAAGGCACACCCCCCCCCCCCCTCCACATAGGCAGAGGAAGGAAGAAACATGCAGAGCTGTGCTGTGAATAGACCAATGCTCTGCTGATCTATCTATATGCACCCACCCCGTCACAAATCCCCCGATACTTTTATCTCCTGTGTTGGAGAACTTGTCAGAAGTGATCATGCTGATAACAGAGGAACGGAGTAGCAGAAAGACACAGGGCTTAGGAGAGAAAGTAGGTAAACACTACAAATAGATGGTACAGGTAAAAATTCATGCACCGGGATTACATCCACTTTCAGTGCTATACAATTGTATATTACAAATCAGTACAGCTGTGAAACTGTTGATGTCCCATCAAAAATTGCCAATTGGCTCGCACTCTGAAAAGCGATTCACTGAAGAAAATAAAAATCTAACCTATTATTACATTCATACCTAGCAATGTTTGTCCTAACTAAAATTTCTGCAATCAGACTGATTCTTTTTGAATGTTTTACCTTGTGAATGTTCTTTAAACATGTCTTTAGTTGAGAGGTGCAGGCGTCTAACTGAAACGAAAAACAAAATTAAAACTAAAGAGCATTTCAAGAAGTCAATGCAATACAATTTTGGTAACCAGTGCTAGGACAAGGTCCACACAAGGAAAAGATACCAAAATTAACCCCCCCCCCCCCCCCTTAAATTGTGTCATGTATGCCTCTTTTTAATTTATCCCTAGGTCACGTGACCACATTTATTCAGTACAGCCCCGCAATGGCCAGGTCAGGGGTTGGACCAAGACACTGCGCTTTACACATCCCTTGCCGGTTCAGCTGTTACACGCCTGGCCTTTTAGAGTAGAATCCGATGCCAGTCAAGCATATGATCTGCCTAGAGGCTGTACTGTCCATATGAAATGCCAGTTTCCTGATCATAGAGAAGGCACATCACCTTCTAGGGTTCACTGTCAATCAAAGGGCTGGCCGAAGGCTGGCTGATAAAGTAGCCGTGTCAACATACTGCACACAGGCATGTCCACTAATAGTTCTTTTGGGAACACACATAGAAGGGCCGACTATGCTGCTCCTTCCTACAGGGCATGCAAAGGCAGTGTTGTCACCCAAATTGAGGAAGTACAGGGGACAAGAATTATATTTAAAAAAATTTTGCAGTTATATCTGTACTACATAGAGGGAGAGTGGCCACAAGTAATATGTTAAAGAAAAAATAATTATATATTTTCTTTCACTTTAAGGCACATGTGTCAAACACAAGGCCCACAGGCTGAATCCGGTCCGCCATGCCATTTCATGTGGTCCTCACACCTCTCCTGCAGCTGTGGATCCCCCCTTATTTCCCCCTCTGACTCCCCCCCCCCCCCACACACACACACACACCTTGTCTCGGCAATCAGGCAGCAGAGAGGAGGATAGAACTCCTCCTACAGATCCTGCGCTTTTTCCATTCTAGCACAAATTTACTCGCCCAAATTCCCCCTCTCAGCACAAATCCCCCAATCTCTTCTTCTAGCAGAAATCCCCCCAATCCCTCCTTTCAGCACAAATTCCCCTCAATCACCCTCCCAGCACAAATCTCCCCCAATCCCTACTCCTAGCAAAAACCCCCCTCAATCCGCCTCCCAGGACAAAATCCCCGCCCAATCTCTGCTCCTAGCACTGCCCCCCTCCTTCCTCCTAGCAAAAATCCCCCTAACCCCCCTCCTAGCAAAATTCCCCCCCAATCCCTCCTCCTAGCACAAATCCCCCCAATCCCTCCTCCTAGCACAAATCCCCCCCAATCCCTCCTCCTAGCACAAATCCCCCCCAATCCCCCCCCCAATCCCTCCTCCTAGCACAAATCCCCCCCAATCCCTCCTCCTAGCACAAATCCCCCCCCCCCAATCCCTCCTCCTAGCACAAATCCCCCCAATCCCTCCTCCTAGCACAAATCCCCCCCCAATCCCTCCTCCTAGCACAAATCCCCCCCCCAATCCCTCCTCCTAGCACAAATCCCCCCCCAATCCCTCCTCCTAGCACAAATCCCCCCCCAATCCCTCCTCCTAGCACAAATCCCCCCCCAATCCCTCCTCCTAGCACAAATCCCCCCCAATCCCTCCTCCTAGCACAAATCCCCCCAATCCCTCCTCCTAGCACAAATCCCCCCCAATCCCTCCTCCTAGCACAAATCCCCATGTCAGAACAGCGCTCTTCCAGCACATGAGACAGGATTGCTCTTAGATGACTTTCGGACTGTACACACCATGCAGTCCTTGGAGGAGATAGGGGGGCGGTAATCAAACTATGTGTGTGTACAGCCCAATGCCATCTAAGAGCAATCCTGTCTCATGTGCTGAAGGAGCGCAGTTCTGACAGGAGAGGAGAGCCCTGAGAGCACATTACAGCGGCTCTCTCAAATCTGCCACTTCTCTCGCTGCTCCAGATCAACGGCCACTCACGCATAGCATCGAATGGAGGGCTGGCCGGGGGGGGGGGGTGTAGGGGGCACAACTGAAATCTGGATCACCCCTCCTGGATCCGGCCCTGTCTGTGTCTCTCTCCCTGTGGCATCTGAAAGCCGGCAAGAGGGGGAGGGGGGAGAAACTGGCTTTTAGCTGCTGCAGGGAGAGGCGCACAGAGCATCATTCTGCAATTGCTCTTACCTGCCCAACCGTCCTATCCTCCTGTGGTCCGGGGGCTCTAATGGAGTATTGGTGGTACCCCCTGATGGCGGCCCTGGGCAGGAGAGTTTAGAGGCAGAAAAAAAAAAAAACACTGCCAGTGCGTCCAGGAGCAGCAGAAAAAAAAAAGCTTGATGCTTATAAACATATGTTTAGCACTTAAGCGTTCATTTATTTCAATGCCCAGAATACATTCTTATTCTGGCTGATGAAATGAATTATCGGCCAAGAGCTTGATGCCTGTAAATGGGCCCTAGACAGAGCTTGTGTTTGTATGACTAGCCCTGACAAAACCTTTAAGTATGTGCACATAAGATATGGTGTGTGTACACATCGCACAGATGTAAGATCATATCCCACAGCTGGTCCGCTTGAGCTTTTTAGGGCTCATGCACATAGCCTCATAAAAGCGGCGTTAACATAAATATTTTTGACCGCAGCTATATAGTTTATTATGGGCCCATGCATACAGCGGAATACAGAATAGTAAACTTACAGTACATCCAGTACTGATCCATGGTCAGTAGTTTATGCATAGTCATGTAAAAGTTTGTGATCATGTATAAATGCACGCAAGGTACAGCGCAAATTAACTCTATTGGAGCTGCCTGCATCCTAGCAACAGAAGAACGCAGTGTGGTTTTATTGCAAATCCGTCCTAGTACACACTATCGTTTTTTTTTTTTCCTTCAATCCAGCAGGCTGTATGAAAAACTAAAGAGTTTAGGAGGAGATCCTGTACTAACAATCCAATGTTAGTACAGGGATGTCCCCGCTAAGCTATGGTGCTCTGCCCCTCCACCAGAACACTCCGGTGGCTGAGAGTGCTAATTGGATGCCGATCAGCAGACTTTTTTCGGTCATGCCCCTTTGAACGAAACCAGACGTTAAGTCGGTTTCTGTCGGACCGGCTGCCGTACCCAGGGACTGAATGTCAGACAGTTTCTATTGAACCAGCCAATACCGCCTGATATTCGGCCCATGTGTACTGGGCTTAAGTACCCTCATTAGGAGGCCGCCTGCGTCCTAGCAATGAAAGGAAGCTAGGTGGCTTCATTGAGAAGCAACCTGCATCCTGGAAACAGGGCCATATACAGTATACAGGTCATGCTGTACGATTGTAAATATTACATGCACACAAAGGATCTTGTTGCCATGTTCTGCCAGCAAGATCTTGCACACTAGTGGTCATATTTTTCATATCGCCGCATGCATGAGCCTTTACTGACCAGGCCGTATGGAAATATTAAATATCCTTACCAGGGAAGGTTCAATAGCCATAGCTGTTCAGTCCTGTCCTGCCTTGTAATAGAGATGTAGAGAAGAAGGAAATAAAGCAGGAAATGTAATGCCACGCTGTGCCTTGTATGATAAAAGTCATGCTTCTCTGTTCAGGCTGACAGGCCCCATTGCAGCTCCTCTGTCTTACACTTAAACAGAGTAGAAAAGTGAGACTTGGAGCAAGTTTCCAGGGAGTGGCCATGTTGGAGTGACACGTTACCTGACGAGGCCCGCCCAGGTCATTAGGCTGCAGGGACTGTGACGTTTATTTGAACTTCTAGGGAATTCACATAATCACATGTAATCGCCATAAATCTGTAAGTTCTTAATTAGAAATAATGCCTGCAGTGCAGATTCTAATAGAACAGAACAGAAAAGGATTGAAAACTTGCTCAGCCCCCTCTCCTGTCTCCTATTTTTCTTGCCTACACAGTTCAGATACAGCCCTTCTGTTACCATCAATTCATACTTTCCTTCAGATGTGTCTGACATGCATTTGCCATGTATTTATCATGCATTTATATTGACATGTATGGAGGAATACCTAAAGCAAAGACCTTTCCTGAAACCGACATTAGAACCACTTGAAGACCAGGCCTTTTCTGGCACTTTTTATTTACATGTAACAATCAGTATTTTTTTGCTAGAAAATTTCTTAAAACCCCACAAAACATACATATTTTTTTTAAAGCAGAGGCCCTAGAGAATACATTTTTTTTTTTTTTAACCACTTGCCTACTGGGCACTTAAACCCCCTTCCTGCCCAGGCCATTTCTCAGCTTTCAGCGCTGTGGCACTTTGAATGATAATTGCACGGTCATGCAACACTGTACCCAAATTAAATTTTTATAATTTTTTTCAAACAAATAGAGCTTTCTTTTAGTGGTATTTAATCACTACTGGGAATTTAATTTTTTGCTGAAGAAAAGATTGCAATTTTTGAAAAAAAATAAAACCGTTTTTATAGTTTGTTATAAAATTTTGCAAACAGGTAATTTTTCTCCTTCATTTATGTGCACTGATGAGGCGGCACTGATGGGCCCTGATAGGCTGCACTGATTGGCACTGATAGGCTGCACTGATGGGCACTGATAGGCTGCACTGATGAGCACTGATAGGTGACACTGATGGGCACTGATAAGGCAGCACTGATGGGTGGGACTGATGGGTGGCACCGTATTCAATGATGGGTGGCACTGAAGGGCACTTGTAGGTGGCACTGAAGGCCACTACTAGGTGGCAATAAAAGGTGGCACTGATGGGCACTGATAGGTGGCACTTATGGTTGGCACTGATGGGCAATGATAGGCACTTGTAGGTGACACTGATAGGCAGCACTGATGATGGGGCACTGATTGGCACTGATAGGTGTCACTGGTGGGCACTGATAGGTGGCACTGGTGGACACTGATTAGTGGCACTGGTAGGTGGCACTGACCTGCACTGGTAGTGGGCACTGGTGGGCATAGTTGCTCTTCCTCTTCGGGATCGATGGCCCTCCAACGCTGACAGTGTGAGGAGAAAAAAAAAACCTGATCGCCGGCTGCTGTTTACATCACCTGATCAGCTGTTATTGGCTGACAGCTAATCACATGGTAAGGCCGTGATCACAGGGCAAGCCGCGCACGCTCCGCACGGAGCGCGCAGGCAGCTCATGCACGAGAGGACATACATGGACGCCCGCCCGGCAAATAAGGTCCGTGCTGTAGCTGTCTTTCGGCTATAGCGCGGGCACAAAGAAGTTAATGCCATGTGCTATTTGTGCAGTGTTTTTTTAAAATAAAAATACACTTTTTTTATTTTAATGTAAAAAAGAACAATACATAACCCAATTGTTGGTAAAATATAAAAGATGATGTTACACCAAGTAAATGGATACCAAATATGACAAATAACGTAAATTTTACTATTAATAGGCAATGCTTTAAAAGCCTTTACAGGTTACTACTTTAGATTTACACAGGATGTTGCTGGAATTACTGCCCATGATCTGATGTTCACAGTGTTACCTCACATGTGTAGGACGTTCGCTGTTTGTGTGCGTCATATGCGTTCGAGGGACAGAGGCACTTTACATTTTTTAAATTTTGTTTTTACACTATCGCCTACATTTTTTGTTTAATTACTTTTATTGCTGTCACAAGGAATGTAAACATTCTTTGTGACAGCAATAAGCATGTGACAGGTACTCCTTATGGAGAAATCTGGAGTCTATAAGACCCCAGATCCCTCCTCTACTTTTGAAAACGGCGCCGTTTACATCTGGGTAAACCGGAAGTAATGTCAGGTCAATGCTTCACCATAGCCCTAAGCTGAACAAAGCCAATATGTTCTTTGTTCAACTCCTGGTCAATCAGGACTCTGGGGGGGGGGGGGAGGAGTGGAGATGGGTAAACCCACGAAAGGCGGCGGGGGAGGTGTGCTTCCCCTCCTGCTGCTTGTAAAAGCAATGCAGCAGCTAGTTAGCTGCTAGGATTGCTTTTACAAAAGAGCCAAATGTCAGCTCTAAAAAACAGTATTACCAGTAAAACAGGCATTATCTTGGTATATATTATCTTGGTATAACCACTTGAAGTCCAGCTCCGTACCAGGTACGTGACTGGTCAACAAGTGGTTAAGGCTAGGTTCACACTTGTGTGGCTCTGCTCGTGGTGTTTTGTGTGGACATGGAAGCCCATTCATTTGATTGGGCTGCTGTGTCCCCTGAAAATGCAGGGAAAAGGTCCCTGCAAGTACAGTGTGGTACCCAGTGTGTGGGGGTGCTATTAGAAATAATAGCACCCCCATGCATTTGCTAAACTGCAGCTCGTTTTTTCCTGCAGATGGGTGCAGGAACAGGTGTGGTCCCGTAACAGTAACCCCCTGCACAAGTGTGAACCTAGTCTAAAACAGAACTCATGGCTCTCGTACACAGAAGCCACAGTGTTGTTTGGCCACCCCCCCCCCCCCCCCTTGTATAGTCACAGAACACTTTATAGTTTGTTAATGAGTCCTAGAATACAAAGTGTTCTGTGAAGAGGAAGAGGAGAGGCAGACAAGCAGAGCTGCAGCTTCCATGTATGAGAGCCACAGTCCTCATAGTCATAGAGGCAGAAGCCTAGTGAGAGCTCTCTCAGACTATCTGCATTCAGGGCTCTTCTGAGTTCTGCCTGTCTGCTAGCTAACTCTTTCCACAATTTCCTGGATTCCCTGCATGCTTTTCAGCTTCTCCTCTGCTGTTTACTTTCCATTTTTAAGGACTATATATCCCATGGTACCTTGCTGCCCCCAAGCAGTGATTCCTGTACTGACTCCACCTCCTGAAACTTCTCAGCACCTCTGTAGTTCAGAAGGCAGCCTCTGTGAAATGTGTGACACAGCAGTGCCTACTCACAGGGCATAGTAAATACTGAAGGGTCACCTGAAGAAGTCAATGTGTGGGGATCTTCACAAATTAGTTTGTCAAACTTCAAGATCATTCAGATTAGGAGTAGGCTGGACATAATTGATATACAGTGAATCCGGAAAGTATTCACAGCGCTTCGCTTTTCTCTTACGTCCTCCGACAGTCGCAGCTCCTCATATAGCCTTCACGAGTGGGTAATGGCGCTCTCTGCAGGAGCAAGCTAGGCAGCTTGAAATGTTAATAAAAAACTTTCTACACTTAGGCACACCTCCAGGGGGCCGTCCCCCAGCCATTATCCTGAACCAGTTACCACTGTCCTTCAGTTTTATGCTGCCTAGCATCAGGAGTAGGGTAGGTTTCCCTGCTGGGACCTAGTGTCTCAGTTTCTTTATATTTTTTTTCTCTTTGAAAATCGCCTTTTTATTTTCACTCACTATCGCTAGTTAGTCAGGGAATTCCTGGATGACTACAAGCGACAGCAGAACTGGGCCTCGCACTGGATATTATAGATCCTTATGGAGTTCCAGCCTGCCACCGAGCGTCGCAGGTCATTGGTGCGCCCTGGCCTCGCAACGATACTGCCCCTTTAGATGGGGACGAGCCTGCGGAGTCCCTTCTTCGCCGGGATGTCTCAACTCCGGACCACCCATAAATTGCTAGCATCCTTCCTGGCTGACGGCACCACCACTCGGGGTGGGAGGGGTTCCGTATCAGAGCGGTTCCTGAGTTCGCTGGACTGGTGAGTGATACTACCCCTGGGTCCCGAAATGGGGGCTATTGTCTGTGGGGGTGTTTCCGTGGGTCCACTCTTAGGGGATGGCAGTACATGGTGGCTTCTTGGTATCCCCTTCCTGGCCATGTGGTGCAGCCCCCTTCTTCTCTGCCCCTGCTGCGGTACATATTGCCATGACTGGGGGTTGTGGGGGCTTCATACATTCCGGGGGTGCTCTCTGGGGTTCCCTGTGGGGGCCAGCGCATGCATTTTTTGCCCTATTTGGTGCCGTTCGCACGGCCGCCATTTTGTGTGTGGGCAGGCTGTTTAGGCCTCTTTGTGTGGGCAGCAGCCATTTTAGCTCATTCTTGCGCCGGTTTGGGCACCATCTTGGATGAGGGCGACCGCCTAGTAAGGGCGGCGGCTATTTTGCCAATGCTTCCTCTCATTTAATTTCTATCAGGCAACATATGTTTTGTGGCTCCGGGCGGGCATAGACCTCTAGTGAGTGAGGTCACTTCCTCCTTTCTCTCTCACTGCAGCAGCGTGTGTGGCACGTACACTGGGAAACTGTGGGGTGATTTTAACCGTTTTTTTGGGCATTTTCCTGCAAAAACTGTTTCTTCTTGAGGTGCAGTTTTGCGGTGGGGGTCCGCGGGAACCGCCATGCTTCAGGTACTCCTGAATCCTCTTCCATGGCCTTATCTGCTGCTCTTGCGACTTTGGCGTCCAAAGTGGATCTGCTGATGTCTGAACTCACTTCTCAAAAACGGCCTATGCCCTCCCAGTCTTCTGACTCAGAGCCTGATTTGGTTGCCACGGACAACGTCCCCCCGGGGGGGTCCCAGTTCTCACATTCCGATGGGGAGGAGGTGGAGTCTTCCTCCATGGCGGCGCGAGAATGCGCAGCAATGGATGTACTTGTTAGCTCCGTTAAGGAGGCTTTAAATCTTGACGATGAGCCCTCTCCGTCAAGTAAGCGGGCTGCCTTCGGGTTCCACAAAGCCCAGAAGTCGGGTAAGGTTTTCCCCTAAGGTGGACCACACTGTTTCTAGGTTGAATAAATCCACCTTGATGCCGGTGGAAGACTCCCCGGTGTTCAAGGATCCGGCTGATAGGCGTGTGGAGACGCTTTCCCTCCACATGTATTTGGTGGCGGGCTCCCTGCTTTTAAACCGGTGTTTGCTTCGGTGATGGTCTCTCAAGCTTTCACAGAATGGTCCAGGGTGCTTCGGCGTGACATGGTGGATCAAGTGACCCAGGCCGTGATGTATCTGTGTGACATGGCCTTGGACGAGGCTCCTTTAGTCGCACGGTTGTCTGCGGTTTGGGAATGTGGTCCGCCGCATTATTTGGCTGAAGAGTTGGTCGGCTGACCGCGCTTCCAAAAAGACTGTGTCTGATGTCCTTTTTGTGGGTAGTCATCTTTTTGAGGACACTCTGGATAAGTTGATCAAGGGGCTTACAGGGGGTAAGAGTACCCTTTTGCCCCAGGCCTCTAAGGGAAAAGCCCCCCACGCTAGGCGGGGTCCTTCCTTTAAGGCTCATCGTGGGTCCTTTCCTGCCTTTGGGGCACAGGATAAAGGAAAATCCTTCAAGACCTCAGGTGGTCACAAGAAACCATGGTCCAGTAAGCCTAAGGCTGGTCAGGCCTCTTCCTGAAGGGACGCCCTCACCCGTTTCCGGGATGGGGGGACATCTGCGTTACTTTCAGGAACCCTGGTTGTCCTGGATTCAGGACAGGTGGGTTTACGAACTGATTCATTCAGGGTATAAGATCGAGTTTCGCTCTCGTCCCGCAGACAGGCTCTTTCCATCAAATCTCTATCTGACTCCCGCTCGTTTGAGCGATCTCAAGGGGGCGGTGCAGCATCTTCTCACTCAAGGAGTCATTGTGCCAGTTCCTTACGCCGGCTCACTCACCCTGTGCTGCCCCAGGACTGACATGTGGAGGCGGCGGCGGCGGCTTCCCCCCTCAGTCTCCTCCACATCCCCTCTCTGTTGGTCTGACTTCCCCTGCATTTCCTCGGCATCAAAAAAGCGGCCGTCTCTTCCCCCCTCCTCCTCCTCTTTCGCCAATAGCATGGCTTCTCCTTTCGGCCAATCGAGAAATGGGTTTTAGGACCCGCTTCCTGATTGGCTGGGAGCAGAATCAGTGTGACAATAGTGAATATTCATTCGCTATTGTCACGCAACTGGGGGGGGGGGTCACTGGGCCCTGAGCCCACCCTGTTTTGAAGAACCCGATGGTCACTCTGACAGAGCTCCAGTGTTTCTCTGTGGAAAGAGGAGAACCTTCCATCGTGAGAGATTGTCAGCAGGGAGCGGGATCTGCTTAGTACATTAGCGCATCATTTATTTATTTAACACATGTACTAAAGGTTGGAAGCTTGTTAGAAGTGACCTACAGAAGCTCACTCATTGCATAATTTTTATTTTGTAGAAGACATACTTGGCTATTTGCTCCCCACCCCATCTTGTTTTTCATTTCTATCTTTTATTTTGGCAAAATTACTGAGGCAGTGATCAGCTACCTGAAGCAAAGCCGAGATGACCTGTTGAATCTGTGTGAGATCAGAGGCATCCCGACCACAAGGGGCCAGACAAGGGATCAGATGATATGCACCCTGGCTGAGAAAGACAAGGAGGAGAGAGCCTTGGCTATGGAGTCACAGGATGTCACCTCAGAGGAGCAGCAGTCCTCCCCACCAGCAGATGTTGATGGTGGTGATGTCCAGGAGGACCAACCAGATGTCCAGTCACCATCCCTGCAGGCTGATGTACATCTGCTGGGCCCAGCACCAACAACCCCCATGTTGAGGGCATGTGGCCTGGTACAATGTACCCCATACCCATTCACATAGGGAGGGGGTCCGGGATCTGGGGGGCCCCCCTTGTTAAAGGGGGCTTCCAGGTACCGATAAGCCCCCTGCCCGCAGACCCCCACAACCACCGGCCAGGGTTGTGGGGATGAGGCCCTTGTCCTCATCAACATGGGGGCAAGGTGCTTTGGGGTGGGGGGTGCAGAGCTCCCCCTGCCCCAAAGCAACAACAACCCCCATGTTGAGGGCATGTGGCCTGGTATGGCCGCTCGCTCGTCCCCTCCCCCTTCCTGTCCTACCGGGCTGCATGCTCGGATAAGGGTTTGGTATGGATATCGAGGGAACCCCACGCAGTTTTTTTTCTGGCGTGGGGCTGCCCTCTAAATCCACTCCAGACTCGAAGGGCCTGGTTTGGAACCTGGGGGGAACCCCACGCCATTTTTTTTGCCATTTTCTCAGAGCGCAAGTCGCACTGCAAGTCGGATCATCCTGATCCAACTTGCGATGCGCCTTCCATTCAAATCAATAGGCTCCCATAGGGAACAATTGATTTTGAATGGAAGCAGAAAAAATGCTGCTAAAAGCGACGTGGCCAAATTTGCAATAACGCAAATGGAAAAAGCTACAAAAAGCATGTTTTTACAGCTGCTTTTTCCTGGCGTTAGAGGTGGCTCTGCAGCTCGTTTTTTCCTGACACCCCGTGTGCATGAGGCCTTAGTGTCTATGTGCTCAGTCTAAGTTCATTGCCAATCTGTATGTAATTGCACTGCATGTTGGCAGATTGTAAACTAGCAGATATGCCAGATGGAGATGTGTGTGTGTGTGGTGGCCCAGCAGACCGGTATGAGGACACACTGTTGGGTGGTAGCAGGCTATAGCGTGTTGTGTGTCTGGTGTGTGGACAGTGGGAAGAGTGATTAACACCGGGGTTCTAGCTTGTAGGACAGCTGGAGGAACCCTAGAAGTGTGTGCTAAACTGCTCCCCAATTCTTTGAGTGCACCAGATTGTATGTAAGATTCGTAAAGGCTTGTGTGTGGTCAGCCAGATGGATTGGAATGGAGCCTTCCTCTAGTGGTGGCCAGAGGTAGTGTGGGCTGTGAAAGTGTATCACAGCCAGTTCTACTTGCTCAGTAAGGAGCAATAAGGGGGAATTTGGGATGTGTATTATGCGGGGTACACACTACAAGTTTTTTTGTTCGACCCAGCATCCTGAACGAAAAAAAAAACCTACAGATCACCATACTAACACAAGTGACTTTAGTGCATCTATCTTGCCCACTGAGCTATTGTATTTTGACTGGGGCACTGCCCCCTTGCCAGAACACACTGATAAACGCTCGCAGCCATTATCGTGAGATCGGATTCTGTCGGACAGGGAGACGTACACTCAGGCCGAAGGTCACATGGTTCCTGCCGAACCAATCGTTTTCTGATGATATTTGGCCAGTGTGTACCCAGCCTTAATCCTGCAGAGGTTGTAAAAAAACTGATCTTGATCCCATGAAGTAATACTAGATAAAAGCTGTTGATCATTTTCTCGAGTAAGTTGCTAGTTTGGAAGGTGGAGGACACACAAGAGGTATGAGCACTTTGGAGGAAGATTCATTTTGGAAGAAGAAGATTTATGTTCCTAATTGGAGCACAGGTCACTTTGATGGACATTTCATGCACTGGACACTTTAAAAGTTTGCATGATCTCCCTGTACCAGGATGGGTTTCCTCCAGGTACTTTGGTTTCCTCCGACACTCCAAAGACATGCTGGTAGGTTAATTGACTCTAGTATATACCCTATATATGAATGTGAGTTAGGGACCTTAGATTGTAAGCTCCTTGAGGGCAGGGACTGATGTGAATGTACAATAGATATGTAAAGCACTGTGTAAATTGACAGCGATTTATAAGTACCTATAATAATAAAAACATTTATGGATTTTTGATGTCACGTTGTAGTTTCAGATTAATTTTGACATTTATGATTATATTGATTGTTGTACTCTATATATGAATTAAGCACACCACTTTAAATTATTTAAAGTTTAAAGCACACTTTTTTTTCAAGTTTTTATTTATTTATTCACATATTTAGTCTAGTTATTTTTTTAGTTTATTTCACTTTATTGGACACAGAGCAGCCGCGCTGTCATGAATTTATTTGTAATAAAGGTAAAATATGACAGGGATGCTAACCCTTTGCCACTGTAAAAAAATGTTTTACCACTGTATGTAACCCCATTGGGGAAATTTCTCCGGGTTTCCTTTTACTTCCTTCACCAGGGCAGAAAATGAAGGGACACGAAAAAAGTCACTGATAGATAGTGCTTCTGTCACCTATTATATTTAAAACAACAACCACTTTAAATAAAGGTTTGGTTAAAGTTAGGAGATCCCGTGTTGCCTTTGTCATAGATTTCATTACATTTCCCACCTCTTATTACTAATATTAATGTGGTAGTAAATTCTGATTAAGAGAGTAAAAAAATGTGCCCACCTGCAGGTTTAAGTCATAATGTACTAGTATGCATGGCATACTAGTACATTATGAGAGGCTTACCTGCAGACAGAGCCATATGGGCTGGGCTGTCACGGCGCTCTCTGGTCCATGGCACTTCCATTTTAACCTGGTCTTCCTTTCGGGTTCCAAATCTTCAGTTTCTTGAATGGCCAGAGTGAGATAACATCACTCCTACACATGAGTCACTTCGCCACAGCATGCAGAGCGGGCCGTAAATGCAGTCTGAGCTGCGCATACACGGCTCAAATTGCATTACCCACTTACAGGCAGGGGGGTCATTGTGACCATTTGGAATATACAAAAGCCCTACCACTCATTCCTCCAACTAGCTCTGATGAAGGGGCAACACCCCAAAACGCATAAGTGGTCTTTTGGAGGTCTACATCCTTCCACGGCCTGCCGCAGCGGAGGATGCCCAGTAGAGACCCCTGGTGGTCCCTCACTGCTTATTGCCCGTGTTCCATAACTGTTTTGTGAGTATAATGTGTATACATGTCTATTACAATAAATTGTTTTAAAGATAATGTGCTAGGCTGGTGCGCCCTCTGTCCATTTCTCTTTTCCAGTATCTGCTTTGGGTTACCACGACCCGCTGAGAGTGGCAGCACAGCCTGAATTTACTACAATTCGACCTGAATCGCATTTTTAGGATACCAGCCGCAAGGCCACCCCTCAAGCGCAGGAGTCATTTGCTCTTTGTACATAATAGAGCCCTCTAGGGTCTCTTCTGTAATAAGAACTCTGCCTGTCTGCAGTTTTTTACAAAAGACAGTTTACTACCAAATAATGTATGCCATGTTTATTGCATTGAAATATTTGCATTTTTAACCTTGCTCTTTATAAAAGCCCAACTTCAATTTTTTTTTTTTTTTGGGGGGGGGGGGGGATAGTGCAGTAGAGGGTTAGATCCTCAGTCAGGTTTTCATTGCATTCTGTGTCTTTTTTTGAGATTACCCTCATTTCTATAAGGACAAGGAATAATGGGAAATCTTCTTAAAAGGACAAAAGGCCCCTTCACACTAGTGTGGTGCTGTAAAAACTGGAAACTGATTTTTAGCTTCCACAGGGATCCATGACATGAGGGTACGGCACATACATACACTGAATTACCAAAAGTATTGGGATGCCTACCTTTACACACACATGAACTTTAATGCATCCCAGTCTTAGTCTGTAGGGTTCACTATTGAGTCGGCCCACCCTTTGCAGCTATAACAGCTTCAACTCTTCTGGGAAGGCTGTCCACAAGGTTTAGGAGTGTGTCTATGGGAATGTTTGACCATTCTTCCAAAAGCACATTTATGGGGTCAGGCACTGATTTTGGAGAGAAGGCCTGGCTCGCAGTCTGCACTCTAATTTATCCCAAAGGTGTTCTTTTGGGTCACGGTCAGGACTCAAGTGAAGTTCCTCCACCCCAAGCTCACTCATCCATATCTTTATGGACCTTGCTTTGTGCACTGGTCCAAATTATTTGGTGGAGGGGGGATTATGCTGTGGGGTTGTTTTTCAGGGGTTGGGCTTGGCCCCTTAGTTCCAGTGAAGGGAACTCTTAAGGCATCAGCATACTAAGACATTTTGGACAATGTCATGCCCAACTTTGTGGGAACAGTTTGGGGTTGGCCCTACATGTTCCAACATGACTGCGCACCAGTGCACAAAGCAAGGCCCATAAAGACATGGATGAATGAGTTTAAGGTGTAGGAACTTAACTGGCCTCAACCCTATAGAACACCTTTAGGATGAATTAGAGCGCAGACTGCGAGCCAGGCCTTCTCTCCAACATCAGTGCCTGACCTCACAAATGCACTTCTGGAAGAATGGTCAAACATTCCCATAGACCCACTCCTAAATCTTGTGGACAGCCTTCTCAGAAGAGTTAAAGCTGCAAAGGATGGGCCAGCTCACTATTGAACCGTACGGGCTAAGACTGGGATTCCATTAAATTTAATGTGCGTGTAACGCAGGCATCCCAATAATTTTGGTAATATAATGTACTTACATTGATCCAAGATGGAACTTTGTAAAAATTGCTATACCTGGAATCAGGGGCGGACATACAGGGGTCGCCATGGCGACTGGGCCCCATGCTGCAGGGGGCCTGAGAGGGCCCCCTGTATGTATAGAAAGGATGAGCGGCAAGCGCAGCTGAGACCGGAGCTCCCCGATCCTCAGCGAGTTACACACACACGGCAGCTGGTCTCTCTCCCCAGCTGCCTGTGTGGTGAGTGCAGAGAGCAGAGACGAGCACTGAACCCGTCCCTCCCCCTTCCTGTGTGTTTCCTGTACAGTACACAGAGGAGAGGAGGTGGGACCAGCTCTCTCCACTCTGCAACATCGCTCTGATCTTAGGTCTGTGATGTTTATAACTAATATAATACTAAGTTGCAAGGGGGGGTGTGTAAAGCTGGGGGGTGTATATGGAGATGGAGGGGTGTGTAAAGCTGGGGGGGTGTGTATGGAGATGGAGGGGAGTGTAAAGCTGGGGGGGTGTGTATGGAGATGGAGGGGTGTGTAAAGCTGGGGGGGTGGGGTGTGTATGGAGATGGAGGGGTGTGTAAAGCGGGGGGGGGGAGGGTGTATGGAGATGGAGGGGTGTGTGAAGCTGGGGGGGGGATGTATGTAAAATTCCTACCACCCCACCCCCTGTCATCTTCATCCCCCCTGTCGTCTTCCTACCATCCCACCCCCTGTCATCTTCATCCCCCCTGTCATCTTCCTACCATCCCACCCCTGTCATCTTCATCCCCACTGTCCTCTTCCTACCATCCCACCCCTGTCATCTTCATTCCCACTGTCCTCTTCCTACCATCCCACCCCCTGTCATCTTCATCCCCACTGTCCTCTTCCTACCATCCCACCCTTGTCATCTTCATCCCCACTGTCCTCTCCCTACCATCCCACCCCCTGTCATCTTCATCCTCACTGTCCTCTTCCTACCATCCCACCCCTGTCATCTTCATCCCCACTGTCCTCTTCCTACCATCCCACCCCTGTCATCTTCATCCCCACTGTCCTCTTCTTACCATCCTACCCCTGTCATCTTCATCCCCCCTGTCATCTTCCTACCATCCCACCCCCTGTCATCTTCACCCCCACTGTCATCTTCCTACCATCCCACCCCTGTCATCTTCATCCCCCCTGTCACCTTCTTACCATCCCACCCCGTCATCTTCATCCCCCCTGTCATCTTCCTACCATCCCACCCCTGTCATCTTCATCCCCCCTGTCATCTTCCTACCATCCCACCCCCTGTCATCTTCACCCCCACTGTCACCTTCTTACCATCCCACCCCGTCATCTTCATCCCCACTGTCCTCTTCCAACCATCCCACCCCCTGTCATCTTCATCCCCACTGTCCTCTTCCTACCATTCCACCCCTGTCATCTTCATCCCCACTGTCCTCTTCCTACCATCCCACCCCTGTCATCTTCATCCCCCTGTCATCTTCCTACCATCCCACCCCCTGTCATCTTCACCCCCACTGTCATCTTCCTACCATCCCACCCCCTGTCATCTTCATCCCCCATGTTACCTTCCTACCATCCCACCCCGTCATCTTCATCCCCCCTGTCATCTTCCTACCATCCCACCCCTGTCATCTTCATCCCCCCTGTCATCTTCCTACCATCCCACCCCCTGTCATCTTCATCCCCCCTGTCATCTTCCTACCATCCCACCCCGTCATCTTCATCCCCCCTGTCATCTTCCTACCATCCCACCCCCTGTCATCTTCATCCCCACTGTCATCTTCCTACCATCACACCCCCTGTCATCTTCATCCCCCCTGTCACCTTCTTACCATCCCACCCCGTCATCTTCATCCCCCCTGTCATCTTCCTACCATCCCACCCCCTGTCATCTTCATCCCCACTGTCATCTTCCTACCATCCCACCCCCTGTCATCTTCATCCCCCTGTCATCTTCCTACCATCCCACCCCCTGTCATCTTCATCCCCCCTGTCATCTTCCTACCATCCCACCCCCTGTCATCTTCATCCCACTGTCATCTTCCTACCATCCCACCCCCTGTCATCTTCCTACCATCCATATTGTAAATAAAAAAAAAATGAATAAAGCAAACGCTAGAAAAAATTAATTAAAATAAAAAACTTCTGACACCAATGGCAGAACTAACACACAAACATTGCACTTGTGACTGGCCCTGGCGTTTCCTAACCAGGCTGGGAGGGAGGGGCCCCGCCCAAGGGGCCCTTTATGGTTTCTTGCATCGGGGCCCTGAAGGTTCTAGTTACGCCACTGCATGGAATCCACTTTTACTACACTCACCCCACATTGTACCAGATCAGTATGAATGGGCCTAAACACTTTTACTATGTTTAGAACCTCTGACAGTTTTTTTTTTTTTTTTTTTGTCTGTTTCCGGTCCCATTGGCCACCACACCCCCAATACCCCCAGTGAGGTCATAAACAGAAATGTAAAATAATTATGTAAAAAGCAAAGATTTAAGAAAACATAAGGCACCTGTCAGTTTGCCAGTTTTGAAAAACAGGGACATTTCTAAGGACTAACCTTTAATGCTTGGGATGTTACCTGGAAGTCAGGGACAGCTGCCAGCCATGACACTAAAAGAGGAGCTCAGCTGCTGTATTCTGTGCACTCTCTGTGGAATGTTCCAGGGCAGGTCCGTACTAATCCCAAACAGCAATCCTTCAGACAAACAGTCCCTTGACATACTGTATGATGATGACAGAGAGGGTCTACAAATGCCAACAAGTCAGGAACTGTAAAGCTGCCCATTGAGAGCTAACAAGATATATAAATAAATCAGCCATCTAAGTAGTTCCAAAGTCACAGTGACATAAAGGAGCTGCCTGTTTTATTTTGTGTCTACCACATTTTATGAAAATCCCATCTGATACATTTTGCATACACTTGTGATTATATTACGTTGTATTTGTAATATTTATTTTCAAACAGATATACATCTTAGACATGGCTGTGGTGTATTTAAAATATAAAAATAGGTTGAATTAGGTAAAGCATCAGCCCCACTTTTCTGAAAAATTCCTTTGTCAGATTCAAATAGTCCTACTTCCAATTTGAAAAGTGCGTCAGATTCAGGTAGTCTGTAATAGTGCACCAATTGTAGATAATAATACTGGAGGTAATTAAGACAAACTCTAAGTTGGAATACAGAGCTAGGCAGAGTGCCTGCCTAATGCACATTGTGTAGCTGGCGGCATTTTTGTCAATGCTGGAATAAGTATTAAATAGAATCGGCGCTCAATTCAAAGTGGATAAATGAATAAATAGATTCAGTGCATAAGTGAACATATAAATGATGTGCAAATATGAGAATCTGAATAAAGTGCAAAATATGAAATAAAAACAATAAATCACAAATAAATACAGTAATTCAATGAACAAAATAGTGCAAAGTGAATCAGCTGCAATTATGCAAATAATCAATAAAGTGCTGATTGTGCAAGATAAAGTGATCCGTGAACTACTTAGATGCCGAAATATACTATATCCATAAAATGCTGGTAAAAATGGGTGACACATTATTAAATCACAATTAGTCCAAGCATAAAATTAATAATAAATAATAAAATATGTCCGTGAAGTGCTGGCGTGAATATTCATATAAAGCAATCATAAAAAGTTTATAATCAAGTTCATGTGTAAATAGTGCTAATGCAGCAATAAATAATAGTGATATGCATAGATGTGACGTGTGATCAATTCTAAACGTGTCACCGATGTGAGCAATTTCCGCAGTGAATCCGACACTGAGTGAAATGGCCGTTCACCTCTAAATAGATGGTAGTAGACATGGTAAAGAGATACTGTCTCCAATATAGCTCCACTCCAAAATTGCAGAAAGGTGGATAGATGGTGGCTCCTATTACATCAGGGGTCGGCCTGTTACTCTACCTTAAAGGTGATGGTATTAGGAATGGTATAGAGACACTGTCTCTAATGTGGCTCCAATCCAAGTAGCAGAGAAATGGCTCCTGATAATTCAGTGGTCCGCCTGTCACTCTCCCTCATAAAGATATAAGAAGGGACCTCATAGTGTAGTATTATTAAAGCATCTTATTGAAAAAAATATAGACTTACACTTTAAAAGTTGATAGTTCAGCTCCGTAAAGTCGCGGTGGCAGATAAAAGATGTACTTCCAGTCACGGCCGTAGACCCGAAGTGACGTCACCCGATTCCTCCTAAAAAAGAATGTTGACGTCTTCTCAATCAACAGACTCCTAGCAGCAGGGTTTTTTTTTCAGCTGGAACTTGGTGAAACTCAGTTCCAATACCTCCGGCATTGGCCCTCTGCTCGCTGCTCACCACTATCACTTGTCCAGACGTCTGTCTTCTGTGTTTACAAGATACAGCTTGTCTCCCAATGGCTCCCACAAATCTGATCTCCTGAGCGGACATAGGAGAGGCAGGCGCAGAGCAGATTCCGACACCCCTACTGGATGATCTCCCTGCAACTGAGAGAGGAAAAGCCACCTACAGTGTGCGGGAAGGTACTAGAGCCAGCTGGGTGCTTCCTTTTTTTTTTACAGTAACACAAGTAAGATATCTGCAAGTTAGTGGAGCTTTTAAGGAAGGAGGGAGAAAATGGGGAGAGTTGAAGTGGGGTTGCATGCAGAGGTCAGAGCTAAAGAGGGGTGAACGTGAGATGTGGATAGGGGATACAGAGGTAAGCAACTGTGGAAGAAGGCTAAACACTGCACTCTGTGTGTAATGCACCCCTGAACTCTGCACTCTGTATGCAGTGCACCCCTGAACTCTGCACTGTGTACATAGCACACCCCAGAACTCTGTATGTAATGCACTCCTGGTATTTAATGCCCCTTCAAGACCCTTGCACTGGTAATGAAATTTGACCACATCCACAATTTGATGCGGTTTGGAGGGTGTGTGTCTGGGGAGAGGTTTTGGGGTGGTGGTGGTTGAGTTCCTGCATCTATTTTCTGAGAAAAAAAGCCCTGCCTAGAGGCCAGCGACACTGTAAGTGAGCAGAGCCTGATGGGGGAACTGTGACACTAGTTCCCCATCAAGTGCGCTCTCTCTTTGTGATTTACAGCAACAGTGAGCAGATTCCATAACCAATATCAAGCTATCTATTGGCTGTGGAATCTAACTACTACCAGCTGTTATTTATAAGGGTAGTAGACCTGGTGGTTAAGTAGGGTCTGTCCACCCAGTTACAAAACTCATTGGACTGACTGTGTGCTAAGTGCAACGGTAGGGGGCAGCTCAGCTTCACCGAGGGGCAGAGCATACAGTCTGGTCTCAATGTAACCCACTGTACACTGCCCTATGAACTTCTGGCCCCTGTCCTCTGCTCTGATGACCCCTATCCTCTGCCCTGCCTACCACCCCATGTATACTGCTGTACTGATCCTGTTTCTGTACACTGCCCTGCTAACCTCCCATCCTCTGCTCCCCTAAAATCTTTTACTGCACCCTCATATCAGTCCTGTTAGATCCAGTCCTGCTCAGTGCAAGTTCCCACAGCAAATGTCTTGTTGGTCTCAAATTCATGTACATGTTTCCAACTGGTACATGGATCTGTCACAAGTACTGACATTTGCCATGCAGAGGCACATCAGAATTCTAAAGGGTATGGTACCTATTCCCACTTATGCGATGCTCTACATTGCCTTACCGTAAGTTATTATGCATGGCATTGAGACAACATTTTGAATGTTCTGCCAATACATCACAATCCATGAAAAAGCAGACAGGAACTTTTTTTTTTTTTCTGTTATGATTTTGCTATATATTTCTTGATACCACAAAAGTTAATCAGACATTCACCAAACATTCACTGCAGGTAGATCTTCATGTGCATGTGTTTCAATGACTGATTAATTCACCAATGGTGAATGCTTGGTGTATGTAAATATGCCAAAGCGGAGTTCCGGCCTGAAAACATTTTTTTAGATAAAAATACCCCCGGGACAGTCAGGGCTAGTGCATTTCAGAATGGATAGCCTCTGAACTGTCCCAGGTTGCACTTACCTTTTAGAATAAATACTTACCTTGAAAATTTCTTGTCCAGCGCTGCCATCTCAGGTGTGGGCAACTAAATCTAGGGCGTCCTCTTTGGTCCCAGAATGCCCTGCACCGGCCCCGCTCGTCAGTTCTGGCGCAGGCCCGTCATCCCTGCACAGCTTCTGGGCATGCCCAGAAGCTGTTTAGCAGGGAATGACGTGCTTGTGCCGGGACTGACGAGTGGGGCCGGTGCAGGCGCATTGACTCCTGGGAGCGATGACGTTCAGCTCCCAGGAGTCAACGCAAGCAGGAAGAGACGGCGAGCCGTGGCCACAGAAGGAGGAAGAGGAAGTAAGGTAAGTATATTTTCTTTAACCACTTACCGCATAGTAACGTACCGATACGTCGGTACACTTTGCGGGGTTATACCGGGATGATGCCTCTATTTAGAGGCATCATCCCGGTACCGTGGTTTGAATGCTGACGGTCGGCTTTCCGTCGGTAACGACCGATGCGGCTCGGGAGCCCCTCGATCGTTACCCGGGGGGGGGCGGGAGGGGACGTCCCCCCCCCCTCCCGCCGCCTTCCGTGGCTTTGCTCGGGGCTCCCGTCCCACCGGGAGCCCCGAGCACCCAGCCGGAACGTCCGCCGGCTGGATGGAGTCCCGATGAATGCCGGAAACGGCATCAATCGGGTCTCCGATGACGTAACCCGGAGGCGGTGTCCATGACGTCACTTCCGGGTTACTGTGCTGCAAAAGGCGGCAGTTTTGAAAAACGGCTGTATGCAAAAATGCCGTTTTCGGCATTTTGCATACAGGGAAGTGTAGTGGAGGGGTCTAGGGTCTTTTAGACCCTCGATCCCTCCATAAAGTGTACCTGTCACTACATATTGGTGTCACAAGGGATGTTTACATTGCTTGTGACAGCAATAAAAGTGATCAGATTTTTTTTTTTTAAAAACTGTAATAAAGTTTAAAAAAAATAAAAAATAAATAGGAAAAAAAAAAAAAAATTTAGCCGCCCCCGTCACCGTTAGCTTGCGCACAAAAAAACCGTATACGCAAGTCGAGCCGCAAATGAAATCGCTGTTCAAACCCCATATGTGAGGTATCGCCGCGATCGCCAGAGCGTGGGAAATAATTTAAAAAAAGAGCTACACTCTACCTCTAAACTGGTAACCGTTAAATAAATTTAAAGCGTCGCAGATTGAGATCTCTATTGACCGTAGTTTGTCGCCATCCCACGGGGGGGGGCGCAATTTTAAACCGTAACATGTTGGGTATCTATTTACTCGGCGTGACATCATCTTTCACAATATACAAAAAAAATGGGCTAACTTTACTGTTTAGTATTTTTTAAATGCAGTGAAATGTGATTTTTCAATTTTTTTTCCAAAAAAATGGCGTTTTAAAGACCGCTGCGCAAATACCGCGTGACAAAAAATTTTGCAATGACCGATGTTTTTATTCTCCAGAGTCTTTGCTAAAAATATATATATAATGTTTGGGGGTTCTAAGTAGTTTTCTGGGAAAAAATACTGGTTTTAACTTGTAAACAAAAAGTGTCCGAAATAGGGCTGGGGCTTAAGTGGTTAAAAACAAGGTAAGTGAATAAAAAATTTTTTTTAATTATCCAATTGTTTTACAGGTAATTTAGAGCAAGCGGAGAGTGAAATAAAATTTTTCAGGGTGGAACTCCACTTTAAATTTTTGCCAACTGTGTAAATCATATATCCTGCAGCAAGAAAAGTGGGCTTTAACACCCAGCCACTGTATAAATGCCTCCACAGTGGTCTGAGGCTGTGTGCAGAGAGTAGGGTTGCCACCTCATCCCTTTAAACCAGGACACACATTAATTACACCAGTTCCGTGGCCTATTAAGGTGGTAATTAAACTGACTTAGGCCCCTTTCAGTTTTTCAGGCGAACCTGATCGGACGCTCCATGCAACTCTATGGAGCAGCGGATGTCAGCGGAGACATGTCTGCTGACACCCGCTGCTATCCAATCTGATCCTGTCCGTGAAATCTAAACGGATGGAAACCCTATTTTCCATCCATCTGGAGGATCGGATCGGATCCCTTTTCATCCGATCTCCCATAGAGGAAAGCGGGGCTCTGACAGCTCCATCTCTGCAAAGTAACCAGTTGACCAGTGCTACCCTGGTATAATCAAGGTATTACATTCATATGTGCAGATTGAAGTGTAAAAAGTGTAAACATAAACCTTATACCGGCTATAAATTCAATTAGCATTCATGAATCAATGTTTATATAAACAAACAGTGCCTAGTGCTAGTAAATTAATTTCAGTAATTGCTATCTGCTATAAAACCAGGAAGTCCGAGACGCGATGCGCTCCATGGACCTAAACCGGAAATGATATAATGACACTGGATGCTCTTCCCTACACGTTTCATCACAATGAAGTCATCAGGAGCGGCGTCATCTTTCTAGTATTTATTAGTGGGAGCTGGTACCTGTCAAACTGCTTCCCCCAAAAAGTTCCAAATGTGGCAGGGGAAGGGGGGAGGGTACAAACAAGAGGAGCTTTCCCTTTTGGATGGAGCTCTGCTTTAAGGTATGTAGTTATCACATTTAGTGCATATGTGCTGCTTTTTTCAGATGGATCCTTTCTTTTCATCTAACCAGGATGTAAGAGCGCTTATGATAGCTGCAAACACAGGTGATTGCTCGGGCTCCTGTACAACACAAACAATCACATGTACAGCAGCTATTTTGAATCTGACTAATATGAAGCCCAATGAGGTCCACAGGAGAAATTCTTTATAATTTACCTTACTTTCAATACATGCAATACAAATTGAATTGGTAAAATGCTAAACAGTTTATTTTATGTTCAGAACAATAAAGTCATTATTAGGTTGATTGTTTTTAATGTGTCAAATGCTTAAGCAACATTTTATGAAGTGTCTGATATGATATAAACTAAAAACCATATCTGGGAACGTTCCAAATTTAGTGCGCTTGAGAATGGGGAGGACCATATGCTAATAACCCCTCAGATCCTCCATGTTGCCTTCTCTCATGTCCACTTCACTCCTGCCTTCTACATCCTCCATGTTGCTCCCTCTCACCAGGGACGTTTCTGTGTTCCTCTGGAACCAGGCCAGCCAGACCATACTCTTTTCCTCTAGACATCCATTAGTTGTGTAAAAATCCTCAGGGAGGGTCTCAGGAGGTGAAGAGAACAGACCCTGCAGGGAGGACATGGAGGGTCGCCATTCTTCATTGCCACTGTTGCCTAGTGTTGCTTACCTACACTTTGTTTATGTTTACACCATCTCTCTGGTCCTGAATGACCCATTCAGGTGGCACAGAATATTTGTTTACGTTTACATCTCTGTTAACTGGAAAGCCAAAGAACTGGGCCCAGCCAGTAAAGAGCCATTAAAGTTACTCAAAATCCAACATTGCCAGGAGAGAACTGCAAACCTACCAAGACATGGCTGTCCACCTAAACTGACAAGCGGAGCAAGGAGAGCATTAATCAGAGAAGCAGCCAAGAGGCCCATGGTAGTTCAGGGGGAGCTGCAGAGATCCACAGTTCAGGTGGGTGACTCTGTCCACAGAACAACTATTAGTCATGCACTTCACAAATCTGTCCTTTATGGAAGAGTGGCAAGAAGAAAGCCATTGTTGAAAGAAAGCCATAACAAGTCCCACTTGCAGTTTGCGAGAAGCCTTGTGGGGGACACAGCAAACATGTGGAAGAAGGTGTTCTGTTCAGACGAGATGAAAATTGAACCTTTTGGCCTATAAGCAAAACGTTATGTGTGGCAGAAAACTAACACTGCACATCACCCTGAACACACCATCCCCACCGTGAAACATGGTGGTGGCAGCATCATGTTGTGGGGATGCTTTTCTCTAACAGGGACAGGGAAGTGGTCAGAGTTGATGGGAAGGTGGATGGAGCCACATACAGGGCAATCTTATAAGAAAACGTTAAAAATTCATAAAAGGCAGCGCTAACAGGTAAAAAACAACAATCTGTGTATACAATACTAGAAAAGTGCACGATGTGTTCCAGATAAATAAAAATTCATCCAAAATAAAGTGCATATGTGGAGTACAATTTAAATGTCCATAAAACAATCAAACATATATTAGTGCAAAAAATTGATGAATAAAGTGCAGTCCAAATAGATGGTTCCCTCAGAGGAACTAAAGTGCTGAAGGGTGCTTAAATAATCCAAAAAAAAAAGGTGCCCAAGTGCTCTCAAGAAGACGGCCCCTATGGGGATGCACTCACCAAATAGAGAGAAAAAGGACGCATTAAGCTCACACTGTATGGACAGATGGATGGATCCTGCACAACCTCTTTAAGATGCCTTTTGCTTCCTTCTTTCCACTTACTCAGGTCCATATGTTATAAAGGAGAGAAGGAGCCATAATAGTGAAGCCCGTAGGCGTCTTTGATAACGCCCATTAAGGCGGGCAAAACGCGTCGACACACTTCCGGGCAGCGGAGCATCGCACGACGTCATTTCCTGTTAACCACTGTGGAACGCACGTCGGCAGCGTACGCAGAAGTGGATGACACCGTTGTAGATGTAACCCATGCTCTAAAAACCTTACGCTTGTGAGTAGCATTTTGTTTAATCACTTTTAATAAAACACCTACGGGCTTCACTATTATGGCTCCTTCTCTCCTTTATAACATATGGACCTGAGTAAGTGGAAAGGAGTAAGCAAAAGGCATCTTAAAGAGGTTGTGCAGGATCCATCCATCTGTCCATACAGTGTGAGCTTAATGCGTCCTTTTTCTCTCCATTTGGTGAGTACATCCCCATAGGGGGCCGTCTTCTTGAGAGCACTTGGGCACCTTTTTTTTTTTGGATTATTTAAGCACCCTTCAGCACTTTAGTTCCTCTGAGGGAACCATCTATTTGGACTGCACTTTATCCATCAATTTTTTGCACTAATATATGTTTGATTGTTTTATGGACATTTAAATTGTACTCCACATATGCACTTTATTTTGGATGAATTTGTATTTATCTGGAACACATCGTGCACTTTTCTAGTATTGTATACACAGATTGTTGTTTTTTACCTGTTAGCGCTGCCTTTTATGAATTTTTAACTTTTATTGGAATTTTACCTAGTGAGCAGCAGCTTCAGGACATATTATCAATTTATTTATATATTTATCTTCACTTCATTTAACATCACAGCGCGGGTATTCATTTTCTAGTTTTATAAATCTTATAAGAAAACCTGTTAAGAGTCAGCAAAAGACTTGAGAATGGGGCAGAGGTCCACCTTCTAGTAGGACAATGACCCTAAACATACAGCCAGAGCTACAATGAAATGGTTTAGATCAAAGCATATTCATGTGTTAGAATGACCCAGTCAAAGTCCAGACCTAAATCCAATTGAGAATCTGTGGTAAAACTTAAAAATTGCTGTTCACAGACGCTCTCCATCCAATCTGACAGAAGAAGAATGTGAAAAAAAGTTCACTCTCTAGCTGTGCAAAGCTGGTAGAGGTATACCCAAAAAGACTTGCAGCTGTAATTGCAGCAAAAGGTGGTTCTACAAAGTATTGACTCAGGGGGGCTGAATACAAATACATGACACACTTTTCACATATTTATTTGTAAAAAATTATAAAAACCATTTATCATTTTCCTTGCGCTTCACAATTATGTGCCACTTTGTGTTCGTCTATCACATAAAATCCCAATAAAATACATTTATGTTTTTTTGGTTGTGGAAAATTTCAAGGGGTATGAATACCTTTTCAAGACACTGTATCTGTGTATGGTATATAAATGCCTAACATACTCACCAGTGTCACATACACTATAGTTGGTATTAGGGTGTTGGATCTAATTAATTGGGAGTGATTTACTACCTTAATACATTTTCTTTACCTCTGCACATAATTGGCTGTTCCAAGTTAATACAGGGTCACTGAACAGAGAGAAAATGTACTCCTTGTACATTACCTCCGAATGTAAACAGCTATAATGGTGCTCAATTTACATAGGTAACTGGGAGAAGCCGCTGCGCAATTTTTTTTTGTATATGAAGGGTTCAGAATAACTGGCCCATTTATTGTATAAAGTAGGATTAACCCAATAAAATAAACCTAAACAGAGAGAGATGTGAAGTTTGTCATAGCTGGCTTTCCTCTGCTATTGTTAGATATCTGATTGTCTCTGTCGTCAGTACTTTCTAAGTCAAAGACCTAGACAAGCATGCAGCAAGTGAAATCAGAACTCCACATTTGCTAACTTGTTTGAAGTCAGTGATAACGAAAGCATTGAAGCCACTGGAATATCGTAACAGTATGGGAAACTAGCACTTTCAGAGAAAGGTCAGCAATAGCAGCCTACATAATTTTCTAAGTGTGGGGTTTAACACTAAATGCCTGTCTGCATTCAGTTTCCTGTATGTCTTGTAGGTCAATTACTCATGCAATGGCATGTATAAAATGTACCAGTTAACAGACATACTTAGACAAGAGTATCATACAAAAATAAAATCTTCATGCCTCATTTCCAAAAGTAACATAATGGACATAACTAACAACTCAACTAAAGTAAATTTTAAAGAGAAATTTTTATCAGATGTATTTTCATACAGAGCTTGAAAAAACAGCCTAATCTCACAGTAGATTTAGTAGCATGCTCATCTCCCTTCTAAAGTGAGGATTTCTGATCATGCCAGTGTATAGCCAGGAAAGCACCCTCTTTGATCAGAAGGTTTATAACTGACAGCACCTAGAGTTGAATTCTGGTAAAACTGAAAAATCTCTTTTGCAGTGGAGCTGCGCAGATGCGCCCGCACTGAAAGGGTTAGCTGTCCATTTAGGTCTAGGGGGCATAGAAAGGAAATAGAAAGGAAAATGTATTTACCCGATCCTCTGCTCCTGTGTGCTAGACCGGACCCCACAGTGTCTTCTCTCCCATGCTTCAGCAGTCTAAGGTCCTGAGTCTGACATCATCAATGGTCTATATTCCTGAACTGGATGTGAAGTCGCCGATGAACAGTTCACTGCTGGAGCATAGGTGAGAACCGTCTACCGAAGGAGCAGAGGATCAGTTTAGTAAAAATGCTTTTGCTCTCCTCTAGAATAAATGAACAGTAACTCTTGCAGTGAGGGCATGCCTAAAAATAAAAATTCTAATTTCCTAGAGTTGAGTTCTCCTGAAAAATAGCAGTTCTCTTTATGTGCCTTGAGCTTTATAGCTGAATATCTGCTATGTAAGGTCACCTAAGGCAGTGGTTTCCAACCTAGGGTACCTATATCCCAAGGTACATGACAGGACAGTAAGGGGTAAGCGAAAACAAAATGGAATTATGGCGGAAATAGGTGGTGGCCTATTTTCCAGGGGTGCCTGCATGGCCTGAATGTTTAGATTTTTGCATGCTGCCACACTTTACGCTCTGCAGGTGCCTGTCTCTCTCATAGAGACTGTGCAACAGCAGCCTGCCTAAACACCTGGGCCACATTGTGCAAATTGGCATGGTACAGAGCAATGAGCCAATGTGCCCCAGGACTAAGGGGGAGCTTGTGACACTCCACTGTGTGAACACTGCAGTGCCACATCATTTTGCATGGTGTCTACCAGAGCCAGATACCAGATGCCCCTCTAAAAAGCACCTGTTGGTTGTCTGATGCAACCTAGGCCTAGGGAAGGAACTGGGGGCTGAAGATCAGCTGACGGGGAAAGCCTGAAGAGGAGAAAAGAAGGATCAAGTGTTCCTGCTGGAGTTAGTGAGTAACATCACACTGACTCAAGGCAAGAAAATCACCTTATTATATTGCTCCCATTATTAGCCAATTTATTTACAGTTACAATATATTTTAAATGACAGCAACTGAACTCATTACAAAAATGTTGCTAATATGAAGAGCATAATTTGTGGAAATGTGCTGCCAAGGAATAAGCAGCAAAATAGAAAACACTGGTCTAGGATACTGCTGCCCCTTCTGCTGGTCTCAAGAGATTTGGATAATATTTGGCAAAGTGACTAGACGACTGTACAGTTCACTGTTCTCCTTGCTGGAGTGGAAGCTGTACCTGGGAACGCATCTTCCTTTTTCTTTCATTCTCTGGATCTGTGCTTCCTCTGCCTCTCTTGTTGCTTCTTTATTTAGGGTAGTGACGTGTCATGAGTAAGTATGAAAGTTGCTATTGACTTCTTCTAAAAATAGGATTTCCCTAAGAGACCTAGAACATCTGTTGGTGCAGGAGGCAGAGAAGGAATAACAGATTTCTCACACCTGGACCGCATGGACCATGTTCTGCTACTCATCTGAGTTTCTATCGTGGGCTAATGAACAAAAAGAAAAGACAAAGGTTGTGACTTTAAATGAGAGATGTGACGAGGCTTACAGGGAAGAAAATCACATTTATTGATGGATACAAACAGGTAAAAAAAAAACATAAAACAAAGGTAAATTTACAAAAGAGTACAGAGTAGTACAAAAGAGGCTAGTAAATAGTCTCAGATCCAATATTCATAAGAACCAACATGGCAAATTTCCAGAAGTAAAAAAATAGTAGTAATTGCAAAATCTATTTTTTTATTTATTTATTTTTACTTCTGGAAATTTGCCATGTTGGTTCTTATGAATATTGGATCTGAGACTATTTACTAGCCTTTTTTGTACTACTCTGTCCATGTAAATTTACCTTCGTTGTATGGTTTTTCTACCTGTATGTATCCATCAATAAATGTGATTTTCTTCCCTGTAAGCCTCGTCACATCTCTCATTTAAAGTCCCAACCTTTTTCTTTTATTTTTGTTCATTGAACCAGGGATGGAGGCTCATGGCAGTTTCAACCGTGCGTCTCATTTAAAGTCCCAAACTTCCCTTTCCTATACACTATCTTGGGCTAACGACGATCTGGAACCCAACACTACCCTGTCGGGACAGAGTGTATCTGCCATCTGGTTCTAACCTACCTGCCCTCTCCCCTTCCTTTACCCTCCTTCCATTCTCTTTATTCTGACCCCATCCATTTACTATGAAAAATATCATTGATGTGATCCTTACGCTAATGATCCCTTCAGCATACACACGCCTATGAATCTTTGAAAATTTGCTTACGCTTTGAAGCCTTACCTTTTTAATGCAACCCAGTTTGACTCTAAGATGGTGCTTTTCACCTTTTTCATGTTTCTGTTCTTTTCATGTCATTTGCTTTTGTAACACCAAATACTACTCTGATATTTTATATTGCTATCTAAACTCTGTATGTTCTACCTGTCTGTCCTCACATTCAATAAAATAAGATTCAACAAAAATAAGAGTTCCCTGTCGTAAAAATCAAGGGGCTTCAGTACTTTTAAAGTCACTAAATCAGAACAAGTATGCAAAGTAGGTGTTCTGACACTCTGACTTTCCTGACCCGCATGCTTGTTCAGGGTCTGAAGCCAGAAACAGTCTTTTTTACAGCATTTTTTTTTACAGTGGTTGTATTTCACTAAGTACAGTCAAATGGGATGAAGACCCCCCATGGCAGCCATAGTAGTGCAATCAAGAATCTCCCATATAAAAGGGTCCTGAAAATCTAGCACTAAACATCGTAATACTGGTTTTATTAAAAATATATACAGTAACTACATTAGGACTCTCACTATGTCAAACAATATACAATATTCATTTTACATTGCAAATCATCACAGTTTACAGATGCTGTACCTGGGTGAGGAAAACCAAGAGAATACACAGCAATATGACATAAAGTAACATAACAGTATGGCTATAGAAGCTTCATGAATCTGACTTTTTTACAGAGGGCATCAACACAGCTTATTGTAGCTATTAAATCAAATATACAGAACAAAGTAATTATTACTCACAGCAAAACAAAGAGTTACTGTTTTATTTATAGGAATTCAAAAGAAGCATTTAAATTTCCTCTGTGGCTTTTAGCACCCTTTGCTTTTAGCAGTAGTCAGAAATGTATTCATTCATCTATAGTATTAAAATACAGGGTCTTATATAGTAATACTAAAGGCAATGATATGCAGAAAACTGTTTTATGTTTTAGTTTTGGCCAGTCAAGTAAGAGAATATAAGGTTGTTGGGGCCAAACCTCCTGTCTTCTCCATAGAAAAAGGGAAGGTTCAGCATCCATCGATAGATTCCATTGAACATATATTTTCCAATAACTTGCACTGTTCATGACATTCAGATGTGCTTGTTATGGAAAACCCTACAAGTGCAGATTTTTGCCCAATCACTGCATTTAAATTTCCCATAAGTTTACATACCAATACTACCATGTTTCCCTGAAAGTAAGACATCCCCCGAAAATAAGACCTACTAATAGTTTTGCCTCTCGCTGAAATATAAGGCATCCCCCTGAAAAAAAGACATCCCCGAACATAAGGCCCCCCGAGGCTTACCGGTACCGTAACTCTGGACCGTAGCGGTGGGCGCCGGCCCGCAGCTCACTGTAGGCCGCAGCACAGCCGGAGCAGACAGGACAATCAGAGAGCCCGCGCTGCGGGGCACAGTGTGTGGACACACAGTCGGGCACTGAGCAATGGTGACTGAGGTAGGAAATGTCTGATTAAGTTGTGGGGGGGGGGGGTGGTGACTGGCACAGGGGTGGGGGATCACTTACCATAAAATGACACAGGAGGATCAGAGGGGGCAATCAAAATGGCAGGAGGATCAGAGGGGGCAATCAAAATGACACCGGAGGATCAGAGGGGGCAATTAAAATGACACAGGAGGATCAGAGGGGGCAAAATAAGACATCCCCTGAAAATAAGACCTAGCGCATCTTTGGGAGCAAAAATGAATATAAGACACTGTCTTACTTTCAGGGAAACACGGTAGATTGTAGATGGATGTGCAGATGTTATCCAACCCCCATCATTTTTCATAAATACCTGGTACTTTAAAGTGTATGCTTGTCTGTATATGCATTGCAGATAGACATCCCAAGGGCCTTTTTGAAGCGAGCGGTGCTGCCACCTTCAGATCATTAACTGAACAAAATCAGATGGATCAGGCAGGAATCATCTCAGGTCCATAGGTAGTTGGCTGTCCAGATCACCAATACCATTGCTCACTATTCATATTATGTATGAAAGCATGCTAAATGCCCACAGCAACCTGTGCCTGTCAGCTTCCAAATGTCATTCTTTTAGCACACAGTTCAAAATAAAACAAGATTCCGACTGGTCGTTGTGAGTGGTAAGACATAAGAATAAGCCTCTATGTTATTAAAAAAGACCATTTAAAAGTGTTATTTAGCTAAACACCATCTATCGTGATCAGTAATGGCACATTGTGCTTTTTTCCTGTAGTGCAATGATGATATACATGTCCTAGCCTCACACCTTGGCTGAATGCAGTACAGATGTAGGGAATTATTAGGCCTTAATGAAAGACATAAACACAACATGGACATGTGTTGCTAACAAATATATGACATGGCGTATTTTGCATGGCTGAGATTTCATAGTATAGTTAACCAGTTCTTGTTGGCTGTTTTTCCAGGTATTATAAGTCTGAGCATATTGCAGGATATATTATAGATAAGAAAATATATTATTCCTCTGAAAAAGCAGAGAAAACTAGAAAACAAGATCTATATTAATAAATTGTTTCTGGAGAGAAACAGTCATTGATGCTTCTTAAGCTTTGGCATTGCCCGACCTTCATTTGGGTACAGTGAAGGCTTATTCATCCCGTAGCACGTAATAAATCTTTTATCACATATAAATAGATGTCCTTACTAGTGAAACCTTCGGAATGACCAGTTACTCAGACTTTGTGTGTTTTTTTGTAAAATGCACAGATCTTCTGGAGCTAATATATCCAACAATAGAATCACAGTTATGATACATGCCCATCCCTACCAAGGTGAGGCCAATGCCGGTATAGCTAAGTACTGTAAGGTGGCTTCCAAAGAGCACTCTGGATAAGACAAGATTCCCCACCACATTGAGGTTGCCAAGGACATGTATGGTGACCGCTGAGGTCAGTGTGATGACACAGAAGCTTGCCAAATTGTACAAAACAGATCCCAAGCAGCTAAGGAGGATGAAAAGCCAAAGTTTACTGTCACTGTCTGGTGGCTTCTCCCATACCACTCCTCTCTCTAGTAACACTGCAGCCACTAGCAAGATGCAGAAACTGGGTATAGACATCAGGTACAGCAGTGTGACCGAATGAATGTTCTCTTCTTTAAGAAGTAAACCTAAAAGAAAAGAATAAAACGTTATACAATATAATATGCTCCAAGCAAATCTAAAATAATTCTGTTCAAAGATACGTTTTACTATGAAGTTACTGACTTTTTAACCACTTCCAGCCCAGGCCAATCCTGGCATTTCTCTCATATATGTAAAAATCATAATTTTTTTTTGCTAGAAAATTACTTAAAACTCCCAGACAGTATACAGTATCTCACAAAAGTGAGTACACCCTCCTTTTTTTGTAAATATTTTATTATATCTTTTCACGTGACAACACTGAAGAAATTACACTTTGCTACAATGTAAAGTAGTGAGTCTACAGCTTGTATAACAGTGTAAATTTGCTGTCCCCTCAAAATAACTCAACAGTCATTAATGTCTAAACTGCTGGCAACAAAAGTGAGTACATCCCTAAGTGAAAATGTCCCAATTAGCCATTTTTTCTCCCCGGTGTCATGTGACTCGTTAGTGCTACAAGGTCTCAGGTGTGAACGTGGATCAGGTGTGTTAAATTTGGTGTTATCGCTCTCAATCTCTCATACTGGTCACTGGAAGTTCAACATGTCACCTCGTGGTAAAGAACTCTCTGAGGATCTAAAAAAAATAATTATTGCTCTACATAAAGATGGCCTAGGCCATAAGAAGATTGCCAAGACCCTGAAACTGAGCTGCAGCACGGTGGCCAAGACCATACAGCGGTTTAACAGGACAGGTTGCACTCAGAATATGCCTAACCATGGTCGACTAAAGAAGTTAAGTGCACGTGCTCAGCGTCATATCCAGAGGTTGTCTTTGGGAATCATACAGTGCATTGCGAAAGTATTCGGCCCCCTTGAACTTTTTGACCTTTTGCCACATTTCAGGCTTCAAACATAAAGATATAAAACTGTAATTTTTTGAAGAATCAACAACAAGTGGGACACAATCATGAAGTGGAACGAAATTTATTGGATATTTCAAACTTTTTTAACAAATAAAAAACTGAAAAATTGGGTGTCCAAAAATATTCAGCCCTTTTACTTTCAGTGCAGCAAACTCTCTCCAGAAGTTCAGTGAGGATCTCTGAATGATCCAATGTTGACCTAAATGACTAATGATGATAAATAGAATCCACCTGTGTGTAATCAAGTCTCCGTATAAATGCACCTGCACTGTGATAGTCTCAGAGGTCCGTTTAAAGCGCAGAGAGCATCATGAAGAACAAGGAACACACCAGGCAGGTCCGAGATACTGTTGTGGAGAAGTTTAAATCCGGATTTGGATACAAAAAGATTTCCCAAGCTTTAAACATCCCAAGGAGCACTGTGCAAGCAATAATATTGAAATGGAAGGAGTATCAGACCACTGAAAATCTACGAAGACCTGGCCGTCCCTCTAAACTTTCAGCTCATACAAGGAGAAGACTGATCAGAGATGCAGCCAAGAGACCCATGATCACTCTGGATGAACTGCAGAGATCTACAGCTGAGGTAGGAGACTCTGTCCATAGGACAACAATCAGTCGTATACTGCAAAAATCTGGCCTTTATGGAAGAGTGGCAAGAAGAAAGCCATTTCTTAAAGATATCCATAAAAAGTGTTGTTTAAAGTTTGCCACAAGCCACCTGGGAGACACACCATACATGTGAAAGAAGGGGCTCTGCTCAGATGAAACCAAAAATCGAACTTTTTGGCAACAATGCAAAACGTTATGTTTGGCGTAAAAGCAACACAGCTCATCACCCTGAACACACCATCCCCACTGTCAAACATGGTGGTGGCAGCATCATAGTTTGGGCCTGCTTTTCTTCAGCAGGGACAGGGAAGATGGTTAAAATTGATGGAAAGATGGATGGAGCCAAATACAGGACCATTCTGGAAGAAAACCTGATGGAGTCTGCAAAAGACCTGAGACTGGGACGGAGATTTGTCTTCCAACAAGACAATGATCCAAAACATAAAGCAAAATCTACAATGGAATGGTTCACAAATAAACATATCCAGGTGTTAGAATGGCCAAGTCAAAGTCCAGACCTGAATCCAATTGAAAATCTGTGGAAAGAATTGAAAACTGCTGTTCACAAACGCTCTCCATCCAACCTCACTGAGCTCGAGCTGTTTTGCAAGGAGAAATGGGCAAAAATTTCAGGTCCTCGATGTGCAAAACTGATAGAGACATACCCCAAGCGACTTACAGCTGTAATCGCAGCAAAAGGTGGAGCTACAAAGTATTAACTTAAGGGGGCTGAATAATTTTGCACGCCCAATTTTTCAGTTTTTTATTTGTTAAAAAGGTTTGAAATATCCAATAAATTTCGTTCCACTTCATGATTGTGTCCCACTTGTTGTTGATTCTTCACAAAAAATTACAGTTTTATATCTTTATGTTTGAAGCCTGAAATGTGGCAAAAGGTCGCAAAGTTCAAGGGGGCTGAATACTTTCGCAAGGCACTGTATCACAAACTGAGCAACATATCAGTATAGATGTCACACCACTTCCTCAAACTCAATCTTTCTAAAAATGAGCTTTTTTTGAGTGATCCGTAACTGCTGCTCCTCTCTGCCAATCTCTTCACTGGCTTTCCCTACCCCATCGTATAAAATTCAAAATACTAACCACAACATACAAGGCCATCCACAGCATCACCCCCAGCTACATCACCAACCTCATCTGCAGATATCGCCCAAATCCTCCTCTCCGCTCCTCCCAGGACCTCCTGCTCTCTAGATCCCTTGCCACCTCCTCTCCAGGACTTCAGAACTCTCTCCCTCCAGTATGTCCGGTCAGCTCCTTCTATCCTCTCCACCTTTAGGGCTCTTTCACACAGGATGTCCGTCGGACGGACTCCGTTTTTCTCAGCGGGGGATCGATTCGCCGATCCCCCGCTGAGAAGGAGAATGACAGCTGTTCTCCGCACTGTGTGCGGAGACACAGCTGTCAGAGCCCCATACATCTCTATGGGGGTATCGGATGAGAACGGACCGTTGGTCTGTTCTCATCCAATCCCATCCGATCCGCTGGACGGATGGAAAATAGGGTTTCCATCCATCCAGATTTGACAGATCGGATCGGGTGTCAGCGGACATGTCTCCGCTGACATCCGATGCCCCATACAGATGCATAGGGGGACCGTTCAGATACGCCAAAAAAACGGACAGGCGAATCTGAACAGTCCGCCTGTGTGAAAGGGGCTTTAGGCGATCCTTGAAAACTCACTTATTTGGGAAAAGCCTACCCCACCTCCACCTAAGAACTGTACCCGAGCCACCTCCATCAGATCATCCCCAGCAGCTATTACCTTTTGTACCACCTCCTCCCTTAAAATTGTGAGCTCCATGAGCAGGGCCCTCCTATTCCTTCTGTATTGAACTGTATTGTAATTGTACTGTCCCCCTTATTATTGTAAAGCGCTGCGTAAACTGTTGGTGCTATATAAATTCTGTATAATAATAATAGCCTGAAAATAGAAGACAAATGCCGCCACAAGTCTGGTTAGCAGAAAAATTATGCATTTTTTTCTGGGGTTTGAATATACTTTAAACTCATGCACTCTGGGAACTAAAGACCCTGGGGGGGGGGTTAACAAAGGGAAATGTGTATTTTCTTTTTTTTTAGTGTAAACATCTGCGCCAAATCAACAATGCCATTACACAAGTTCTATGTGTTGTGCCAGATGTTAAAAACTTATAGGCGACAGATTATCCTTGTCTGATAGGGTGTGCCAGAATAATCAAACACTTGCGGCAAAATAAAAGTTCAGAATTGGTCAAAAATGTACATCATTACCACAGTGCCAAAAATCCGGTACTGAGGATGAGCAGACAGCGAGCATCAGCCCTGCAGGAGGGGGAGGAGAAATGTACGGACCAACAGCACGCCACTTATCATGCAACAAATTAAGAAATTGTCACATGACACTTTTATTGATTTGGCTCATATCTTTGTTAATCCCACTGTTGAAATTAGACAGGCATGCAAAGCAGCATACCATGTAACTGTGATACAGGAGAACATTTAGGTGTGTAACCAAAACAGATCCATGGGTTGCTTGCAGAGCTGCGCATTGTGCAGCAGAGGGCTGTTAAAACATTCATAACATTTCCTGAAAAGCCAGCTTGACAGGTAGACCTGTATTTGTCATTCGCCATGCTGTTTACAGATCCGAACATGTCGTGTTTGGAGAAGACTGTGTACTGAGTACAGCTTTGCTAATCCGAAAAGAAGACCCTTTACTGGCACTTGTTTTTAATCATGGGAACATTATGAAGTGATATTATAATAAATATAATCCAATTCCGGGAAACGCTACAGACGCTTTGATTTAATAATACTCTGAGAAGAATACCTTAGGTATTTCTCATCTCTCAGTAACAGCGTGCACGCTTGTTTGTTTACATCAGTATACAATGCCAGTCTATGTGCCCCAATTCACATTCCTGACATTATTGCCACAAGTTTCATCATTCGCAATTAAATTGAGCTGCAGGACTGCAATACTGTGTGAGCCAGATTCCAGTGAACAACATGACCGATTAAAAAACTGACTAGAAAAGCAGCACTAATGAAGCAAATAAAATAACTTGCTGATGGCAGCCAATCAGATTCCAGATTCAAAGGGGTTGATTTTTCTAAAACTGAGTGCAAAATCTGGTTCACCTGTGCATTGTAGGCAATCAGCTTAAGGTTTTCCCCCTTAGGCTGGCCATACACCATGCAATTTTCTTATTCAATTTCCTTCAGATTTACCTTCAACTATGTAGTGCAAGGGCCTGCCTGATTGCATACAAATTGAAAGTGTTCAGGTTTGAACTTATATTATATGGTTTTGGTAAATCTAAAGGAAAGTTGAACAAGAAAATTGTATAGTGTATGGCCAGCCTTAGGCTCCTTTCACACAGTAAGTCCGTCAAACGGACTCCGCTTTTCTCAGCGGGGGATCGATCCGACGATCCCCCGCTGAGCAGGAGAATGACAGCTGTTCTCCACGCTGTGTGCGGAGACACAGCTGTCACAGCCCCATAGATCTCTATGGGGGAATCGGATGAGTAATTCTTGTGAATGAGCAGCCCAAACCAACTATATACATTTATTATATATATTATATATATATATGTATATATACGTATATATATATATATATATATATATATATATATATATATATATATATATATAATATGTATACATAATATATGTATACATACATATATATATATATATATATAATGTATATAGTTGGTTTGGGCTGCTCATTCACAAGAATTACATGCAAAATAATGGTACCGCTTTCAGCACCTAAAATCCAAAAGAATCATACCGCCAGGGAGGTTAATGCATAGAATGCAGTAAGATAAAAAAAAACCTTCTGCCTTTACAACCACTTTAGGCTTTGACAAAAAAAAAAACTGGAAGCTGATTGGTTTTTATGCAGAGCTGCACCAGATTTTGCACTCTCCAATTTTAGTAAATTAACCCCAAAGGGACTGGTATGGAATTTGAGGGGACCCCACGCTATTTTTTTTGTGGGGTATCCTCCTAAAATCAATACAAGATTACTTCAACCAAATACCCATTTGTTCAGCTGTTCACACAGAGATCTCTAAAGACTGTGTACACAGTACTGAAGTCTCCCTCATATTGTTTCCCCTACTGGTCGAATGTCTTTAGCCTATAGTGTTAGGATATTTTTTTATATTGGTGAATGTTTACCTTTTATGTTCAAATGTCCTTACTGACTTACTCACAGATTACAAACATTACAGGTAATATTCATTACTTTTGTACAAATAATGAGACATTTTGCACAGTGAATCTCTTTATAAAGATGACCACAAAGGGGCCATTCACACAGCCGTTTAGATCCACCAGTCAATTTTTCAGGTAGATCTGAATGGAAGCTCCATGTAAGTCTAAGGCAGGCGGACAGGGCTGCTGTTAGAAACCATGGGGCCCCATACAGACAACCTGACATGGGACCCTATACAGCCAACGCTTTAGTTATGAATGAACACAGTGAGTAATCGGTACCGATCCCTCATCAGGAAAGAAAGGGGCTGGTAAATTCGACATATTCCCCAGGCTCTTCTCTGACTCTTTATCCTATTGTGTGCTTGCACCTGCCGGCGGGAAGGAGAAGAGGTAAGTCAGCAGCACTGCAGGGGTAGGGGGGACACACGGGGGGGGGGGGGCTGGACAGCAGGGGGGAAGCATATGGTGCACAGGGAGGGTGATCAGTGTGGTGGGGGGCAATTTCTGGAACCAATCCTCTCTATGGCTCTCTCTGCAGCAGCTGAAAGCCAATGGGAGGGCCAGGAGAAGAAGCCAGCCTTCAGCTGCTGCAGAGATAGCCGTTGAGGGGATTGGTTCCAGAGAACCGCTACACTGATCACCCTCCCTGCCCACATCTGATTCACCCTGCTGCCTGGGCCCCCCTGCTGGCCCGGGCCCTGTACAGGAGGACCAGTGATACCTCGGTGCTGCAGGTGGATGTAAACAGGCATGCGTCAGTTTGCATTCGATTACAAGTCTGTTAAGTTAAAAAAATAAAATAAACAAGGACAAGGTATGAGTCCTTTTTTGTTTTTCGGATCTATATGTGATGGATCTGAAGAAGATGCTCATTGACCTAGCAGGGGCCTAAGAGCTGGCCTTTCCCTTCCTGACTCCTGCAACTTTATGGCAAGTCACTATGATGGACTGCCTCAAAGATTAAACAGGAAGGTAACAGAACATCACAGGAAAGTAAGAGAAAATGACAACAGAAACAAAGATTAGGGGAAACTCCTAACACAGCTGACTGTGAAAGGAGTGATTCCCCTTCCTTTGAGGAGATATCTTCTCACTTCCTGTCATGTCTCCTGGATAGGAGGTCAGGGAAAACCTGAACATGGACATAGACAGACGCTCTAAATCCTCTCTCCTCTTACCTTCAAAGCCTTATGCACACGGCGCTAAAGCCCATACACTGTGAATTGCCCATTTGTTTATGTGGCTGGGGCCATTCAGCCGCTGTGTCCTTATTGACTTACATGGATTGCCAGCACACAGCACCTGGCTGCTCCAGCCACATAAAAAAATGGCAAATTCACAGTGTACAGGTCTCAGTGCCCATGTAAATGAGGCCTTATACAGTAAAGGAACTGTATTTGTAAGTGCTTAAACAATACAGTTTTGCATGCTATATGTACAAATTCAATGTACATCATACCGTCATTTGCCTAAAAACACACAGGCAGAAACCACACATTTACTCCACACAATACTGCTGGTTGTATTGTTCCTTCCCTGTATGTCTCCATTTTTAAAAGACCAGCTGTGTTCTTTATCTTTGCTACTTCCACATAAACATTTAAAGCCCAAAACCTGCTAAAACTTTTTTTTTCCAGTTTTGCGAAGGAAGAGGCCTTAACCAGCTTTTTATTTTTATCTCTGTCCTCGCTGGAGATATTTCCCATCACTTCCTTTCCAAGGGTCTAAAGTTCCCTTCAGTTCCCCTCATTTCGTGTGCTGGTGTCACAGGATTTAAAAGCGAGGAGACATCTTCCCAATGTAGTCACCAACAGCAATAAAGACCTGCCAAAAATAATGACCTTTCTCTACTCAATTCAAAGCGAAATACATGTAAAAAATGGAACATTGTTGGCCATGGCTCATTAAGGCCCCTTTCACGCTAGCAGCAGTGTTTAGAGCCCCCCCACCCCAAAAAGAGATCTGCGGTGGACAGTGAAAGGTGGTATGTAGGGGTTCAGGAGGCGCACGTGGCAATGTGTAATCACCTGAGCAGCACCATGCCCACTTGTAGGTGGGAAGTCGGAAGGGTGGTAAAAACATGGATCAAGTGCATGTTTTTAGTACCCCCTGGCCTCCTCTGTGAAAGATGCCTTAGGCAAACACTTTGGGAAATATTGTACAAATGTCTTCTCTCTATAAAGTGGAGGGAGGATGTACCACAAACGGAGACAGAGAGACAATACGTGATGGTAAAAAGGCAAAATAATTCCTTCATAGGTATAATCTGGTGGAATATTAAAGTTGTAAATTTTATTACAAATTTTAAACACCAACTCTAGACAGTACTGAATGTGGTGTCAGCATCCTTCCAGTCTTGTCTTGGTGACACTTGTTCTTCCCATTACTTGTCTTGGGGTCAACCGGAGAGGAAGTAAGGGGAAATTACTTCAATAGACCACATATAAAAACACAACCCTAACACGATCTCTAGCTCTTTTGCATGCTATGCAAAAACCAATATTATTTCATCTAATGTTGGCTTTTAATTACTGGAGCAATAACATGATGATAAATTACCTAACTACATGTGCGTAGCATGTGCCTTGTGACTTGTAAATGTCATGTTTAATCCCTTGTTGATAATTTTCTACACAGCAAAGTATTGAGTTCATCGAAGATTACTTTCAAAATCTTGACAGGCTGTTAAAATGACTTGAGTAGTTTAGTTCTATGCCTCTTCTGTTATAGTTAATCAGCATTTATTGAAAATAGACAACTGCGATACGTTCTATAAATTACAACGGTGTACACCCAAGTATCTGTTTGTTGTTCCACCAACCTTGTCAGCCTTTTAATTCTCCCATCTGACATGAAAAGGAAATCTCTCAAGGAAAGTTGCTATAACAATGGTAAATCAAACGGTTGTTAAAGCTTACTGTATATTGACAAACTGGGAAGTCCTAAACCAGTTGAAAGCCTGGAGATAAAAGGGCCCATTATTCACAACTTTCCTTCCTATATGAAAGATCAAAGTACCGTGCATACAGGTCCTGGTCCTGCCTTTTTTAGTGAGAAACATTGCAGGTACTGTATCCCAGTGCTGTATTTTGGCCTAGGCCAACAAGGCCCAGGCCTAGGGCGGCATTTTGCAGGGGGGCAGCAAAAAAGCCACCCCCCTCCACCAGAGACTCTTTTGGCCACTGGTTGCTAGAGTGGCCTCTCTCACCTCTCTCTCTCTCACACACCCCCTCCTCTCTCTCTCTCTCTCTCCCCCCTCTCTCTAACCCCTCCTTTCTCTCTCACCTCTCTCTCTCTCACACACACACCCCCTCTCTCTTTCTCTCTCACCCCAGTCTCTCTCAACCCCTCCTCTCTCATCCCCCCACTGTCACCCCCCTCTCTCTCTCTCCCCCCCCCCTCACCCACCCCCCTCTCTCTCTCATCCCCTCTCTCTCTCCCTCCCCCTAAGCCACCCCCTCTCTCTCCCCCCCTCCCCCCTCCCCCTCTCTCCCTCCCCCCTCACCCACCCCCCTCTCTCTCTCTCTCCCTCCCTCACCCACCCCCCTCTCTCTCTCCCCCCCCACCCACCCCCTCTCTCTCATCCCCTCTCTCTCTCCCTCCCCCCTTACCCACCCCCTCTCTCTCTCTCCCTCACCCATCCCCTCTCTCTCCCTCCCTCACCCACCCCCCTCTCTCTCTCTCCCACCCCCTCTTACCCCCCCCCCCCCCCCTCGTGAGATCTCAGGGGTTCATGCTGGCACTCGAAGTCCTTTTTGGAGGGAGTCACATCCGTTAAAAAGGAAGGAGTGGGGCACATTTACATAGGAGTCAAAAGGGGGGCGCCCAATTTTAGTCTTGCCTAGGGCAGCACAAAACCAAAATACACCACTGCTGTATCCTTAACAGCAGAGGATGGGCAAAAATCTCCCTGCCTTAAATTTTTTGGTACATGCCAACCCTTTAGGACTCATTCAGGGCAATCATTCAAGGTTCTCTTGAGAGGGCACCTGCCCACCCACTGATACCTTCCATGGGCTTCATGTTGCTATGTTCATCTGCAGGTGTAATAAATCTAAACCAGCCTTTCCCAAACTTTTTAGAGTGGAGGAACTCTTGAATACACTTTATTTGTCTCAAGGAAATCCTGCTAATAATTACTAAATTTACAGTTCACCATATATTAGTGTGATGGTCAGTGGAAAGAATGCTTCTTCCTTTGTGGTCACTGGAAAAATGTCACCCTTAGAGACAGGTAAAAAAAGACCAGTGTTGTCAGTGAGTAATTATCTGAGAGGCAGAAATTGTTCATTGCTCAAGGAACCCCTAGCAACCTTTGAAGGAACCCTAGGGTTCTGTAGACCCCTGGTTAATAAAGGCCGGACTAAACCATTTGTGAACTTGATGTTGGTCAATATCTGAGCTAATATAAGGTTATTGGCCTTCTCCCTTTCCTCACAGGACAGTGTTCAGACTGAGTAACGTATCCAGTTAGGAAGGGGAGAAGGACACGTTTTTCCCCATACCTGGATATTTTGGGGATTTTATCTATTGGGAAGCACTGCCCTCACTTACTGTCCCTGTGACACTCTGTATAGGGTTGTGACAAGTTGTCACCAGAGAAAGAAGTAAGGGAAAAGCTCCCTAATGGGCCATACACACTATAAGATTTTCTGAAGACTTTTTCCTTTAGATTTACCAAAACCAGATAATATGAGGTCAAACCTAAACACTTTCAATTTGTATGCAATCTGGCAGGCCCTTGCACTACATAGAAAAGGTAAATCTGAATGAAAATGTCTTCAGAAAATCTTATAGTGTGTATGGCCCTTTAGGAGAAACAGACAGGAGTAAAAAATGTGACAGTTCTAACTCCTCAACACTGTAAAAAATGTTTTCCTGCATATAGGCAAAACAATTCTACAAGGTTCAGCACTGAGGGCATGCTGGGTAAAACAGCAATATTTTAATACCCTAAAATGTGCCTGTACCCAGACTATGAAAATTGAACTTCTTGCTGCCACCTCCCTGCTGCCCTTTAAATGGGTGGTAACATCAGGAGGCAGAAGTTGTTTCCTGATCATGTGATCACAGTAATTGGCTGTCACACTGGTCACATGATTGGGACTCGGGAGCCCCTTCCGCTGGATCCCAATCGCAAACCTACTGGGAGACTGAGAGCTGTTGTTGTCAACTTAGTGCACGCTCTCAGCACAGAACCTTGAAGCTGCATAGATGCATATCTGCGGCGGCTGGATGTTAAGGCCCACCTGCCATGCTGCCACAGATATGCTTCATGCTGGTGGGAAGCGGTTACAGAAGTAAAAGAGCTTTAAAACAAGCCAAACCTGACCTCTCTAGCTGCTTGTACTCTAAAGATATTTATTCTAATAGACTTTAACATTTCCAATAACTTAGAATACCCGCTGTGTGCTTACATTAGAAGGCTGGTACATGGCCAAGATTCCTCTCTCCGTAGTAAACTGCTGACATTTCAGTGCATCTGTTAGGTGTGTTTTGTATACGTTTAGGTGTATTATATAATGTGTGTTTTGATTAAAGTGCATCAAAGATTTAGCAAGCAGGATTTTTGTTAACATACTACACATTAAAAGCACAGGTGTGAATAGGGCCTTAGAAACTTAGATTGAATTTCTCTACAATACCTATATCTACAGAGATGAGTGGGGCTTGGTTTTAAAAAGCATTTACTGCTGGTTTTGAATTTGTAAATACTTTAATGTGTATAGTCTGGGGCTGGGCACAGGTTCACTTTAAACGCCAAATCTCTTAATAAAAGAACCCAAAATAATGTGGATAAATAATAGAATTATACAGTATATAGTATAGGTACTTACTCTGCTGAATAGATTTCAGACCCCTGAGAAACGTTGAAGCAAAAAGGTAGATGCATCCCGTCTGATCAAACTGTACCTCTCCGATGATACTAAAGCAAGCTCCCAGGCAAATGGGTATCATGGCAGTGTACTTAAGGGCATGATGTTTGGTGCCCAGGAAGAGTTTAGAAAGAACCAGGGTAAAAAAAGGGGTTGTGGTATAGATCATTTGTGCAAAAGAAAGCTGAACACAGCTCAGTCCAAGATTTCCAAAGGCAATGCTGGAGCAGAAGGTCAGGCTCAAGAGGAACACTTTAAACCTTGCGCTGGTATTCAGCGTCTGCTCTTTCTCATTGTTTACAGGTACCAAGCCAAACCTGAGGATGGGATAGTCTAACAGGATGGCAGTTAGCATGTGAAGTGAGGACAGCAACAAAGGATACTGGAAGTTGTAAACTGCAAAGATCCATTTGTTTAGGCTGGAGATGGTTGTACCGGTCACTAACCAGACCAGCACGGCGGTGATCAGGTAGAGCTTGGTGCTAAAACTTTTCTGGGGTGGTTCTTCTGGTTTGCTGTGTAGGATGGAAGGAAGAGGCGCTCTATCAGAAGCTTCCATTTCAACCTCATCTTTCCTGCTGGATGCTAAACACATGAAACTTTTCAGCAGTCCAGAACTCTTTATAGACTTCAAAAACCTCCAGACACAGAGGTCATCCCTGGGGCTTGTCTCACAACACCACAATGGTGGCAACCGATACCTTCAGCATTTTCCAAAATGTAGAAGCCTGTGTGCATACAAGAAACCGTGTTAACCTGTCAGACAATGAAGATGTTCGTGAACACAATGAATTAGCAGTTAGTACTCCTATCCTCCAGCACAAGGGTCCTTGGTTTGAATTGCAACCAGGACACTATCTGCATGGAGTTTGCATGCTCTCCCTATGCCTTTGTTGTCCTCCCACACTCAAAAGATGTGCCGATAGGTTGATTGGCTCCTTTCTAAATTGGCACTAGTATGTATCTGAAATAGAGACCTTCCATTGTAAGCTCCTTAAGGGCTGATTTGAATGTACAATATATAAAGTGCTGCATACATTTTTGGCATATAATAATAAATAAGACAAGACATCAGTCACAGCCCCAGTCTGAGCCTCCAGCTACAACAGAAGATGAAGAAGAAGCCCCCCTACCTTGTCCTAGATTCCAGTCCTTCAGGCAGACGATGGATCGCCATTGTTCACCTTCACTCGTCCTCTCAGGCTCTAGAACAAAGCAAGTGTCAGGCTTGTTATTGGAGCAGCGGACATGTTTCAGTGAATCAGTCCCCAGGAACTGAGTGTAAACATCTGATCTAGTGCTGATGATGATGATGTGAGCTCCTCCTTCCCCAAACCTTGAGCAATGCACTCAGCAGCAGCAGCACGGAGGCTGGAGGATGGCACAGCATTCATTCAGCACTACACACGCTCTCATCTTCCATGAGTCACTGTGTCATAGCAACACAATACTCCGCACACCATAACACACCAGTCATGACTGCCTTGGTGATTCATCAGCTAGCTGATCAGCATGTTCTCTCTTTCCTGTCTTTTCCTATGGGTGTCAAAGCGAGGAAGTCATTGAGGAGAACATGCAGGGGACTGGCACAGCAGAGCCCTGCCTCCACTGGCAGCCACTTCCCAGCCGTGACATGTCACCTTTCCAAATTTAGATCCTGTGCCCTGGAAAAACAAACACTTCGTGGAACGTGATCCCTCTCAATGTGGGACATATAGGGCTTATTTACACCTCAATCTCTGCGTTCACTCTGCGCGTTTGCCTGTCTTTGCTTTGCAGTGCATTGCCTGGAATACGTTTTTTTATGTATTGCAATTTTTTTTCAACTAAGTAGAATTTTCATGCATTTTCACACGTTCACAGCGCATGTACATTGCATTCCGATGGGGAGAAATGCAACATGCTGTACTTTTTTTAAACGCACATGAAAGCACGGCAGTGGTGAGAAACTATGCTCATTAGAACACATTCATTTTCCTCGCATATGTGTTCCTGCTGCATTTAAAAACGCACGACTGCATCTGCTGTAGATAAGCTCCTAGCGACATGGAGTTATCCTGTCACCTATCATCATCATCGCTGCCTGGTCACTAAACTGTTTGCAGTCTGCCTTTGGGTTCCATTCTTGCCTTGTGATTTGGAATCGCGGGCAGAAACCCATAGCACCCTAAATGTGATGCGATTGTTGTGCAGCTTTTGCACCTTAAAAAGGAATTAAACCTAAACTCATAACTTGTACCTATCGGTAAGCCTAAAATAAGACTTACCGATAGGTACTGTAAATATCTCCAAAACGTGTACCATTTAGGAGATACAGTAAACCCCCCTCCATTGCGGGGGTTACGTTCCGGACCCAGCCGCGAAAAGTGAAATTCCGCGAAATAGAAAAACCCTATTAAAATGCATTGTAGGAATGTTTTTTTTACTGTCACTGTACGTGTAAAAGCATTTTAAGGTCTTTAAACACACTTTTAAAACGATAGAAACTCATTTAAACACATAAAAGATACGGAGAGACATAGCAAGAGCTATGAAAAACACAAAATATTTCATTTTTAATGATTTATATAGTAAAATAACATTACAAAAAAAAAAACGCAAATTACCGGGACCGCAAAAACTGAACCGCGATGGAGCGGGGGATTACTGTATTTACTTTACACGCAGCCCATGATGTCATCGGCGCATGCGCTCCGAAGGAACACCCAACCCTGCTGTTCCTTCAGATACCTGTGCTGTGAATGATGGCTCCCCCGTGCATGGGCAGGAGTGATGTCATTGCGGCCTTGGCCTGTCATACAGATGGAGACCACAAACCCGGAAGGAAGACTGGGTGAAGACGGGAACTGCCTCCGGCGATTACATTGCATCGCTGGAGGGCTTTGTTTTTAGGTAAGTTTCATATAATGTGCTGGTATGCAATGCATACTAGCACATTAATGCCTTACCTTGCAGGTCCGAAAAAAAAAAAAAAAACATTGGTTTACAAATTGCGTGGAGCTTCTCCCAGAAATGGAGCAGGAGCTTCTTTTTGGGCAACAAACATGCATTCAAGGGAATGGACTGGCCCTATGGGACGCACAGAATAGTGCTGTGAAAATCGCATAGCCAGAATGCTCCTTCCCGCGTTCCGCCCCCTTATTTCTGACAGTTCAGACACGCTTTATAAATTCTTGACTTTGAACAGATATGTGAATGGAGCCTTATTACACTCACCATTATCATTATGTCTATTATGTCTGATTATATATACATATATATATCTATCTCTCTCTCTCTCTCTCTATATATATATATATATATATATATATATATATAGATAGATAGATAGATAGATAGATAGATAGATATCAGCACCCTGTCTGTACACAATAGGAATCCCTATATCCCACCCAGCAGTCTTATATCACCTGATTATGTACCATATGGAAAGGAAGGATACCCACACCTGGACTTGCACTTATATCCTCGCACATCCCTGCAGCAGCTCTCCCAGCATTTCCCACTACTACACAGATATATTACATTATAAGACGGGAAGTAATGATGCACACAGCACACAATAAGCAGTAGGGGCTCTGCTCCTGCTATGCACCGTGCAGCGTTCAGATTGGCTGATGTCCCTGCCACTCATGTTTATACACCACTAATAAATAAGAGAGATGATGAGAGGCGTGGCGGGACTGAGGACTCTTCCTAAACATTTCAGTAATTGGTTTGCCTCTGTAAAAGGGGCGGAATTGTTTAGCTGGACCAAAGAGAACGCCTTATGGTTGCTAGGAGTGTTGTTGCTAAGGGCTGCGACCTGTGATATATTGCTATGGAGAGGCTGGTCAGAGGATGCTTGTGGCTTCCTGGCTGGGACCTGAAATGCAGGGTGGAGGACTTCGGAAATATTTGTGTTGGGAGTGGATGAAAAGTAGAGAAATATGTGTGGGCTGGGGCTGAGAGACTATTTGTCCGAAATGACAGTCATACAGAAGCTGTTTATGAAGTATGACGGAGGACAAGCATTTTTCTCATGTCCTTTTCACATGCTTTCATTATATGTGCTTAATAATACACCGATCAGCCATAACATTATGACCACTGACAGGTAAAGTGAATAAAAAACAACAATAATGGCACACGAAAGTGGCTGGGATATATTAGGCAGCAAGTGGCGGCCCGTCCATTGGGGGCGCATGGGCGCCGCCCCCACATCCATACATCCCGCCCCCTAATCTACATGCAGGGCGCCGGACGCATGGATTCCAATGTTTTTTTTTTTTAACCACTTGCCAACTGCCTAACTCCGATTTACGTCAGCCCCTCACAGGCAAAGGTCTACGCCGCTAGCCTGTGAGGCTCTAGGGAGCGAGTGCGCGCCGCCGACGGGGCGCTCCCGTTCGCTCATGGACCCCCCCGCGCGTGTGCCCGGCGGACATCGCCCGCGATTGTCCGTTACAGCGGGAGAAAGGCAGGCGGCTAATGTAAACACAGCCGCCTGTCCTTCTCCCCTGTGTAAGAATGGAGATCATACGGTTCTGCTATGTAGGACCGTTGATCTCTGTTCTTACACCAGTAGCCACATCCAATCACAGTTAGAAGCACGCCCCTAGGGACACACTTAACCTCTCCCTCTCAAAAAAAGTTAACCCCTTCACTGCCAGTGTCATTTTTACAGTAACAGTGCATATGTATAGCACTGATTTCTATAGTAATGTCACTGGTAACCCCAAAAGTGTCAAAAATGTCAGTCACGGGTCTGATCTGTCTGCCGCAATGTCGCAGTCCCGCAAAAAAAAAAACGCAGATCGCTGCCATTACTCATTATAAAAAAAAAAAACAACAAAAAAGACAAAAATCTTTGCCTTAGTTAGTAAACGCAATAACTTTTGTGCAAACCAATCAAAATACGCTTTTTGCGATTTTTTTTACCAAACATATGTAGCAGAAAACAAATTGGCCTAAAATGTTAAAAAATTTAGATTTTTACATTTTTTTGGGGGAATTTCATATAAAAAAATGTAAAAATGTTATTTTTGCAAAATTGACGCTCTTTTTTTGTTTATAGCGCATGATCAAAAAATCGCACAGGTGATCAAATACCACCAAAAGAAAGCTCTGTTTGTGGGAAAAAAAAGGACGTCAAATTTGTTTAGGTACAGCATCGCACGACCGTGCAATTGTCCGTTAAAGTAACGCAGTGCCGAATCGCAAAATAGGCCCTGGTCAGGAAGGGGGTAAAATCTTCCAGGGCTTAATTAAGCAACTGATTAGAGCCAATAGGCTTCAAAAAAGGGTGAACTCGAGGTGCAGAGCACTGCGCCCTAAGCCCACCCAGTTGTGTGACAATAGCGAATGAATATTCGCTATTGCCACACTGATTCTCCTCCCGGCCAATCAGGAAGCGGGTCCTGAGACCTGTCTCCCTATTGGCCGAAAGGAGAAGGCATGCTATTGCATACCTGCCAACTGTCCCGTTTTTCCCGGGACAATCCCGGCAAATAGGAGCCTGTCCCGGGTATTTTACAGTGTCCCTGTTAATCAGGGACATTGTAAATCATTTAAAAAAATATACCACACAGTGTCGCTCTCACCCCAGCTAGGAGTTGTAGTTCTGGCAGCAGGTTGTCTCTCTCTCTGTGTCCACTCACTCTTCCCGCCTGTCGCAAATTTAACGTGTCACTGAAGGCAGGGTGTCAGCATGGTGCACTTTCCAAAATCCGCCAGCAGGGGGAGGCAGAGCACCTTCCGACAAGCTGGAGGCCTCACACTCCATTAATTACTACTATCAATAATTTTTTTTTATAGATATAATTTATACACCTGTTAATTGATACATATATATATATAGTTTTCTAGCTCTAGATAAATGTGTGTACATATCCGTGTATGCGTATGTGTGTGTGTGTGTATATATATATATATATATACAGTGGGTTCGGAAAGTATTCAGACCCCCTTAAATTTTTCACTCTTTGTTATATTGCAGCCATTTGCTAAAATCATTTAAGTTCATTCTTCTTCCTCATGAATGTACACATAGCACCCCATACTGACAGAAAAACACAGAATTGTTGACATTGTTGCAGATTTATTAAAAAAGAAAAACTGAAATATCACATGGTCCTAAGTATTCAGACCCTTTGCTCAGTATTTAGTAGAAGCCCCCTTTTGATCTAATACAGCTAGGAGTCTTTTTGGGAAAGACGCAACAAGTCTTTCACACCTGGATTTGGGGATCCTCTGCCATTCCTCCTTGCAGATCCTCTCCAGTTCTGTCAGGTTGGATGGTAAACGTTGGTGGACAGCCATTTTTAGGTCTCTCCAGAGATGCTCATTTGGGTTTAAGTCAGGGCTCTGGCTGGGCCATTCAAGAACAGTCACGAAGATGTTGTGAAGCCACTCCTTCGTTATTTTAGCTGTGTGCTTAGGGTCATTGTCTTGTTGGAAGGTAAACCTTCGGCCCAGTCTGAGGTCCAGAGCACTCTGGAGAAGGTTTTTGTCCAGGATATCCCTGTACTTGGCCGCATTCATCTTTCCCTCGATTGCAACCAGTCGTCCTGTCCCTGCAGCTGAAAAACACCCCCACAGCATGATGCTGCCACCACCATGCTTCACTGTTGGGACTGTATTGGACAGGTGATGAGCAGTGCCTGGTTTTCTCCACACATACCACTTAGAATTAAGGCCAAAAAGTTCTATTTTGGTCTCATCAGACCAGAGAATCTTATTTCTCACCATCTTGGAGTTCTTCAGGTGTTTTTTAGCAAACTCCATGCGGGCTTTCATGTGTCTTACACTGAGGAGAGGCTTCCGTCGGGCCACTCTGCCATAAAGCCCCGACTGGTGGAGGGCTGCAGTGATGGTTGACTTTCTACAACTTTCTCCCATCTCCTGACTGCATCTCTGGAGCTCAGCCACAGTGATCTTTGGGTTCTTCTTTACCTCTCTCACCAAGGCTCTTCTCCCACGATAGCTCAGTTTGGCCGGACGGCCAGCTCTAGGAAGGGTTCTGGTCAGCCCAAACGTCTTCCATTGAGGATTATGGAGGCCACTGTGCTCTTAGGAACCTTAAGTGCAGCAGAAATATTTTTGTAACCTTGGCCAGATCTGTGCCTTGCCACAATTCTGTCTCTGAGCTCTTCAGGCAGTTCCTTTGACCTCATGATTCTCATTTGCTCTGACATGCATTGTGATCTGGAAGGTCTTATATAGACAGGTGTGTGGCTTTCCTAATCAAGTCCAATCAGTATAATCAAACACAGCTGGACTCAAATGAAGGTGTAGAACCATCTCAAGGATGATCAGAAGAAATGGAAAGCACCTGAGTTAAATATATGAGTGTCACAGCAAAGGGTCTGAATACTTAGGGCAATGTGATATTTCAGTTTTTCTTTTTTAATAAATCTGCAACAATGTCAACAATTCTGTGTTTTTCCGTCAATATGGGGTGCTATGTGTACATTCATGAGGAAGAAGAATGAACTTAAATGATTTTAGCAAATGGCTGCAATATAACAAAGAGTGAAAAATTTAAGGGGGTCTGAATACTTTCCGTACCCACTGTATATATATATATATATTTGCTATAAAAAAAATGAAAACAGACCTCAATCCTCAATGGGAAAAATCTCATGCTGGATATCTATACTGGTATGGACTTGGTATGTGTTAGGATCTGTACTGGTGTGAACTGGGTAATGTGTTAGGATCTATACTTGTATGGACTTGGTAATGTGTTAGGATCTATACTGGTATGGACTGGGTAATGTGTGAGGATGGTATGGACTGGGTAATGTGTTAGGATCTATACTGGTATGGACTGGGTAATGTGTTAGGATCTATACTGGTATGGACTTGGTAATGTGTTAGGATCTATACTGGTATGGACTGGGTAATGTGTTAGGATCTATAAAGGTATGGACTGGGTAATGTGTTAGGAAGGAAAGGATGCTACATTGTTTTATGTAAATGAAAATTATCACCCTACAGAGGGCTGAATTCAAAGACAGGTGAATAAAGTGTGAAATGTGCTCAGGTGTGACCATACAAAAAATGGAATATGTAAATCTAATTAAAGTGTTAGGTGTAAATAAGTACAATAAAACCTAATTATACCAGATAGTATAAGTATAATCGTACTTATTTACACTTTGTACTTTATTTATATTTACATATTCCATTTTTTGTACGGTCACACCTGAGCACATTTCACACTTTAGAATTGCAGGGAGTTGTGATGAGAATTTTAAACTTTAGGCAGAAGTAGTGCAGCTGAACGGGAGAATTATTCCAACTCTGCTACTTTGGCCTCAAGTTTTCAATTCCCTTTTCAATTTCCTGTAATTCTCTCTTTATGAAGTAGACCCTATAATCTGATAAATAGGCGGAGATTAATTATACTGAGTGGGTGGAGCTTCAGGGAAGTGGGTGTGGTAAGTAATTGATAGCTGTGCTGCAAAGTGTCCCTGGAAATTCTTTTCAAATGTTGGCAACTATGCTATTGGTCAAGAAGGGGTTAGGAGACGGCGCGCCGTGAAGGGACATGAAGGAGCCTGAGGGGAAAGCCGCCGACATCTGTCATTCCGGAGGAACAAGGTAAATAAACTGGCGGGTGGGCGGGAGAGATGTGGTGGTGCAGGCTGGAGTGATATGGGGGGGGGGGGCAGGATGCAGCCAGACGAAGAAAAGACAAGTATAAGTTGTCAGCACTGCACAATATTTACAAGTGTCAGTAATAAGGCAGTACTGCTGGCCCTCCTGCTTGACAGGTGCCCAGGCCCCCCTTTTGAACTAATGAAGCCTGGGCCCAGTACAAGAGGGCTGGCTGTACTGCCTTATCAGTGGCCCTGAGGAAAGGGGTCACTGCTGGAAGGACAGAGGACAGGGCTCATTGTTGGCAGGTCACTCAACAGAGGACAGGGGTCATTTCCAGCAGGGCACTCAGCAGAGCTCCTCCTCCACTTACTACACATAGCTGAGATCGAATTCCCTTACACACAGCCACCATCTGCACAGCGTGTAGCTGGCTACTGCAGTTGCGCTGGTGTTCCAATGAGGGAATTTCACAGGCCAGAACTGTAAATAGCAGCCAACTACACACTGGTTAGATTGTGGCTGTGTGTAAGGGAATGTGATCCCAGCTATGTGTGGTGTGTGGAGGTGGAGCTCTGCTGCCTGTACCCAGGCTATGTGCAGTGCAGGGAGCTCTGCCGAGTGCCCTACCAGCAGTGAACCCTGTCCTCTGCCCTGGCAAAAGTGACCCCTGACCGTTATCCTGCCAGCAGTGACGCCTGTCCTTTACCCTGACAGCAGCCACATCTGTCCTCTACCATGCTGACCCCTGTCTCATCTAAGTCACTTTTGGCAAAATACTGTCTCCTCAGCTGCTAACAGTTTTTCATTTTCTATGTACCCTGCATACACCATGCATTGCACGCAGCTATTATCTGGCATCTGAAAATGCCTAGAAAATACCTCCAAACCTTTTGACAAGTGAACGAGAGACACCTATTAGCAAAAGTATGTAGGCATAGGACACGCCCTCTGCCACATCCCTTAAAGGAGAATTATACAAACACATGATTAGTTAAACCCACAAGTGCTTTTTTTTTTTTAAACACCGCTATTCCTTTGTACAGGTTTTTGATATTTACAAATGCAGCAATTTAGAAATGTAATTAAAGGTTTTGCAATGAGGGACAAATGAGGAGGAAAGAGGGACAGGAGGACTTTGTTCCAAATCAGGGACAGTTGGGAACTGTGCTAGAATGGAGCCAGATGCTGGGGAAAATGTAACACCTGTGCAAAGGCACACAAGAGTTACATCATTTATGGCCATCTGTAGGAATGTGCTGTCCTCTATTGTCTGCATTTCTAAGTGGCTATACTTATTATTTACCACATACAGTAGTTAGTTGGTTATACACAGTGTGAGGAGACCAACCTCGCCACATTGCATTGGAGGAGCCTGGTTGCCCACCTGCTGCCTTTGGATTATGGACCGGCAGCTAAAGGGTTAATTTTACGGTGCAGAAGGATTTATTTCTCCCTTTCTGCACAGCCGTTCGGTAGATTCTATCTACCGAACAAACAGCCCCTGGTTCTAATTCGTATGGATTTGGTGAATGCAGGGTGACCAGGAGGGTGTTGAACACTGAAAATATGGTTTGGACTACTACAAATGGGACAGTCATATTCAGGAAAAATGTCTCCCTTGTAATATGAAGATTTTTGTTCCCATTTACCATGAGGTCTCTGAACAGGAAGTCAACTCCTAATATGGTCATTACAGGAAGTTCTGAGGAGACGGGCTGTCTGAGGTGGCTCTCCATTCACTTATTGTCAGGTGTGCTAATGACCTCACCTGTTGTCTGCTAAGGGATGTATTGAGGGCTCGTTAGGGAACCATTGTTCTGTATCTGACCAATCCCTGTTGATTAATTTTCAAGTCCTCATTTGCATGGCAGTCCTTCTGGTCAAGTTATCTGACCAATCACTGCTGACTCATTTTTAAGCCCTCATTTGCATGGCTGGAGAGGACCTTATTGGGAACTGCAGGTACTGTGCAATTGACCAATGGGAAAGCGGTTGTTGGGGGAAGGATGTTCCAATTTCTGTATAAAAGTGTGCTGTGTTCTTCCAATAAATGTTGTTGTTCCTGTTTTACCCTCAACTCGGAGCTTTGTCTCGTTATTGGGGGGATTCACTGTATGCTGTTGGAGACTGATTGCTAGGAGTGTAAGCTGATGTATGCTTTTCCTGTTCGTCTGCTAGCAGCTACTCGTGAGGTTCCAGGTTGGAGTGCTATTTTGTATCCAGTTCGGGAGTTTGGTGTTCTGCAGTAGCTGTGCCTGTCTCTCAGAAAGGGGCATATCGCCTAAACGGATTTTAACCCCTTGTCTGCTGAAACGGTCCATTACACACAGATACTTCCTGTCCCGGCTAGCTGGGTCAGAAAACATGATTGGAGGACTCCTATGTTCATAAAGGGAAGCTTCCAGGAAGTAGAGACAGAACAGAACTGATGACGTTATACATACAGGGGTTGCTGTTGTATTTTCACCTGGACCAGAAGCAGAGACTATTAGGCAAGTATTCATATGTTCTAATAGTTTAACTGCAGCTGCCCATAGCTTCTTGAGTGTGCATTTGAATCATTGTGACAGACAATCTCTGTCCTATTATTAAATTATCTGACTGGTAGAGTGCTAGATAGCTAGGTCTGTACTACTTTGTATGTGTAGTGGTCATCTTGCTGTATGTTAGTGGGTGAACCTCTTTATTGCAATAGAGTTTACATGCTGCTCCTGCTTATTTAGTTAATCCTGTCCCCTCTGGTCTCGGATTCTATAGCTAGTTTTAGCTCAGAGCTCAAAAACCAGCATAGACTAGAGCCAGGTTAGGCATCCAATGGCCACTTCTGGTAGTTAGAAGTCCAATTGCATGACAGATTAGAAACTACTAGGGACTAAGACGTGGATTAGATAGGCTGACTCTGAGTTCCAGTGCCACACCCCAGTTTCTGCGGGTGAGAAGCTGTGTTCCAGGCTGGTTGGACAACGGCGAGAGGATCTCCACGTTACAGCTGATCTTGTTTTCAGGTCTCCAACACCAAGATGCCACATTGCAATGATCCTCAGGGGTTCTACAACTGAACTTTGCTGCAACATTCATCTGCATTATCTTTATTAATAATTATAGATACCTAGGTATATGTGTGCAATTCCACCAGGACTCCTGTCGGGTCCTTTGCATATAATACCTGTTTGTACATTGGGTGTATGTTCTATTATTAATCTCTTTTTATATAAAGCTTGTATTATTTCCATACTTGTGTGCATCTCTAAACATATGGTTAATGTGTTAGCTATATTACCGTATATACTCGAGTATAAGCCGACCCGAGTATAAGCCGAGACCCCTACTTTTACCACAAAAAGATGGGAAAAATCATTGACTCGAGTATAAGCCTAGGGTGAGAATGCAGGGCGGCGGGCATGGTACAGGAGAATTCAGGGTGACTGGCATGGTGCAGGAGAATGCAGGGTACTGGCATGGTACAGGAGAATGCAGGGTGACTGGCATGGTGCAGAAGAATGCAGGGTACTGGCATGGTGCAGGAGAATGCAGGGTACTGGCATGGTGCAGGAGAATGCAGGGCGGCGGGCATGGTGCAGGAGAATGCAGGGTACTGGCATGGTACAGGAGAATGCAGGGTGACTGGCATGGTGCAGGAGAATGCAGGGTGACTGGCATGGTGCAGGAGAATGCAGGGCGGCGGGCATGGTGCAGGAGAATGCAGGGTACTGGCATGGTACAGGAGAATGCAGGGTGACTGGCATGGTGCAGGAGAATGCAGGGTGACTGGCATGGTGCAGGAGAATGCAGGGTGACTGGCATGGTGCAGGAGAATGCAGGGTGACTGGCATGGTGCAGGAGATTGCAGGGTACTGGCATGGTGCAGGATATTGCAGGGTACTGGCATGGTGCAGGAGAATGCAGGGCACTGGCATGGTGCAGGAGATTGCAGGGTACTGGCATGGTACAAGAGGATCTGGGGTTGTGGGCATACTACAGGAGATGCAGTGCTGTGGGCATGGTGCATGTGGACCATGCCCGCAGCACTGCATCCCTTGTAGTGTGCCCGCAGCCCATGGCAGGTAGTGAAGCTGTTTCACTTACCTGTTCCAGAGGCGCCTTCATTTTAAAAATGGCGCCGCCCGGCGCCGACACGTCATTGCGCACGCGCCGCCGCCGCTCGTATACTTTCGGCTATTCCCGGCCTCTCCCGAGCGGCGCCGGGAATAGCCGAAATTACACGAGCGGCGGCGGCGCGTGCGCGGTGACATGTATGCGACGGGCGGCGCCATTTTTAAACCTTAAACCCGTCGGAGCGGAGAGAAATTTTTTTTTTTTTCCTTGACTCGAGTATAAGCCGAGGGGGACGTTTTCAGCACAAAAAAATGTGCTGAAAAACTCGGCTTATACTCGAGTATATACGGTAGCTATATTTAAAGATGCAGATGCTTGTTTTATTATAATGGCCTCTTGGTGTACCAGTGAAAATTAATGCTTGTGTAGCACTACTCCTAAGGGAGCTGCTGAGTGTGGGGCCCCCTGGGTTACCGCTAGCAACAACAGTACCTTTCAGCATGTTTTTCAAGTGTGAGCACCTTAGACAAGAACCAGTCCAGTTTCTTTGGTTTTTAGGGTTTATTTGAGAACTTGGATTTGAGAAGGGAGAAGTGGGATACTCCAACAACTGAACTATGCACATTTAGGCAGGGACACTGAAAAATGCTGCTTGAAGCTATTTAGTGCTTCGCTGATGCTGGTTAACGCTTCACTAATGCTGATTAACGCTGACAGATACTGGCCTCGGCAAGGCCAGTTACTAGAACTTCACCTCTGACTGTGGAAAAGTCCCTTTGAGCTCCCCAGAGTACTCCTTCCTGAGGTAGTTGACTTTAATGCAAACTGTATTGCTGAACACTTCAGGGCCCTTCCTGGCGCCCCCTTTCACTCCCCAAACTTCAGGGCTTTACTACTTGGCACCCCCTTTACTGTACACTCCTGGTTAGCTGGCTCCTGGATCCCCTTTGACCTCTCTGGAGTGGTCCCCTCTCCTAGGCAGACCCCTGGGCAGATCTCGAGTACTCACGACACTGTTTTTCCAGAAGATCTCTGCCCAGCAGCTCCACTCGGTCAGCAACTCTGGATCCCTTGCAGTCCAGTTCAACCTCCGATCCCTGGGCCGACTGCCTGGACCACCTTCTCACTTTTACAGGAGGAGAGACAGCCGTCACCTCCTCCTGGGACTGATGCTCCCGCCAAAAGACACTCTGTCACATGCTCCCTCAGCATTTATTTCCAATCCCAGGGTGCACAGCATCAATCACCGCCCACTGGGACAGTCACAAACCCTGATGTGCTATAGGCCAGGTTTCCTCCACTGTCCAACAAGATCCCTCATTGGATACAGTGGGGAGACTCCCCAGACTCAACAGACCACACCTGGAAGCATGTGACAGATTAACTAACTGATCAGATCCCCCCTGATAAGCAGACAGGGCCACATATGTTTTTTCCTAGCAGATACCTAGGAGGGTGCTACACTCGCTTCCACTAACTTCATTCATTGGATGAATGGGCTATAATGTCCTAATTTACATTGCACGGAATTTAAAATAATATTTGATGATTTTGTTATCGCCTTATTACTTGGCAGGATATCAATGATGTGGCTGTGCATCCTTTGAATGATATTATGCATTCCATATGCTTATGGTGAACACAGACGCAGCAGATCTGTCCCTTTAACCCGGTAAAGAGCAGGAAAGCAGCAGAGTCATTCTGCGCATGGAGCAGTAATGGAAGCAGCCTGTATAAAATCTTTTCCACCCATCTTAGATTACAAGACAGAGAAATACGTGCTGACAAAGAACACGAAGGTTGGAGTGTTTCATCGCCTGCTTCATCTGGGCATTTTATGTTATATTATTGGGTGAGTTAGATTTGATTTTCTAACACATTCAGCTAGAGGATGTGAGAGAATTCTATAAAAGACAATGGGCTACAATGATGAAGATGATGTGGATAAAATTGTTACAGTAACTGTATTGGTTAGATGAGATCTGATGGATCTACAGAAAGCAAAGTGACAATGTGACATTTTTAACTCTTCATTAAAAAATGCTAATATAGTCTTCAGAGGATGCTGTATAGTAAATCAAATTGTTGGGCAGTGAAAGCCATGATTTGAGGTCACCTTTCTGTCCCCATATTGGGTAACGTGGCAAAACTGAACCACGATGCATTTTTCTACTGTGCTGCGCATTGCGCTTCAGTGCAAGTGTTGTGTTAATGGTGACACACTTACAGGGAAACCTGTAACCTGCACTTTGCTTATGCTTGAAGCAATGTAAAGAAACATTATATTTGGGGCCTAGTCCATGTGCAGGAACCTATCTGATAAATGCACCTAATGTGGAACTAAACCCTCCTATCCTTTACGGCCATGGAAGCTGCCATCTGTTTGATATGCAGTTGTCATGGTGCTGCACATGTGATTAAAGTGGGTGTAAAGTCAGAAGGATTTTTATCTTTAGGATAAAAAGCCTTCTGTGTGCAGCAGCCCCCCCCCCCCCTTTCCGGTTCCTTATACTCACCTGAGCCCATCTTGATCCAGCAGGAGTGTCTCGGCTGCCTGAGACTCTCCCTCTTCATTGGCTGAGACAGCAGCGCAGCACCATTGGCTCCTGCTTCTGTCAATTAAATTCAGTGAGCCAACAAGGAGAGAAAGGGGGCATTGCCATGCCACAGCTCCATGTCTGAATGGACACATGGAGCTGCGGCTCGGCTCAGGTGCCCCCATAGCAAGCTTCTTGCTGTGGGGTCACTAATCAGGAGGGAGGGGCCAGGAGCACCGAAGAGGGACCCGAGAAGAGGAGGATCCAGGCTGCTCTGTGCAAAACCACTGCACAGAGGAGGTAAGTATGACGTTTGTTAAAAACAAGAAAAAAAAATTTGACTTTACAATCACTTTAATTATGACACCAGCCATTTGATGGAATAACAGTTTGGTTAAGAGCAGAAGCGACTGTGACAGTTTTTATTAATGGGATGCCTTGAATGCAACAGTTTTGGGAAACAGTTAAATCAGTGGGTTTAGTTCCACTTTAAGCCTCGGTTTCCACTAGTGCGGCTACGAAGTCGTGCTACTTCTAGCACGACTTCGTAGCAAAAGTAAACCGCGGCTTCAGTTAGACTTGTCCCTCATATATAGAGGGAAGTCGCGCTCAAAAGTAGTACACGATTTACTTTTGAGGTCGCGGCAACTGAAGCCGCGGCAGTGGAAACGGGCCCCATTGAAAACAATGGGTTTTGACTTGCTGTGCGACTTGACATGTGTCAAGTCGCACCGCAAGTCGCACTAGTGGAAACCGAGCCTTAAGCAGAAATAACCTGGGCTACACTCACTTAATCCCAGTCTCAGTCTTAATCCCTTTTTTGGCGCTGACATCTTCTTCTGTGTGCTAGTTTTGAGCCATTTCATTGGCCAGTGTTTGATGATGTCACTCCTGTGCATGCACAGAAGATAGTCATTCCGGCACAAAAGAATTGGGCCTACTCTGTAAGCTGAGCTGTGCATGTACAGCTCATTTCACATGTTGGAGATTGCTGTGGGCAGACAGGTAGGTGCACCATTATTGGAGAAGAGACATTGCATGAAAAAAGAGCCTGCCTGCTTGCAGTGAATAACAGCAGAACCTTTGTTCCATTTTAATACAATCGTACACATGTGTACACAGCAGACCTGCCAACTCATCTCTCTTATTAGACATACAGTATATAACTGCCAGGCTCTGTGGCTGATTAAATTCAGGTGACTCACTGACCAAAACTAATTAAAACTGAACTCCAGGCATACAGCTCATTTATTCATCCCTGACAGCCATCACAGTCGGGTGGGTGACCACACTTTTATCCACTGCATCTAAGGATCCTTTCACACTTGCAGACTGTTCAGATCCGCCTGTCAGTTTTTCAGGCGGATCTGAACGGATGCCCCATGCATCTCTATGGGGCATCGGATGTCAGCGGAGACATGTCCGCTGACATCCGATCCAATCCGGTCCGTCAAATCTGGACAGATGCAAACCCTATTTTCCATCCGTCCAGCGGATGGGATCGGATGAGAACGGAGAGGTGGTCCGTTCTCATCCTATTCTCCCATAGAGAACAGCGGGGACCTGACCAGGGCCGCCATCAGGGGGGTACAGCCAGTACTCCTGTATGGGGCCCCGGCACAAAGGGGGACCCGGACAGCAGGAAGATCGGTAGGATGACAGCATACCTCCCAACCTGGGCAGGACTGTCCCGCTGTCCCACTGTACAGAGCCTTTGTCCGGCATAATTTTGGTGATAAATGTTACCTCCTAGCTCAGGACCTGCAGCAGGGGGAACATTTAGAACAGCCAGGGATTGGCTAACAAACCCAGCTGGGTGTGCACTATGCAGCCACAATGAGAGACTGAACCTGTCAAATTCATGCTGTGATGTCGGTAATGGGCGGGACTGCTACTCAGACCCGCCCCCTGTGTCAAGCAACACGTGCATAGGGAAGAAGGAGAAGGAAGATATGGCAGCCAGCAACAGAAGGTATTTTAGAAAGGTAATCATGTGGAAGATGGGGGACCTTTGGGGAAGATAAGGGCAGAGGAGAGGTGTGTGTGTTGCAGAGGTTGTAGCAGCTGGGAAGAGGTGCAGTACAGAGGCATTTACGTACATTCGCTACTATGTACAGTTTGGTATGGCACTACTCCCGATTTTTAACATTGTCCTCAATGGAGAATCTTGGGCACCTTGGTATAGCACTACTCCCGATTTTTAACATTGTCCTCAATGGAGAATCTTGGGCACCTTGGTATAGCACTACTCCCGATTTTTAACATTGGCCTCAATGGAGAATCTTGGTCACCTTGGTATAGCACTACTCCCGACTTTTAACATTGGCCTCAATGGAGAATCTTGGTCACCTTGGTATAGCACTACTCCCGATTTTTAACATTGGCCTCAATAGGAAATCTTGGTCACCCTTGGTATAGCACTACTCCCGATTTTTAACATTGGCCTCAATGGAGAATCTTGGTCAACTTGGTATTTCACTGCTCCCTGTCTAACATTTGCATCTATGGGAAATCTTGGTGAGCTTAGTAAGGCACTACTCCCTATCTAGCACTCTCCTGAACCCTGTGCATAATGCACTCCAGAACCCTGCATTCTGTATCTAGCATTCTCCTGAACGTATTCCTGACCCCTGCACTCTGTACGTAATGCATTCCTGACCCCTGCACTCTGTACGGGGATGGGTGTGTGAATTTGTGGAGGGATTTAAGCCTCGTACACACGAGAAGAAATTCGGCAGGGGAAATTTCGTCCGACGACCGATCAGCCGATTTTCGGATTGTTAGTATGGTGCTTTCGACAGCCGACTCCGACTTTTCGGCTGACAAAATCCTGATGTGCAGGCTATAAAATTTTTGTCCTCCGTCAACACACGTCCGATTTTCTTCTCATTAGTACAGATTTCGATGGGGAAAAATGTTATGAGCAAGACTACGCATGCACAGAGATGAAAGAACACATAGAAAGCAATCCAACACAGGACATCACTTCTGAAGTAGAATTCTGTCATACGGGAAAATTCGTGTGCAGTCTAGAGCACATTCCAACCAACAGACACGCACTCTGGACAAAAGACGGACGAGCGGTCGGCAGAAATTCGTTGCGTGTGTACGAGGCTTTAGGGGGTTGCACTGTGAGGGGTGATTTGGAGGGATTTCTGCTAGGAAGAGGGATTGGGGGAGGGGGTGATAATATAATTTTGATATTTTCAGTGGAAGGCGGGGGGCCCTGTGAGGTAGGCTGTATGGGGCCCCAGGATTTCTAGCGGCAGCCCTGGACCTGACAGTTCTGTCTCCGCACATAGTGACAAAGCTCCCATCCGCCTGCTCAGTGGGGGATCGGCGGATCGATCCCCCGCTGAGAAAAACGGAGTCTGCCGACAGACTCCAAGTGTTAAAGGGGCCTTAGAAGTGCAACTTGGTCACTGAATTGCCTACAGCATGCTGATTGGGGGATGAAGAGGTATCACCACAAAGGGAAAGCTAACACTAAAGCCTCGTACACACGATCAGATTATCAGACGATCTTTCGTCCGTTTTTTGTTGCATGCTAGTCTCATATGGAAAGTGAAGAGGTTACTTTCATATGAAAATTCTCATACGACAGAATTCAACTCCAGAAGTGATGTAATGCGTTGAACTGTTTTGTATGTATTCTTTTGTTTCCAAGCATGCCTAGTCTTGCTCTTATGATTTTTTTCGGACGCAAAACTGTACTAATTAATCAAAAATCGGACATTGTGTTGACGTACGATAAAAATTTTACAGCCTGCACATCCAGTTTTTGTCGTCCGAAAATTAGTAATCTGTTGCCGAAAGCACTAGATTAACAAACAGAAAATCGGCAGATCGTTCATCGGATGAAATGTTACTTCCGATTTTCTTATCATGTGTACAGGCCTTTAGCTTAGAGTCAGTTACACCAGTGTAATATGGTAGCACCATGTGCATTCAGTGTGAAGTAAATGCCCAAGTACTGAAACTAAGCATGCAGCATATGTTTCAATGCAGTGCAACTCACAAGTGATTCCCCTCTGTGGTTTGGGTGTTCTCTGACACAAGTGATTGGCCATTACCATGATTGGCTCAATGCTGATGTCTATAAAATTTCAAACATATTTTATGTAGGCTGCTGCTGCCAAAAAAAATATCTACTCTGCTCCAATCTTATTTTTTTTTTTTAATCCAGGGTGGTGCGAAAGAAAAGGAAAACCATTAGGTGTAAAATTTGCATGTGAAACACACACAAAAAAGGGCACTTAAAGGTGTGCTTTTGTCTACACCCCCCCCACCCCGAAGTGGTAGGACCTTACCCTGAACCCCTGAAGTGCAAGGCTCCTGACCCTCTGTCTGGACAGTGCTAATTGGCTCTGTGCTGATCACATGCACTCTCCCAAGAAAAAAAAAAAAAACTCTTAAGCAACACACACCAAACTGAGCAAGTGCAGCCTGACTCCATAGACTCTGTGTTATCAGTTAATTATCAGGGGTCAGTGGAAGAAGGGGAGGATCAGAGGAGACAGGATCAAACAGCCTTTTTACACAATGTGGTGGATTAACCCTTTAGGTTCCATGGTGAGTATAACAAGCATGCTTTCCTGCATATACAGTCTGATTTTAATGTTGTGGGTTTAGTAACACTTTAATACAATAAATAGATCCTGATAGACTGTACTTATTGAACAGGTGGGTGTTTATTGTAAAGAAGGGATATCAAGAAAGTGATTCTGATCCTCATTCTTCTGTAATAACAAAACTCAAAGGATCTTCACTTACTAAAGACCTGCATGAATATCAGCAAAGGCTGTGGGACGTGGGGGACTTTGTAAAGCCTTCTCAGGTAAGACTTTTTATTATAGCATTCAATCAGTTCACAATATTGACATTGTTAGTCTGGATTCACTTATAAGTGTTTTTTTTTTTTTTTACTTTATTAAAACATATACCCCTTTACCAAAGCCAATGTTTACCGAATACCCCCTGTTCTAGGTCACATAACCTCAAGTGCCTTTGGATTGAGCACATTTATTATCAGTACTACTTGTGTTAGGCCCCTTTCACACGGGCTTTCCGATCAGGTCCATCTGCCAGTTTTTCAGGTGGACGTGATCGGACGCCCCATGCACCCCTATGGAGCAGCGGGTGTCAGCAGACATGTCACCGATCCAATCCTGTCCGTGAACTCCAGACAGATGGTATCCCTATTTGCCATCCGTCTGGAGGATCGGATGAAAAAGGACAGGCGGTCTGTTTTCATCCGATCTCCCATAGAGGAGAGCAGGGATCTGACAGCTCCGTCTCTGCACACAGAGTGGAGACAGACCTGTCATTCGCCTGCTCAGCAGAGACCGCCGGGCAGAAAGCCCATGTGAAAGGACCCTAAGAGGGTTCATATCAACAGGCGTTCTTGTCAAATGCTGCTTTTTATCAAATCTGATGCACATTTTGAGTGCATGCAGTTGAGTTAAGTCAATGGAATTTTGCTGAGTTGCATTTTTGGGGCATCCCAAACACAAGTCAAACACAGACAAACAACAATCTTCGATACAATTGTTTATTTATTTTTTTAAAAACAATCCATTCTATTTTAAGTAAATACAATTATTTGCTGGGATTTATTGTACAGTATATATGATGTATGTTTGTTAACACTTTAACCACTTACCCACTAGGCACTTAACCACTTAACGACCGGCGCACGACGATCTACGTCGGCGCTCAGCCCCGGCCAGGCAAACTGACGTAGGCCTACGTCAGCACTTTTTGCCGGCCCTGTGCGCGCTCCCGCGCCCCGCCGCCGCCGCCGATGACTCGATTGGGTTCAGAACCGATCAGTCATCAGGTCCAGGCCAATCATTTTTGGTCTGGACCTGTTGATCGGTCCTGCCCAATCAGATCATCCTCTAAGCCTGTGAAATGTAAACACAGGCTTGGAGGAGATGTGCCCTCCCCCCACAACGGTCTTTTTGGATCCAGCGTGAGAGGAGAGCACATCTTACTGTGAGTATTGCACCAAGCACATCACACACAGCTAGATAGGCACATTTCACCCCCGATCGCCCCCCCAATTAACCCCTACAGCACCTGACACAACACACACTATATACAGCATATAGCATATACCTATATACCTGTATAAGTGTGATTTGTGAACAGGTGTAGCCCTTGCGACCCCCCCTTTTCCACTCAAATTACCCCCCACCCCCCCCTAATAAAGATTTAACCCACTGATCCCCCCTGAACCCCCCCTGATCACCGCCGTTAACCCCTACACCCTCTGTCACATCAGCACTAATACAAACGCAATATACGGTGTTATTGTATTTTTGTATTAGTGTCATTGTGATCAGAATTAGCGCAGGCGACTAAGTTTCTGTCCCAAGAAGGTTTAGGGTCCCCGCCACCCGCCCAATAAAGATTTAAGCCCCTGACCCCCCCCTGATCACCCCTACACCCCCTGCCATAACACACACCGTATACAGTATATAGCATTTTGCTATATACCCGTATAAGTGTGATTTGTGGTCAGGTCTAGCGCTTGCGACCCCCCCTTTTCCACTTGAATTACCCGCCACCCCCCCCTAATAAAGATTTGAGCCCCTGATCCCCCCTGATCCCCTCCTGATCACCGCTAGTTAACCCCTACACCCTCTGTCACATCAGCACTAATACAAACGTAATATACTGTGTTTTTGTATTTTTGTATTAGTGTGATTGTGATCAGAATTAGCGCAGGCGACTAAGTTTGTGTCCCAAGCAGGTTTAGGGTCCCCCCCACCCGCCCGATAAAGATTTAATCCCCTGATCCCCCCCTGATCACCCCTACACCCCCTGCCACAACGCACACTGTATACAGTATATAGCATTTTCTATATACCCGTATAAGTGTGACTTGTGACCAGGTTTAGCGCTTGCCACCGTTCCTTTTATCCTTAGGATACCCGCCAGCCCCTTCCAATAAAGATTTAAACCCCTGATCCCCCCCTGATCACATCCCGTTAACCCCTACACCCTCTGTCACATTAGCACTAATACACACATAATATACTGTTTTTACTGTATTTTGTATTGGTGTCATTGTGACTTGAGGTTGTGCTAGCTAGCTAGTTTCTTTCCCAAAGGAGGTTTAGGGTCCCCGCCACCCCCCCCCAGATCCCCAGCGCATAGTTTAGAAATAACCCCTTGATTGCCACACACACACGCACGCACGCACATACACTTCCATTTCTAGTATAGTGTTTGAACAGATCAATATCTGATCTGATCAGAACTATACTAGCGCCCCCATAGTTTAGGGTTCCCAAAACGCAGTGTTTGCATGATCAGCACTGATTCCTGCCAGCACCTGCGTTTAACCCTTTCACCCAGGTAAGTGTAGTAATCAACAGATTACTGTCACTTACAAAAAAACACAAGACACAAAACCGCTGTGTTAGCAGAGTCAGGCCTGATCCCTGCTAGCATTAGCAGTTTTTTTGGTAGCGCTTGAAATAATCTTCGACAACCAGGTGCTTTTATTACCTGTGAGTCGCATCACTGTACGGGTAAATTTAGTTACCAAAATGTCTAAACGTTCGTACAGTGATGAAGCTATTTACAGTATAATGACCATGTCAGGTGAGAGCGATGGGGAAGCCTCACCGGCAGAATCAGGGTCAGTATACGAACCAAATGACAGCAGCGGCTCCCTGACAGATAGCTCCGACGACAGATGGGTCCCTGTTAGACCCAGGCGTACCCGACCCCATTCTGGTGTTGTTGAGATGCAGGAATCGCAGGGTGCTCGTATGGAGCAGAGTGTGGGTACTAGTGCCGCTCATCCTTCTGGCGACCTGGCAAGCGCCAGCGGCCTAGTACACCCTGGACCTAGTACAACCAGCACTGCAGTAAGACCTGGTGACGTGGCGAGTCCCCTAAGTGCAGTTGAAGCTGGTGCGGTGGCTAGCACAAGTAGTGGCCCGCAGCCACCGCGTATTCGAAGACAGGCCCGTAGAGCCCATAGTGCCCTCCCTGATGCGCTGGCATTTCCTAATTGGCAACCCACTGATACTACAGCGCCAGTACTTCCCCCATTCACCGCCCAACCTGGAATCCACGTGGAGACAGCTGGTTTTACGCCCCTGAACTTTTTTGAGCTGTTCTTCACGGAAGATCTTTTCAGATCTATTGTGGATCAATCAAATTTATATGCTCAACAATTTATCGCCGCCAACCCAAATTCGCCCCTTGCCAGACAATTCGGCTGGAAACCTTTAATGGTTTCCGAATTTAAGATCTTTCTGGGCCTTTCCCTCCACATGGGCATAACTAAACAGAGTGAATTGCGGCTATATTGGTCCACTAGCCCACTTCACCATATGCGCATGTACTCTGCCTCCATGTCCAGGGCGAGATATGAGCAAATTCTGCGATTTATGCATTTCAGCGACAATGAAATCTGTCGTCCTCGGGGAGACCCTGCATACGATCGGCTCCACAAAATTCGGCCCCTCATAGACCACTTCAATCAGCGGTTTGCAGCCTTGTTTACCCCCGAACAAGTTGTCTGCGTTGACGAGTCCCTGATTAAATTTACTGGCCGCCTTGCTATGAAACAGTACCTCCCCAGCAAGCGTGCCAGATACGGGGTCAAACTGTATAAATTGTGTGACAGGGCCACAGGCTATACAGTTAGTTTCCGGGTCTATGAGGGAAAAGATAGCTGTGTGGAGCCCCCCAACTGCCCAGACTACATAGGGAGCAGCGGTAAGATCGTTTGGGACTTGGTGTCACCCTTATCCGGAAAGGGGTACCATTTGTACGTGGACAACTTTTATACAAGCGTGCCACTATTTAGTCACCTGCTCGAATTACAAATTGGCGCATGTGGCACCGTGCGACCTAATCGCCGGGGCTTCCCCCAACGGCTTGTAGATTCCCGTCTTAGTCGGGGGGCGAGAGCCTGCTTGAAAACGGACAAATTGCTTGCGGTGAAGTGGAAGGATACACGGGATGTTTATGTTCTGTCCTCCCTTCACGCAGACACGACAATCCAAATCACTACGGCAACTGGCGTTGTGGAGAAACCCCTCTGTGTCCACGAATATAACCTTAACATGGGAGGGGTGGACCTTAACGACCAGATTTTGGCGCCGTATTTAGTTGCCCGTAAAGCCAGACGCTGGTACAAAAAAGTGTCTGTTTATTTATTCCAATTGGCGATGCTGAACGCCTTTGTCCTATACAAGGCGTCAGGACGAACTGGATCTTTCCGGGAATTCCAGGAAGAGATCATCCTTGCCTACCTGTACCCAGGAGGCATGCCTGCCCAACTTCCCCTTCCAGATGCAGTGAGCCGGCTGCATGAGAGGCATTTTCCTTATGCCCTCCCGAGTACCCCTACCCAAAGATGGCCCCAAAGAAGATGTCGTGTCTGTCGCAGGCGCGGATTTAGGCGTGACACCCGTTATTATTGTCCCAAATGTCCTGACCAACCTGGTCTCTGCATCGGGGAATGTTTTGAGCGCTACCATACACTAGTGGAGTATTAGTGTAGGGTACAGCACGACACAGTGTAGGGCACACAAACACAGGGTCTCGAAGGATGTTGGATGTCCATCGACATTTTGAGAGACCCAAGCTGGAAGAGAAGATCGCAGAAGATCGCAGTCCCAAATCAAGACATGAAGAAACAGTTAGAAAGAAAAATAAAAGGATCCAAAAACTGTTGTTGTGTCAGTCATTTTATATGTCCTTCTACTCTTCTTACTGTACATTTAAATGTCCTTTGTTTGTTTTTTCATTCTTTTGTGACCTGTTTCTCCTGCAGGTACTCGTCGGCTACCACGCATTGATTTTATATATTCTGACACAAACAGTGTTTGCGCTCAGCATATATGGATACCTTTGCTGATAGCAGCTGTGGTGATTTTCTGATTTCAGCACTGCAGTTAAAATCCTATTTTGGTATACGTGGATAGCGCCGTGTATACCCATCATTAAATTCAGTGGGTGGTTGTTTGGGCGGTTAATGATGAGAATCCAAAAACTTTTGTTGTTGTCAGTCATTTTATATGTCCTACTCTTCCTAATGTACTTTTTTTTAATGTACTTTGTTTTTTCATTCTTTTGTGACCTGTTTCTCTTGCAGGTACTCGTCGGCTACCACGCATTGATTTTATATATTCTGACACAAACAGTGTTTGCGCTCAGCATATATGGATACCTTTGCTGATAGCAGCTGTGGTGATTTTCTGATTTCAGCACTGCAGTTAAAATCCTATTTTGGTATACGTGGATAGTGCCGTGTATACCCATCATTAAATTCAGTGGGTGGTTGTTTGGGCGGTTAATGATGAGTAATACTACGCATTATTCTTGTGCTGATTTCTGATAGGTTCTCTTTTTTTCCGTTCAGCCCACAGGCTGCATGAAAAAAAAAAAAACCTATATGCCAAACAAGGACTAGCAATGTACTGGTACGTTGCTGGACTTTGAGTGGTTATACCAGGATGATGCCTGCAGATTTAGGCATCATCTTGGTATCGTTTTTTACAGCCAGCGGTCGGCTTACATGTAAAAGCAATCCTAGCAGGTAATTGGCCGCTAGACTGCTTTTACATGCAGTGGGAGGGGCCTCCCCCCCCCCCACCGCCGCCTTCCGCAGCCTTCCGTGGTTTTTCTCGGGCTCTCCTGTCCCACCGGTTAACCCGAGAGTGCAGCCGGTGGTTCAGTTATCTAACCATAGAGCTAATTGAAGATTAGAATGGCTCCAATCATCTCTATGGCCTAAGATGCCGGAGGCTACGAGCATTTCATGATTTCTTTTTCGCCAGAAATAAACAGGGCCATTGGGAAATTGGGAAAGTATTTTATCACACCAATTTTGGCGTGGTCAGAAGCATTAAGGTCAGAGGAGAGATCTAGAGTATAAAAGACCCCAATTTTTAAAAAAAAGAGTACCTGTCACTACCGATTGCTATCATAGGGGATATCTAAATTCACTGTGATAGCAATAAAAATGATTTAAAAAAAAAAAATTAAAGGAAAGGTGTCAAAATAACATAAAAGAGCTCCGCCCCCTTTCCCCCGTGCTTGCGCGCAATGGCACACGCAAGCGTTGGTCTAGTGTCATATGTAAACCGCAATTTCAGCATGCATGTGAGGTATCGCCGCGATCGCCAGATCGAGTGCAGTAATTCTTGCAGTAGACCTCCTCTGTAAGTCTAAAGTGGTAACCTGTAGAGACTTTTAAAGGTTTTTAAAAATGTACGTACGTTTTTGCCGCTGCGCAGGTGTGCGCAATTTTTAAAGTATGTCATGTCAGGTGTCTATGAACTCGGCATAAGATCATCTTTTAAATTTTACCAAACAAATTGGAATTATATAGTGTATTTGTGCAATAAATTTAAAAAAAATGTATTTTTTTCGCAAAAATTGCGTTTGGAAAATCTGTGCGCAAATACCGTGTGACAAAAAAAATTGCAACATCCACCATTTTATTCTATAGGGCCTCTGCTTTAAAGAAATATATAATGTTTGGGGGTTCAAAGTAATTTTCTAGTAAAAAAAAAATATTTTTTCATGTAAACAAAAAGGCACAGAAAAGGCTTGGTTTTCAAGTGGTTAGAAGAGTGGGTGATGTGTGGCTAAGATTGAGCGTAAAATGCCGGGACTGTTCAAACACCCCCCAAATGACCCCTTTTTGAAAAGTAGACACCCAAAGCTATTTGCTGAGAGGCATGGTCAGTCCATGGAATATTTTATATTTTGCTACAAGTGTCGGGAAAATTATTATTTCTTTTTTTTTGTTGTTTTTTTACAGAAAGTTGTCACTAAATGATATATTGCTCACACATGCCATGTGTATATGTGAAATGACACCCCAAAATACATTCTGCTGCTTATCCTGAGTACAGGGATACCCCATGTGTGAAACTTTTTTGCAGTCTAGGTCTAGCCGAGTACAGGTCCCCGAAAACCAGTCCCCACTTTCAGGCTTTCCAAAGGCGTAAATTGTTGATTTCACTCCTGACTACCTATCACAGTTTCGGAGGCCCTAAAATTCCAAGATAGCACAAAACCCCCCCCAAATGACCCCATTTTGGAAAGTAGACACCCCAAGCTGTTTGCTGAGAGGCATGGTGAGTCCATGGAATATTTTATATTTTGCCACAAGTTCCGGGAAATATATATATATATATATATTTTTTTTTTTTTACACAAAGCTGTCAGTAAATGATATATTGCTCACACATGCCATGGGTATATGTGAAATGACACCCCAAAATACATTCTGCTGCTTCTCCTGAGTACAGGGATACCCCATGTGTGAGACTTTTTTGCAGTCTAGCCGAGTACAGGACCCCGAAATCCAACCTCCACTTTCAGGCTTTCCAAGGGCGTAAATTGTTGATTTCACTCCTGACTACCTATCACAGTTTCGGAGGCCCTAAAATTCTAAGATAGCACAAAACCCCCCCAAATGACCCCATTTTGGAAAGTAGACACCCCAAGCTGTTTGCTGAGAGGCATGGTGAGTCCATGGAATATTTTATATTTTACCACAAGTTCCGGGAAATATATATATATATATATATATATATTTTTTTTTTTTTACACAAAGCTGTCAGTAAATGATATATTGCTCACACATGCCACGGGTATATGTGAAATGACACCCCAAAATACATTCTGCTGCTTCTCCTGAGTACAGGGATACCCCATGTGTGAGACTTTTTTGCAGTCTAGCCGAGTACAGGACCCCGAAATCCAACCTCCACTTTCAGGCTTTCCAAGGGCGTAAATTGTTGATTTCACTCCTGACTACCTATCACAGTTTCGGAGGCCCTAAAATTCTAAGATAGCACAAAACCCCCCCAAATGACCCCATTTTGGAAAGTAGACACCCCAAGCTGTTTGCTGAGAGGCATGTTGAGTGTTTTGCAGATCTCACTTTTTGTCACAAAGTTTTGGAAATTGAAAAAAGAGGAAAAAAAATGCATTTTCCTGTTTTTTCTTCATTTTCCAAAAAAAATGAGAGCTGCAAAATACTCACCATGCCTCTCAGCAAATAGATTGGAGTGTCTACTTTGCAAAATGGGGTCATTTGGGGGGGTTTTGTGCCATCTTGGCCTTTTATGGACTTCAAAAGTGTGATAGGTAGTAAGGAGTGAGATCAACAATTTACGCCCTTAGAAAGCCAGAAGGTGCAGATTGGTTTTCCGGGTCCTGTACGCGGCTAGACTGCAAAAAAGTCTCACACATGGGGTATTCTTGTACTCAGGAGAAGCAGCAGAATGTATTTTGGGGTGTCATTTCACATATACCCATGGCATGTGTGAGCAATATATCATTTACTGACAACTTTGTGTAAAAAAAAAAAAAAATATATATATATATATATATTTCCCGGAACTTGTGGCAAAATATAAAATATTCCATGGACTCACCATGCCTCTCAGCAAATAGCTTGGGGTGTCTACTTTGCAAAATGGGGTCATTTGGGGGGGTTTTGTGCTATTTTGGAATTTTAGGGCCTCCGAAACTGCGACAGGTAGTGCAGAGGTGACATGAACAATTTACGCCATTAGAAAACCTGAGAGTGTTGATTGGTTTTCGCGGTCCTGTACACAGCTAGGCTCCCAAAAAGTCTCACACATGGGGCATCCCCATACTCAGGAGAAGTGGCAGAATGTATTTTGGGGTGTCATTCCACATATACCCATGTCATGTGTGAGAAATTTATCTTTTAGTGACAACGTTGTGTAAAAAAAAAAAATTAAAAAAAAAAATTGTAATTTTCCCGAAACTTGTGGCAAAATATAAAATATTCCATGGACTCACCATGCCTCTCAGCAAACAGCTTGGGGTGTCTACTTTCCAAAATGGGGTCATTTGGGGGGGTTTTGTGGTATCTTGACATTTCAGGGCCTCCAAAACCGTTATAGGTAGTGAGAAAATGCAATGAAAAATGTACGCCCTTTGAAATTCTGATGGTGGTGATTTGTTTTCCGGCTCCCGTACACAGCTACGCTCCCAAAAAGTCTCACATATGTGGTATCCCTGTACTCAGGAGAAGCAGCAGAATATATTTTGGGGTGTAATTACACATATACCCATGGCATGTGTGAGCAATATATCATTTCAATGACAACTTTGTGTAAAAAAAAAAAAAAAAAATTATTTTTGTCATTTTTCAAACACCTGTGACAAAAAAATAAAATATTCAATGAGCTCAACATGCCCCTCAGAACATTCCTTAGGATGTCTACTTTCCAAAAAGTGGTAGTTTGGGGGGGTTTTGTACTGCCCCGCCATTTTAGCACTTCATGAAATGAGATAGGCAGTCAGAAATTAAAGCTTCGTAAATTTCAGTATTTACACCATAGTTTGTAGACGCTATAACTTTTGCGCAAACCAATAAAAATACGCTCATTGATTTTTTTTTTGTCAAAGACATGTAGCTAAATATATTTTGGCCAAAAAAAATGACATAAATTGAGTATATTGGATATTTTTTAAAAGACAAAGTTGAAAATGTCATTTTTTTTGCAAAATTTTCGCTCTTTTTTTATTAATATCGCAAAAAATAAAAAGCGCAGAGGTGATCAAATACCACCAAAAGAAAGCTCTGTTTGTGGGAAAAAAAGGACGTAAATTTCGTTTAGGTACTGCATTGCATGACCGCGCAATTATCAGTTAAAGTCACGAAGTGCCAAGTTGAAAAAAGGGGTCTGGACCTTTAGCAGCCAAATCCTCCGGGGCTTAAGTGGTTAAACTCCCTTCCTAACCAGACCAATTTTCAGCTTTCAGTTCTCTCACATTTTGAATGACAATTACTCAGTCATGCAACATTGTCCCCATATGAAATTTTCATCCTTTTTTTCACACAAACAGAGCTTTCTTTTGGTGGTATTTAATCATAATTGGGTTTTTTTTATTTTTTGCGCTATAAATGAAAAAATGCCAAAATTTATACTGCTACATAACTATAGTAAAAATAACCCAAATAAGTATACATTTTTTGGTCTTTGTGAAGGTTATAGAGTCTACAAGCTTTGGTACCAATCATTAAAAAATTGATCACACCTGATGTACTGACGGCCTATCTCATTTCTTGAGACCCTAACAAGTCAGGACAGTACAAATACCCCCAAAATGACCCTTTTTTGGAAAGTAGACATTCCAAGGTATTTAGTAAGAGGCATGGTGAGTTTTTTGAAGTTGTAATTTTTTCCCACAATTCTTTGCAAAATGAAGATTAAAAAAAAAACGATTTTCACAAAATGGTCATATTACGAAGTTATTTCTTACACACTGTATAGGCATACTTGCAACTACACCCCAAAATACATTCTGCTACTCCTCCTGAGTATGGCGATACCACATATGTGACACTTTTCAACAGCCTGACCAAATACAGAGGCCCAACATACAGGGAACATCGTCATTTCCTGACTTCCCATTACAATTTTGTGAGACACTGTTGTAGGGCACTGATGTGGCACTTATGAACACTGACGTGGGATGGATGTGGCACTGATGAGCACTGATGTGGCATGGATTAGCCCTGACGTGGCATGGATGTGGCACGGATGAGCACTGAAGTGGCATGGATGTGGCACAGATGAGCACTGACATGGCATGGATGTGGCATTGATGTGGTACGGATGAGCACTGACGTGGCATGTATGTGGCACGGATGAGCACTGATGTGGCATTGATGTGGCACTGACGTGGCATGGATGTGGCACGGATGAGCGCTGATGTGGCATGGATGTGGCACGGATGACCACTGATGTGGCATTGATGTGGCACGGATGACCACTGATGTGGCATGGATGAGCACTGACAGGGCATGGATGTGGCATGGATGAGCACTGACGTGGCATTGATGTGGCACAGATGACCACTGACGTGGCACGGATGAGCACTGAAGTGGCATGGGTGTGGCACAGATGAGCACTGACGTGGCATGGATGAGTACTGACGTGGCATTGATGTGGCACGGATGTGGCACTGACGTGGCAATGGATGTGGCACGGATGAGCACTGATGTGGCATGGATGTGGCACAGATGAGCACTGATGTGGCATTGATGTGGCATGGATGAGCACTGATGTGGCATTGATGAGCACTGACATGGCATGGATGAGCACTGACGTGGCATTGATGTGGCACGGATGACCACTGACGTGGCACGGATGAGCACTGAAGTGGCATGGGTGTGGCATGGATGAGCACTGACGTGGCATGGATGTGGCACGGATGAGCACTGACGTGGCATGGATAAGCACAGATGTGGGATGGATGAGAATGGATGTGGCATGAATGAACACTGATGTCACACAGATGAGGCACGGATGTGGCACGGATGAGGCATGGATGAGCACGGATGTGGCATGGATGAGGCATGGATGAGCACGGATGTGGCATTGATGAGCACTGAGGTGGCATGGGTGGGCACGGATGTGGCACGGATGATGCATGGATGAGGCACGGATGATGCATGGATGGGGCACAGATTACGCATGGATTTTGGCACAGATTAGGCATGGATGGGGCACAGATGGGGCACGGATGAGGCACTGATTGGGCACAGATTAAACACGGATGGTGCATGGTTAAGGCAGAGGAGGCGTGCAGCTGCAGTTTCTCTCCTCTCCTCGCACGCTGTATCGATTGCTGTGTACAACGTGCGAGGAGAGGAAGGAACCGGACATGCGCCGGTTTGTTGTGAAGTAATCACGTGGTAAAGGACCGCTCTCATTGGCCCTTTACCACGATCCGTGATGCGTCGGGTCCCCAGGACCCGGCGACCACGGACACTCCCGTGTGCGCGCCCCAGGGGGTGCACGGGAACTCGATTCTGGGAGGACGTCCCCTGGGAGGTACGCCCTCCCAGAACTAGACAACCGCACTGCAGCCGTCTTTCGACCATGGGCCGGTTGGGAAAGCGGTTCAAATAACCTGTTATAAGAAGCAGGGGGATGAAAATAATAATAGGATGAAAAGCACCGCAAGGTTTTTTTCTTTTTTGCTACACACATAAAAATAGACCGAAAAGTTTGAAAAAAAAAAAAGTTTTTTTGTTTATGTTATAAAATTTTGTAAATAGATACATTTTTTCCTGCACTGTTGAGTACTGATGAGGCCGCACTGACAGGCACTGATGAGGAGGCACTGATTGAGGGGCACTGATGGGGTGGCACTGATGGGGTGGCACTAATACGCAGCACTGATGAGCACTAATAGGCGGCACTGATATGTAGCACTGAGGGCTCTGATAGGTAGCACTGATATGCAGCATTGGTGGGCACTGATAGGCGGAACTGATGAGCACTGATAGGTGGCATTGATGGGCACTGATAGACGGCACTGATGGGCACTGATGGGCGGCACTGATAGGCAGCACTGGTGGGCAATAATGGGCACTGGTGGACGGCACTGATGGCAATGATGCGCACTGGTGGGCAGCACTGATAGATGGCAATGGTGGGGAGGGGACCACTGATGGGGAGGGCACCACTGGCAGGTTCCCTGAGCCCTGATTGCTATCCCTGGTGGCCATGGTGGGCATCCCTGGTAGCCATGGATGAGCATCCCTGGTGGCTCTAGTGGTACCCCCCAAGGGTCTGTACTGGTAACCAATGCTCTGATTACCAGCACAGACCCCCCCCCGTCGGAAAAACCTCAAGATCGGCTCTCCTCTACTCGTGCCTGTCAGGCACGTACTGAGGAAAGCTGATCAATGGCTCTTCCTATTTACTATGTGACCAGCAGAGCGCATTACCCTGCACGCTGTCATATAACGGCGGGTCAGGATAATGCACCCACCTTCCCACCATCAATGGCCTATAGGGCGGACGGGAAGTGGTTAAAGTAATTAAATGTTGTTGCTTTGCAATCTGAAATGAAGACACACACATTTTTTGTTTTATCCAGCTCCATTTACTTATGCAACTTATAACATCCAAGTGAAAGATATAACACCAAAATGTCAGGAAAACAAAAAATCAAACACAGAATCACTGAGTTGGAAAAAGGATCACCCTCTGTGTCAGTACCTGTGTTGGACAACCTTTTGCTTTAATTACAGCCTTTAGTCTGTTGGGATATGTCTCTACTAACTTTGCACATCTAGACTTTGCATTATTTGCCCACTCTTCTTTTCAGAACTGCTCAAGTTCAGTTAAATTTGATGATGACTGTTTGTGAACTACAGTCTTCCAAGTCATTCCACAGATTTTCAATGGGGTTTAAGTCTGGGCTCTGACTGATGCAAGGACATTCACCTTTTTCTCCTTCAACCACTGTGTAGTCATTTTTCCTGTGTACTTTGGGTCATCTTCATGCTGGAAAGTAAACCTTCTTCCCATTGATGACTTTGTGGCAGAGGGCAGCAGATTTTCCTTAATAATTTGGTGGTATTTTGCCCCATCCTTTTTTCCTTCTATCCTGACAAGTGCTCTAGTCCTTACTGCAGAGAAACTCCCCCATACCAAGATATTACCATCTCCATGCTTTACTGTAGGAATGGTGCTATTTGGATGGTAAGCTGTATTGGATTTTTCCCATATCATTTGGTGTTGAGGCCAAATATTTACATTTTAGTCTCATCTGACCATTACACTTTTTTCCATGTGGCCTCAGAAGCTTCAAGGTGCGTTTTGGCAAAGCTCAGTTGTGACTACATGTGGCCATTCTTGAGGAGTGGCTTTTTTCTTGCAACCCTTCCATACAAGCCACATATGTTGGAGAATTTGTGATATTGTCGTCACATTCACACAATGACCATCCTTTGTCATAAATTCCTGCAACTGCTTCATAGTTGCTGTAGGCTTCTTGGTAGCCTCTGACCAGTTTTCTCTTGGCTCTTTCATCCAGTTTGGAGCAACGTTCAGATCCAGGTAGGGTCTATGGTGTACCAAATACCTTCCACTTCTTAACAATAGACTTCGCTGTGCTTCTATGCATTGATAAAGCCTTTAAAATGTTTTTGTATCCATCTCCTGACTTGTGCCTGTCTATAATTTTATCCCGGGGATCTTTTGACAGTGCCTTGCCACCCATAGATAATTGTTTGCTTCAGTTTCACTATCAGAGACTAAAATGCTCCAGGAAAGTTATTTTCATGCAAAACGAATCAAAATGTCCACAGCTGATCACAGCAGAAAGTCAATTGGCTTTTTGTGCCAATGAGAAGGTGATTAGCTACACCTGATTGAGTTTACTAGTTATTTTTAGGAGGGGGGGGTGATCCTTTTTCCAACTCAGTGACTTTATTTTTTTTCTGACATGTTGGTGTTATATCTTTCACTTTGATGCTAAAAGTTGCACTAAATACAGCTGGATAAAACAAAAACTGTGTCTGTCTTCATTTCAGGCTCAAAGCAACGAAAAAATGATTATTTTAAAGGGGGGTGATTCTTTTCTATACACATTGTATATTACATACTTAAAGGCACCTGCCCTTATATTGGTAAAATATGTGAAGCTGTCCTCTTTAAAGTGAAAAGAATGCCACCTTTAATAAGTAAGTAACTAATGTAAGAAAAAAGAATAAAGCATTAACAAAACCAAATGAACACAAAAATTACTCAAAATTATTACAAAAAATGATGAATAATGTCCATATACATGCATAATAGCCCCCACACCATGTGGAACAAATATGTGTTCTGCCTAATATTCTTCATATAGTTTGACACTATTCAAAATCACTCCAGTAAGAAGTGTGCACTAACCGCCATTCCAGAGACCTCTAAATCAATCAAGGTCAGCAAGCTCTGTATGAGAGGTAATGGTATCATCCAAATTGGTCACACCATTTTTTAGAACTTCTTCTGAGATTATAAACTTTCCTCCATTATTGCTCCAGGAACACCACACCATCAAACAACTAAAAATATTCTATAGTGTAGTATTTTATTGTAACAGAAAAAAACATGATTTTTTCAAATTTCCACTCACTTGTATATGTGCCCAAACTCGGCACCAATGTAAACAGCCTTGTAACAAATTTTCACCACCCCTCCTTCAAATGGGGATTGGCATGAGTTCCAAACACCAGAAATTCGGACCGGACATAATGTCAGAACAGACCCGGATGTGACGGCACACGTGGAGCTTACTATAGTATTGTTTTGGTTGTTTGATGGTGTGGTGTTCCAGGAGTGATAATGGAGGAAAGTTTATGATCTCAGAACTATTAAAGAGTGGTGTGACCGACTTGGATAATACCGATTAGAGGTCACTGGGTTGGCGGTAAGTGCACACTTCTTACTGGGGTGGTGGTGAATGGTGTCGCAATATATGAAGAACATTAATATATGAAGAACATTAATCAGAAGGCAGAAGAATTATTTGACATGGCGTGGGGACATTATTAATTCTTTTTGTAATTAATTTTTGTAGTTTGTGTGTTTATTTGGTTGGGTTAGCGCGTTGTTTTTGTTTTGTTTTTTCTTAGACACACAGCTGTGTGAAAATTACAGCTTAGGGCTCATCAATAAAGTGTCACCAAACAGCAGGAAGACTGAAGCTTTTTGTTTAAGGCTACAAATACATGGAATACACAAGTATACCTAATGTAACAAAATGTGCTGTTTTCCTGCAGCTGGGGAGCTGCAGGTAGGGGTACAGTCGGCCATAGAAGTGAATGGCTGTACATTTTTGTACTCATGCAATCATCAGCATTTACCCATGCATATGTGTACAATCTGGTTTACCCAATGTGGAGGTGTCACTTTGGTGAAACTAGGTTGGATGCGCATGCAAGCATCAGTGTTTACAAACCGATGCCTCACTCTCAGCCCTTGCAAGCCAGCACTATGTAGAACAATTCATAGAGCTAGCTTACGGTAAACTGCAGCCCATTCTTTGGTACCTAATAAACACAGCAAAGGGGTAAAAAATATGCAGGAACTGGAACTTCTGCATCACAACAGGCTCTAATTTTAGTGATAATGAAAACATTATGAACTGAGTTATACATTTTATTTGAAATCTCCACACAAAATTCTTCATGGATTTGATGGTTTCTTGGAAGCAGGGTTTTGGTGGAGATGGAACAGCTCACATGTTTTTTTTTTTTAAATTTTCTTTTTCTGTGCCAAGTAATCCGCTTTGGTAAAAAACATTAACTTTTTTTCAAAATCAACTTTTTCCACAAAGCACTTATCGGCATCAACCATAAAGCAGTTCCAGAAGCGCAGTAGAAATGCAGTGCTTACATGCAGTAGGTTGCCAGAGGCTTGCTTCCTTAAGCAGATTTGCTTGTAGTTGATTGGTGTGACATACTAAGAGAGATTCTCTACTGTCCAACTGGTTGACTGAATAGCACAGTAAATTTCCTTTTTTCCCCAACACAGGGTGCAGGCAGGAGGTTTCAGGGATATCCCTAAACTGTCCACTCTCCTCAAGAACCTGTCCCTAGGGTAAAACTGTCTCTCCCTTAAAAAGCGGGTCATTGTCCAGGCCTACTTTGCTCACACTGTAGGGCTCACCACATGGTCGCAGAAGGGGATCTATACATCCCTCTGAGGCACATGGTGGCCGCCCAAATCCTGGAAGAACTCCAATAAAACACATGCTCCCCCAAGATGACTGTTTGAGCCTTGTGCAGAGGACGAGTTAGTCCTCTGCAAGGTTCCTTGAGGGCTAAAAATATGCAACAGTGGTCATGTGACTACTTTGTTTACCTCTGAAACAAGAAAGTGATTTAGCAATCTAGGATTATTGCTGCCTTGGTCTTTTGCTATGTTAACATGATGATAGAGTGCCAGAGACGCTCCTCAGCCCATAGCATTGGCCTACATGCTCACTGTGTAGAAGTATTATTCCAGCTTTGTAGTAATGATTCAGCGCTATGAAGTTCCTCCGGCAATCCCCCTGCTTTGCCAGCTAATCTGGTTAAGGATTCCCTGCTAAAATCAGAAGGGTCAAGACCTAATTTTAGAAGAGGAAGCTATGCAGTCAGCAAGGGAGGGTTAGGACCTTAATCTAAAAGAGACAACTGCAAAGGAAAATTTAGCAAAGGTCCTTCAGTGAGCTGGATGACCCCCCTTAGATTCGCCTAGTGAGTATAATTTTTCACACAAGGCCTACAACACCTTCTGCTAACAATAAAATATAACCAAACACAGTAAAAAGTATTCTTTATTGATACAGTTTATTCAAAGGTTTCAGGTTACTTTCAATTTATTGCAGGGAGAAAATGTCCTGTTCTTGGTGACAAACTTTATTGCAACACCGCGACAAGTGCTAGGTTTATGTCCAGAGGTAAGAGTGCACTCCCTTTATACTGTCTTTATTATTTGTCTTTATTACGAGTCCTGTTCCTTCCAGCAGACAGAGCTCACATATCATATAATACTTGTAAAAGGACACACTGCGCAAAACATGTTTATTATGAGAAGGTCAATTTTATTATACCAAAATACAAATATAATAAAGTGCACATTACACATGAAATAAAAAATAAATATGCAGTTGAATTGCACACAGGGTTGTTTAGGATCAGTTTGTCCCTCCTAGCCTTTTAGGGCCCGTTCACACTAGAATTCAGTGCAGGAAAGCCGCATTCCCGTGCATTCCAATCGCAATGCCCTTGCGATCTGTTAACGATTTGTTAACGTCAAAATTAACAACACCCCAATTGCAGGTCGCAAGCACAGTGCATTTGTCCACACTGGCCCACACCGGATTGCATGGTACAAAAGTACCATGCAATGCAGCTGTGGTACTTTTCAAAAAGTAGTGCATGCACTACTTCTGGTTCAGTGCGATTTCAACCCATTCATAATAAATAGGGCTGAATCGCACTGCAAAGGACTGCATGTGAATTGCGCAGGAACCGCACAGCATTCCTGTGTGATTTACATTCAGTTCCTCATATGAATGGGCCCTTAATGTACCCAAGGGAGACAGGTGCACCATTCAGCCCTGCTCCAGACAGCCTATCAAAATCTATTGTAGGCATTTATCAGACAAGAAAAAAGTGCTAGGCTCCTTGCATGTAGGGCCCTCTAGGAGCAGTGCCTTCATTCTGGCATCTGGGAGGGACAGGTGAATCGCCCAGCCTGCTGCAGACAGCCTGCCAAAATCATTTGTAAATCAAGCCCACAGGGTAGACAGCAGTAGGTATATTAGTACAAGTCAAATCCATACACCTATAAATGGTACCAAAGATCAGACAGAAGCAAAGTTATAAGTATAGCCAGTGGCAGGCACATTTCAAACAAGCTGATGAAAAGGGAGGTCAACAACAAAGGTCATTCTGAGAAATAACAAATGAGTAACACCCACAAGCTTACAAACTCTATGATGGAGAGCTATATGGTGGAGTGAGCTCTCTTTAAATAGCCAGGCCAGTGCTCATTCCCATTTCCCAAAGTGTTCAGTACAACAACAGGTGGAGGGTGGCGAGCAGTAGGAGCTGAAAGGCAAGCCATAGCAGGGAAAACAGAGGCATAAGGCAGATGCATCAGTTCATTACCTATTGGAAACCCAAATGTCCAAAGGAGTTGTGGTAGACTGCCTGTCTAGATCCCCTGCTGTGGCTAAGTCCCTGAATAAAGTTTTAGGAAAGTAGAACAGGCATTTCCCTTATAAAGGCTTTGGTACATTGGTTGTACTCACTGTAACATTTTTAATGTTTTTACTTACAGAGCCCATTGATTGTAGATGGTAGATGTGGTGAAGACTTGGACTGTCCGCCAGGAGAACATGTAGTAAATGGAAATGGTAATAGTTTGATATAAATAAACTGGGCAACCACATATATAGCTATGGTCTTCATTTATGGAGTAGTAAGGCAGCCTTCTGCTGGAGGAACCCACCTCTGGATTTTTTCCTCAATATAACATATTCAGCATGTATCGGCTATTAATAGCACACCACTTTCCTGAAGCAACCTATATCATCCTTATTTTTTCCCCTTTTGTAATGTCATCCTAACTAAGCAAGAAGCTTGTTAAAGAACCAATATTGCAAATTGTCCTGATAAATGTATGCGGTTAATACATGTAATGATAATATTCAGTATGTTCATTTCTTTTCATATACCTTTTCACATCGTTTTAAAGAGGCACCAGTGCCCTGCATAAGTTGGCATAGTGAGTTTAGTGTAAAGGCATAGGACATACTTTCAAGTTTAGATTTTCTTTAGGCAATGTGTTATTAACTGTACAAAACATCCTCTTTTTGTAAGCAGGGTGGAAAATCATTGCAAAGAAAGGGACTAATTCTTAGTTCTCTATGGCAAAGGAAACAATTGTGTAGATATTCTTCAACATGATGTTAAATTATAATCTCTGTGCGATAGAACTAACATTTTTGCAAGCACATGTTTTTTCACAATTGGAAATCCATACACTGTCCAATAATCACCTTACTATTATTACCAATGCCTGTTTCACTTGCTATTATAGGGCCCGGATTGGCCTCCTTGATACCCTGTTGTATTCTTTACCTGAAAAATTTAAAAGCACTTGTGGACCTATGACTTTCTCTATCTATCCTATCCTGGACCATTTTCTTTTCAGCTCTCATTTGATCCAGCTGGGTGGCTTATGAAAACTTGGCTTTTGAGCGTTCCAGATTTTATCATTCAAATTTTGCTGAAATCGTAGAAAAGATATGTAGCATCTGTTACACTAAACATGGCCACTGTACAAGCAATAATGATGCTGAAAAATGTAAGTAGCTGGCTTTCAAAATTATTTTTAAACATAGAGAAATCTTGTCTGACAGGTGTGAAAACAGGACGATGTGTATCACTGAACAATACTCATTCCACCTGTGAGATATATGCCTGGTGTCCTGTTGAGAATGAATCATTGATAAGGTAATGTAGTTGTATGATCCCCTGTGGTTCTGCACATCACACAGACCATCTGTGATTAAATGGTCAGCTCACCCAAAAAAAATATCTTGTGGAGACACAGGTACATGAATCCAACTGTGCCCACATTGAGGTTACATAGTTACATAGTTTGTGAGGCTGAAAAAAGACATCAGTTCATCCAGTTCAACCTATGATGTGTGTGTGTGTGTTTGCTGTTAACCGTACATTGTATACCCTTGTATGTTGTGGTTTTTAAGGTGCCCATCTAATCGTTTTTTTGAAACTATCGATGCTCCCTGCTGATACTACTGCTTGTGGAAGGGAATTTCACATCCTTTCTGTTCTGACAGTAAAGAACCCCTACGTATTTTAAGGTTAAACCGTTTTTCCTCTAGTTTTAGTGAGTGGCCACGTGTCTTATTGTATTTTCTTTCTCTGAAAAGTTTGTTCCTTATGCTAGGGTCGCCAGTACAGTATTAGTACATGGATATCATATCCCCCCTCAAGCGTCTCTTCTCCAGAGAGAATAAGTTCAATGCTTGTAGTCTTTCCTCATAGCTGATGTCCTCCATTCCCCTAATTATTTTTGTTGCCCTTCTCTGGTCTCTCTCCAGTTCCAGCACATCCTTCCTGAGGACCGGTGCCCAGAACTGGACAGCATACTCCAGATGTGGCCGGACCAGAGTCTTGTAGAGTGGGAGAATATTTTCTTTATTTCTGGAGTGAATTCCCTTTTTTACATGCCAGTATTTTGTTAGCTTTGCTTGCAGCGGCTTGGCATTGCATGCCACTGCCAAGCCTGTTGTCCACTAGGACCCCCAGGTCCTTTTCCATCTTAGATTCACCCAGAGATTCCACCCCGTTGAGTAGCTTGCTTTCGTGTTTCTGACGCCCAAGTGTATTACTTTACATTTTTTCAACATTAAACCTCATCTGCCATGTAGTGGACGACCCCATTATTTTGTTCAGGTCTGCTTGTAAGGTTTCCACATCCTGCATAGAAGATATTGGCATGCTTAGTTTAGTATAATCAAATACCGAGATTGTGCTAGATATCCCCTCCTCTAGGTCGTTAATGAATAAATTAAACAGGATTGGTCCCAGGACAGAACCTTGGGGGACCCCACTTTCCACACCCACCCAATCCGAGTACTCCACATTTATCACCACCCTCTGGACTCTCCCCTGGAGCCAGGTACTCACCCTATGGTCCACACCTATGTACCTTAGTTTGTACAGTAAGCGTTTGTGGGGAACTGTGTCAAATGCCTTTGCAAAGTCCAGATACACCACATCCACAGGCCTTCTTTTACCTAGTCGGCAGCTCACTTCATTGTAGAAGGTTAATAGATTGGTCTGGCAAGAATTATTTTTCATGAATCCATGCTGATTTCTACTAATAATACAGTTTTTATTACTAAAGTCTTGTATATAGTCCCTTAGCATCCCCTCCAAAATCTTGCAGACTACTGATGTTAGGCTGACCGGTCTATAGTTACCTGGGATATATATCGGCCCTTTTTTAAATATTGGTACCACGTTGGCTTTTTTTTCCAATCAGCTGGCACCATACCTGTCTGTAGACTATCCTTAAAGATCACCTGGCTGAGCTCTTTAAGAACCCTTGGGTGCAAGCCACCCGGTCCCGGTGATTTATTTATGTTAAGTTTCTCTAGTTTAGTTCTAAGTCTGTGTTCTATTAGCCATGGGGGTACTTCCTGAGGTGTATTATTTAATCTAGCATTACAAGCTGGGTTAGTGTAGCCCCCCAATTCTTTTGTGAAGACTGAATAGAAGAAATAATGTAACACTTTCGCCTTCTCTCTGTCCTCTGTGGCTGGATTTCCTTTGTTGTCTTTTATGGGGCCAATGTGTTCTGGTCTCACTTTCTTACTATTTATATACTTAAATAATTCCTTGGGGTTATTTTTTACTCTCTTCCACTATATGTCTCTCGTGTTCTATTTTGCCTTTACATTTCTTGTTACACTCTTTGTAATGCTTGAATGCTGCCAATGACCCCTCAGCCATTAATATGCATTTTTATGTTGGAGTTTAGCCACCCAGGGTTTAGTTTTGCTCTTTTAAATGTATTTCCCTTTGGAATGCACTGGCCGATCCCTTTGTTTAGTATGCTCTTGAAGCACTCCCATTTTTCCTCCGTGTTCTTTGTTCCCAGGGTTCTATCCCATTTGATATTTTCTAGCAAAGAGCGCAGAGGTTGTATTGTCCATAATGGACATTCCTTCTGAGGTGCACTCCCTCCCTGGCCACAATGCCCATCACACTGAAAGGCTTATGGCTGGGGAGTTTTGTTCAGAGGTGGGCAGAGCCTGATGGGGAACTGAGAGACTAGTTCCTCATCAAGTCGCCAATATTTTTTGATTGACAGCACACATAATAGGCGGATCCGTATCTGCTATTCAGTTCAAAAGTGGTTTTCATATCCTCCCACTGCCATGCACTGTCAATCACAGGCAAGGCAGACCTGATGGGGAACCAATTTCAGAGTTCTCTATCTGGCTTCGCCCACCCAACAGCCACAGCAACTGTGAATTTGAGTTGTTGAGTAAGCAGAGCCTCATCTGAGAGACTAGTTCCCTTATCAGGTCAATCGTTGGACTGAATATGTGCTATGGAATCTACCAACTGCCATTTGCTGTCAATCACAGAAAAAGTGGATCTGATGGGAAACTAGTCTCTCAGAGTTTCCCTGTAGGCTCCGCCCACTTAGTTAAGTGTGGCTGTGTCAATGGTTGCTAGGATGCGGGCCACCTTTGTCCTTGCAACCAATTAAGTAAATATAATTATAAATAAAGTAAATATAAAATACATTTATATATATTAAAGTAATGGACACATACCCCCCTGTACATCAACTTTGAATTTGTCTTCACAACCTCCAGTTTGCTTATCTAGAAGTAATTCTTTTAGAACTTGTCGCTGCCAAAATAAGAGATTCTAAAAGTGGCGGTAGTAATAACTTCTCACTCCCTTCATGCCCCCATGGTGCCCTTTGCATGCTTCTCTGTCCTCTTCCTCCTCTCCTATTGTCCTCAGGTTCCTTTACTACATACCCGATTCCAAAAAAGTTGGGACACTATACAAATTGTGAATAAAAACAGAATGCAATGATGTGGAAGTTTCAAATTTCAATATTTTATTCAGAATACAACATAGATGACATATCAAATGTTTCAACTAAGAAAATGTATCATTTTAAGGGAAAAATAAGTTGATTTTAAATTTCATGGCATCAACACATCTCAAAAATGTTTGGACAAGGCCATGTTTACCACTGTGTGGCACCCCCTCTTCTTTTTATACCAGTCTGCAAATGTCTGGGGACTGAGGAGACAAGCTTCTCAAGTTTAGGAATAGAAATGTTATCCCATTCTTGTCTAATACAGGCTTCTAGTTGCTCAACTGTCTTAGCTCTTCTTTGTCGCATCTTCCTCTTTATGATGCGCCAAATGTTTTCTATGGGTGAAACATCTGGACTGCAGGCTGGCCATTTCAGTACCCGGATCCTTCTTCTACGCAGCCATGATGTTATAATTGATGCAGTATGTGGTCTGGCATTGTCATGTTGGAAAATGCAAGGTCTTCCCTGAAAGAGACGACGTCTGGATGGATGGGAGCATATGTTGTTCTAGAACTTGGATATACCTTTCAGCATTGATGGTGCCTTTCCAGATGTGTAAGCTGCCCATGCCACACGCACTCATGCAACCCCATACCATCAGAGATGCAGGCTTCTGAACTGAATGCTAACAACTTGGGTTGTCCTTGTCCTCTTTAGTTCGGATGACATGGTGTCCCAGTTTTCCAAAAAAAATTTAAAATTTTGATTTGTGTGGCCACAGAACAGTTTTCAACTTTGCCCAAGTCCATTTTAAATAATCCTTGGCCCAATGAAAATGCCAGCACTTCTGGGTCATGTTTAGATATGGCTTCTTTTTTGGCCTATAGAGAGAGTTTGGCACGGTGGATTGTGTTCACCGACAATGTTTTCTGGAAGTATTCCTGAGCCCATGTTGTGATTTCCATTACAGTAGCATTCCTGTATGTGATGCAGTGCCGCCTAAGGGCCCGAAGATTACGGGCATCCAGTATGGTTTTCTGGCCTTGACCCTTGCGCACAGAGATTGTTCCAGATTCTCTGAATCTTTGGATAATATTATGTACTGTAGATGATGATAACTTCAAACTCTTTGCAATTTTTCTCTGAGAAACTCCTTTCTGATATTGCTCCACTATATTTTGCCGCAGCATTGGGGGAATTGGTGATCCTCTGCCCATCTTGACTTCTGAGAGACACTGTCACTCTGAGAGGCTCTTTTTATACCCAATCATGTTGCCAATTAATCTAATAAGTTGCAAATTGGTCCTCTAGCTATTCCTTATATGTACATTTAACTTTTCCGGCCTCTTATTGCTACCTGTCCCAACTTTTTTGGAATGTGTATCTCTCATGAAATCCAATATGAGCCAATATTTGGCATCACATTTCAAAATGTCTAATTTTCAACATTTGATATGTTATCTATATTATATTGTGAATAAAATATAAGTTTATGAGATTTGTAAATAAGTCCATTCCTTTTTTACTCACAATTTGTACAGTGTCCCAACTTTTTTGGAATTGGGTTTGTATTTCAATGAGGCCCACGAGTCATTCAGCCTGTTCTCTGTGATTCTAAGCTATCATGAAAACACCCTTCGGGAGCTTCATTATCTAACCCAGGGCTGAAAATACAATGACGCAGGAAACATAACGTGGGCATTTTTCTCTGCGGCATTGGAGACCAACCACTCCTTACTCCAGAATTGTAGAGGAAGAATCCTGTTTGTCACATGACAGGCCAGAGCACACCTCAGAAAACGTTATGCATAATGCAATTTAGAAGAAAAAAAAAAAAGGTGTGAGGGAGGCTGGACAAGTAATGGGTTGGACTTTAACCACTTGCCGACCAGCCACCGCAGATATACGGTGGCAGGTTCCCGCAAATCACCATGCCTGTATGGCGGTTCACAGGAGCAATCCTGGGGGCACACGCATACTGTCAGAGGCGTGTGCCCATTCGCCAGCGGGGAAGCTAATTTGCGGGTCTGGCGGCCGTGATTGCTGCCGGGCACCTGCAATTGCTCCCCGTGGAGAGAGAACGTGGTCTGCTGTTGTAAACACAGCAGACCGTTGTTCTCTCAGCATTCAACACAGAGCTCCTGTGATCCTCCTATTTAGGAACACAGGGCTCTGTGTTGCGTCCATAAGCCCAACCCCCCACAGTTGGAAAACACCCTCTAGGCTCACATTTAACCCTTTGATCGCCGCTGGGTTAACCCCTTCCCCGCCAGTGCCATTGGTACGGTAACAGTGCATATTTTTAGCACTGATTACTGGAGTAATGTCACTGGTCCCCCCCAAAAGTGTAAAAAATGTCAGTTAGATGTCTGATCTGTCCGCCGCAATGTCCCAGTTCCGCTAAAAATCGCAGATTGCTGCCAATACTAGAAAAAAAAAAAAAATAAATAGAAATGACATAAATCTTTCCCCTAGTTTGTAGATGCGATGACTTTTGCGCAAACCTATCAAAATACACTTCTTGGGATTTTTTTTTACCAAAAATATGTAGCAGAATACAAATTGGCCTAAAATGATTGAAAATTTTTATTTTTTATTTTTTTTATTGGGAATGTTATATAGCAGAAAGATAACAAAAAATGTTTTTTTTTTTTTTTTCAAAATTGTGGGTTTTCTTTTGTTTATAGCGCAAACAAAATAAATTGCACAGGTGATCAATACCACCAAAAGAAAGCTCTATTTGTGGGAAAAAAAGAACATCAATTTTCTTTGGGTACAGCGTCGCACAACTGCGCAATTGTCAGTTAGGGTAATGCAGTGCCGAATCGCAAAAATGGCCTGGTCATTAAGGGGGAAAATCTTCCGGTCCAGAAATGGATACTACAACACATCCAATAAAAAATGTAAAAAATCGAATTTCTTTAATTTAGGCCAATATGTATTCTGCTACATGTTTTTGGTAAAAAAAATCCCAATAAACGTATATTGATTGGTTTGCGCAAAAGTTGCGTCTACAAACTATGGGATAGATTTATGTATTTTTTTTTTTTTTTTTACTAGTAATGGCGGCAATTAGCGATTTTTAGCGAGACTGTGACATTGCAGAGGACAAATCTGACACTAAAGCCCCGTACACACGTACCGATCGTCGGCATACAAACGTTCGTCTTTTCTCCCCGGGATGTCGGTGTCTGTTGAAAAGTGCAAAGACTGCCCAAGAATTTTGTCCGCCGACTACAGCCGACTGCAGAAGTGATGTCATGTAATGGTTAACTTTCCCTGTGTTTTTTCTTTTCTGAGCATGCCCAGTCTTGCAAATCTGCGGTCTGTCGGCAGAATTCTTTACTGACTGGCGAACAATCCTCCGTTCTGGTGTCGGCATACAAAAATTTTCATGTTTGCAAGAAAGACTCTTGTCCGCGGATTGTGTGCAGACAGCTGTCGGAGGCACCATACTAACAAGCGTACAATCGGCAGATCTTTCGTCCGCCGACGTTTGCATGACGACGATCGGTACGTGTGTACGGGGCTTTAGTGACACTCTCATGGGACCAGTGACACCAATACAGTGATCAGTGCTAAAAAAAATGCACTGTTACTGTATAAATTACACTGGCAGGGAAGGGGCTAGTGTCAGGGGCGATCAAAGGGTTAAGTGTGTTCCTAGGGAGTGCTTTCTAACTGGGGGGGGGGTTGCTGTGACTGGAGGAAAACAGAGATCTATGTTTCTGCATATCAGAAACACAAGATCTCTATTTTCTCCCTCACAGAGCGGAGATCTGCCTTGTCTACATAGGTAGACTGCCATTCTGCCTCTCCTCTAAAAGATCGCCTGATCCCATCGGCCATCGCGGTTGCCGGATCCGCTGATTGGCTCCTGCTGTGTCCAATCACATCTGGAGTGGGTTACCAGCGGCCCGCGCCCCAGACCTCATGCACGAAATCACGTACATGTACGTGATTTCCTGTAGGGGTTCCAGAAGCAGTTAAACTGGGACAACACTGCCATTTAGTGGAAGCAAGGACATGCTGCGGGGGACAGTGCTGGATTGAAGGTGAGTATTACAGTTTAAGGAAAAAAATATAAAGTTGGAGGAGCTTTTTCATTTTTTTCCTACTGCTGGTCTGTTTATTTTTTTTAAACCAGAGTTCTACATTAAAATGCCCATGCCCACCTGTAAGTTTCTTTTAGGCTTTCCCTGATGATTAATGCTTACTAATGTATGCATCTGTTGGATCACTGTGTAAACATTTACAAATAAGATTTCCTTGTTCACTGACGTAAATTCATTTAAAGTACAGTATGTACTTATTACTTATCGTTCTATTTTATAAGTGTATCTTCATTAGTGCAGAAGTTAAACAAGAATAATAGTTCAATTGTTAAGCAGGATATTGGTATGAAGCAAGCAACTGTTGAGAAACACTAAACTTTATAGAGGTATTAAACCCAAAACCAAAAAGTTTAATATATTGCAGCTAACCAATCATGAGATGCGGTGGCTGGATTCCTTTTCTTTTTTTAGGCTTTTTTCCCCCACTGTTTTTCCCCCACTGTTTTTCCCCCACTGTTTTTCCCCCACTGTTTTTCCCCCACTGTTAGAGTGTCCCCACTCTGGATGAAGGAGCAGAGGGAGCAATTTTGAACAACAGCATTGTCAGCCTGGTGTGGGGGGGGGGGGGGGGGGAGGGGGAGAGTAGTGTCTGATGCACTAGCAGATTCAGATACACTAAGGAATTGAAGCCAAACTCCAGCTAACACTTTATAAGAAGCTAAAGCAAACTGTTTTTTTTTTCTCTGTTTGTGATGCAATAAATAAAAGCTGATCATTGCAAGCACCTCTGTCACCTATACACGTAAAAGCTGATCATTGCAAGCACCTCTGTAACTGATACATTGTACTAGAGAACATGTTCTTTTGAAAAACAACAGGCGTACTGGCTGCATCACCAGGTGAAAATAGAAGAGAGAAAGCCTAGAAAACAAAACGAATGCAGACATCACATCCAAGAATTGATAAGCTGCAATATAATAAATGTTTGCTTTTGGGTTTAATATCACTTTAACAAACTAAAGCTCAACTACAGCTAAAACCTTTTTTTTTTTTTTTTTTAAAGAAACAGTGGGAAGGGTAAAACCTCTATGAAGATTTAAATGCTGCCTTTTTGGTCTGACACCCTTCGCTGGACAGGGAGTGAGTGACATCGGCAGCAATAAAATACTCACAGAGATTGTCAACCCCCATCCTCACTTTAGACAGCGTGTCCACACTCACCGGCCACTTTATAAAGTACGCCTGTTCAATTGCTCGGTAACACAAATTGCTATTCAGCCAATCACATGGCAGCAACTCAATGTATTTAGGCATCTAGATGTGGTGAAAATTACTTGCTGAAGTTCAAACCGAGCATCAGAATGGGGAAGAAAGGGGATTTAGATGTCTTTGAACATGGCATGGTTGTTGGTGCCACATGGGCTAGTGTGACTATTTCAAAAACTGCTGATCTACTGGGATTTTCACACACAACCATCTCTAGGGTTTACATAAATTGGTCCAAAAAAGAGAAAATATCCACTGAACGGCAGTTGTGTGGATAAAAATGCCCTGTTGAGGTCAGAGGAGAATTGGTACGAGATGATAGGAAGGCAACAGTAACTCAAATAACCGCTCCTTACAACCAAGGTATGCAGAATACCATCTCTGAATGCACAACACATCGAACCTTGAAGCAGATGGGCTACAGCAGAAGAAGACCACACAGAATGCCACTCCTGTCAGCTAAGAACAGGAAAGTGAGGCTACAATTTGCACAGGCTCACCAAAATTGGACAATAGAAGACTGGAAGATTGTCGCCTGGTCTGATGAGTCTCGATTTCAGCTGCGACATTCATATGGTAGGGTCAGAATTTGTCGTACGCAACATGAAAGCATGGATCCATCCTGCCTTGTAGCAATAGTTTAGGCTGGTGGTGGTGTAATGGTGAGGGGGGACATTTTCTTGGCACAAATCTGCAGCAACGGTGTGATGCTATCATGTCAATATGGAGGAATGTTTCTAACACCATGTTGAATCTATGTCACCAAGAATTAAGGCAGTTCTAAAGGCAAAATGGGATCCAACCCAGTACTAGCAAGGTGTACCTAATAAAGTGGCCGGTAAAGTGTAAATTGCTGCCTGTGTCCTTGAAGGATTTCCCTCACATCCTGTTTTGTCTGAGGGTGGAAAACTCTCCCAAAGTGGACAGAGACAGCACTAAAAGGTTGTCAGTTGTTCAAACTTTTCCCCTTTGTATCCAAAAACAACAAAAAAAAAGGCCAGAGTCTGGCTTTTCGTTTCCCCAATGTATAACCAGTGTTAATTTCATCAACTAAAATGTTTGCGTTAACACAATTTTAGTCGCCTAAAGTACGACTAAAACTAAAACAATTCAGATGACTAAAATACGTCTAAAACTAGAATGGCATTTCAGGCTACGTTCACATGTGGGCGTAGCGGATCGCGGGTAGAATCACCGCTATTCTGCCCGCGATCCGGAAATCATTGCAAATCGCGGGACGCCTGTGCAATGCCTGTGATTTGCAATGGCACCCCAAACGCTGTGCGATGTTGCCGCGATTTCTGCCTGCCGAATCGCGGTAAAATCGTGCAAACAGAATCGCGGGACGCATGACGCCCGAAAAAGGTACAAGAGCTTCCATCCAGAGCCTGTAATAATAACACATTAAAGTTTAAACATGTATTGCACCACCGCATAAGTATACTAAGCTGCTGAAAGAGAAAAAATTAGGAAAAAGGCTTTTTTAATATTTTTTCTTAATTTTTAATGTTGGTAATATATTCAGGTCATATGTGCAATGACAGTATAGCCAATAGAGTATAAGTCCGGTTCACACTATTGCGATGCGGGAACACTGCGACTATACTGCGGGGTCCCGCATCGCATCCTCAGCACAGGCAGTTCACACTGCCATATGCGATAAGCTGGGGGTGTCAATTCAAAGTTAACGACACCCCCAGATCAGATCGCATATTGCAGTGCGATCTGACAGTTTGCACAGAATCGGATCGCACTAGTGTGAACCACCTTGCAATCCCATTCTGCTGCAGACCAAAAAAAGTGTTCTGTGTGTGTTCACTGCGACAAACTGTATGGCTGAACTCGCACCGCACAGACATCGCATGTGATTTTAGGAGCAGTGCACTCCGAATCACATGCAATGTCTGTGATCGCATCAGTGTGAACCGTCGCTAAAAGATTTTTTTTTTTTTTTTCGTATTTTAAAGTTGCACTTCTGTTTGTAAAAAAGCTATATTTTTGTTTGTTTATGAAACTTGGTTTTATTTTTAAAGACATTATATATCACAATGGCTAAGAGCTGGTTCACACTGAGGCGACACGACTCCTTACTACTTCGGGGGCGACTTGTGCAGTCCCGTGCACCACGACTTCGGAGCAACTTGCAGGGACTTCACAAAATGGAAGTCTATGCAAGTCGCTCCGAGGTCGCCCCGAAGTAGTATAGGACCCTTTTTCTAAGTCGGAGCGACTTGTGTCGCTCCTATTCGAACAGGTCCTGTAGCGGTCAATGGACTGCGAGGGAGCGCGACTTGTCAGGATGACAAGTCGCCTGACAAGTCGCGCTAGTGTGAATGGGGTCTAAATCTGTGTCTGTAGTGCTTGTTCAACCCTGAATGCCATAAATAATAACATGTTATTAGAGTTTTACTCCAGGAGTATATAATTAGTTTGGAAATTCTAGAGAAATGTTTAACCACTTGCCGACCGCTGCAAGTACATATACTGCGGCGGTCAGCCCCTCACAGGCAAAGTGACGTATATAAACGTCACTAGCCTGTGAGGCTCTGGTGAGCGAGCGCGCGGCGCCGGAGGCGCGCTCCTGCGCGGTCACGGACCCCCCCCCCCCGCGCGTGTGACTCTGCGATCGTCGGGGGGGAGAGGGAGAAAGTCAGGCGGCTAGTGTAAACAAGCCGCCTGTCATTCTCCCCTGTGTAGAAACACTGATCATATGGTTCTACTATGTAGGACCGTTGAACATTGTTCCTACACCTCAAGCCACAGCCAATCACAGTTAGAATCACGCCCCTAGGGACACACACAGCCCCTCCCTCTCAAATAAAGTTAACCCCTTCACTACCAGTGTCATTTTACAGTAATAGTGCATATATATATAGCACTGATTACTGTAGAAATGTCACTGGTAACCCCAAAAGTGTCAAAAATGTCAGTCAAGGGTCCGATCTGTCCGCCCCAATGTCGCAGTACTGCAAAAAAAATTGCAGATCGCCGCCATTACGCGTTAAAAAAAAAAACAACAAAAATGACAAAAATCTTTCCCTTTGTTAGTAAACTTTTGCGCAAACCAATCAAAATACGCTTTTTGCGATTTTTTTAACAAACATATGTAGCACAAAACAAATTGGCCGAAAATGTTAAAAAATTTTGATTTTTACATTTTTTTTGGGAATTTCATATAAAAAAATTTGAAAATATTGTTATTTTTGCAAAATTGACGCTCTTTTTTTGTTTATAGCGCATGATCAAAAAATCGCACAGGTGATCAAATACCACCAAAAGAAAGCTCTGTTTGTGGGAAAAAAATGACGTCAAATTTGTTTAGGTACAGTGTCGCACGACCGCGCAATTTTCCATTAAAGTCACGCAGTGCCGAATCGCAAAATACCCCCTGGTCAGGAAGGGGGTAAAATCTTCCGGGGCTTAAGTGGTTAATAATGCGTTACAATTTACCTAAACCCATTCGATTTGTAGTTGACTAAAATGCATGAGATTTTAGTCAACTAAAATGTACTGGAGATTTTAGTCAACTAAAATATGACTAAAACTAAAACAATTCAGATGTCTAAAATACGACTAAAACTAAAATGGCATTTTAGTCGAAAGAGTATGACTAAAACTAAATCTAAATTTGCTGCTAAAATTACCACTGCTTATAACTGGAGAGAAGATATGTAAAGCATCCCTTCCAGAAATAGTGTTGCAGAATTTATTGGGCTTTATAAAAAAAAAACCCCCAGCAGTGGATGCTCACTTCATGACTGCCTTTGTGTAACTGAAAATTCACATGTGGGCAAATAAGGAAAACCAGAACCATTGCAATACATCTCATGAATTCAAAGACAAGGTATCATTTTGGTTTTTACTCCAGTATTAGCTGATCACTGGGGCCTCTTATATTTGTTAAATAAAATCATGATATCTATTTGGTGGCTAATTTATAAATGTAAAAGCAAAGTACAACCCACAGCCTCTATGTACATAGCCAAGAATTTAGAGGTACAAATAAATTATTTAATTTCAAGAAAGTCAGATGATGGCGTTTATAATGTCATTGGCAAGGGAAAAAAAGCTAAGTAAACGTACTGAGAAACAACTCTTTATCCAAAACATCTAATCCAAAATCCACCTTAGGTTTATGTACAAGTTCAATGACTGTGAAACTCATCTAAATGTCACCTGCGATTTGTTATAACAGAATGTCTTACATCAAGAGAACCACTGGGCACTGGGACGTCATGTACAAGTATTTATTTATTTCAGTTACTGATAAAGTGCCGTCAATTTACGCAGCACTTTACATATACAGTAAATTGTACATTCACATCAGTCCCTACCCTCAAGGAGCTTACAATCTAAGGTCCCTAACTCACATTAACACATACTAGGGCAAATTTAGACAGGGGCCAATTAACCCACCAGCATGCCTTTGGAGTATGGAGGGAAACCGGAGTACCCAGAGGAAACCCACACAGGCACAGGGAGAACATGCAAACTCCAGGTAGTGTTGTGGTTGGGATTTGAACCAGTGATCCTTGTGCTGCTAGGTGAAAGTGCTAACCACTACACCACTGTAGAACGCCTTCATGCTGGTCAGCCCCTAGAATAACTAAAAAAAAAATAGTTACAGTACATTAGGCTTTGCAAACAATAGTGTTTGGGCTGGCAGAGCAGGGAGAAGGACTGCAGGCATGTATTTCACTAGGGCAGCAGGGAAACAGTCATAGGAATCAGACATAGGGGTCAATTTATTAAGGTTTACCGTATGATATAACGTGGTCACGTGATCCATTTGCATAAATTATCTCATGCGGTAAATTAATCCGATTTCATAAAAAAAAATGAAGATTATGCATTATTTACCGCAAAATGGAAAAGGTGCCAGTAAATATTATTTAAAAACCATGCAGTAAGCTTTAAAGTCTCGTTCAGAAACAGAACAGAGAGTAAAAAAACATGCAATATTTATTACCAGGGTTTTGCTGGCGGTATCACATGTGGTGTTTGTCAAAAAACAGTGTGGGGGTCTCCCTCATTAGCTGGTTGCTAAGGAGCAGGCTGGGAAGCTGGCCGCCATGTCCTTGACAACGGATGACTCATCAGCTGTTAGCATGTTCCCCGCTGACAGCTGTAATGTAAAAAAAAACATGCTAGCAATTTAAAATGATGAGAAAAAAACAGCATGCCCCCCCCCACCCCTTCCAGTCTGGTATGGATATTAAGGGGAACCCGACACCAAAGTAAAAAAAGAAAATGACATATCCTCCCAGAATCTATACCAGACCCTTATCTGAGCATGCAGCCCAGCAGGTCTGGAAAGGGAGGGGGAAGAGCAAGCGTCCCCCCTCCTGAACCATACCAGGCCAATTACCCTCAACAAGGGGGGACTTTGGGTCAGGGGGGCTCTGCCCCCACCTCAAAGCACCTTGTCCCCATGTTGATGGGGGCAAGAGCCTCTTCCCCAGAACCCTGGACTGTGACTGTGGGGGTCTGCGGGCAGGGGACTTATCGGAATCTGAACCCCAGATTCCAGCCCTTCCCTTCATGTAAATGAGTATGGGGTATGTACCCCTACCCATTCACCAAAAAAGTGTCAACATAAATAAAAACAGTACACAGGTTTTTGACAAATCCTTTATTTAAAAAAAAAAACAGTGTCCCCCGATGTAGATCCATTGTCAATCATGACACCTTCCACACCGCTGGACCTGAAAAAGGAAAAAAAAAATGCTCTGCCCGTTGTGAAGGCAAACCACAGTTTGGCTGGCTTGCCTTTTGACAGTTCTTATATAGGTAAGGGCGGGGCCACCTGGCGACGTCATCTGGTGGCACCGCCCTCTTGTAACATCATCGACCCAGCATGCATCAGTCAGAGCACCAGGTGACATTGCCGGGTGGCCCCGTCCCTTACCTATTTAACAACTGTCACTTGGTGGAGCAGGCAGACCACAGGAGCGTTTTTCGGGTGCAGAGATTTTTTACTTTTTTCAGGTCAGCGGTACGGCGATTGATGATGGATCTACATGGGGGGACATTGTTTTTTTATTTTATAAAAAAGGAATAGTCAAAAACTGCCTCCTGTCTTTATTCACTTTTACACTTTTTTAGTGAATGGGTAGGGGTACAATGTAGCCCATACTCATTCACATGGGGGGGCGGGATCTGGGCGCTTTAAGATTCCGATAAGCCCCCCCACCCGCAGATCCCCACAACCACAGCCCATGGTTGTGGGGAAGAGGCCCTTGTCCCCATTAACATCAACAGAGCACCCTGCCCCAAAGTACCCCCCAATGTTGAGGGCATGTTGTCTGGTATCTGGTATGGTTCAGGAGGGGGGGGGCACTTGCTCGTCTCCCCCCCCCCCTTTCCTGACCTGCCGGGCTGCATGCTTAGATAAGGGTCTGATATAGATTTTGGGAGGGACCCCACGCCATGGGGTTCCCCTAATATCCATACCAGATCAGAAGGGGTGGGGGGCGCTGTTTTTCCTCATCATTTTTATTTGTTGGCATGTTTTTTTGTACATTCAACATGCATTTAAAGGCCACTGAATGAAATAGATATATTCCAATTTCCAGTGGCCACCACCCCAAAAGGTTAGCAGGCATACAAAAGGGACAACTAATGCAAATATAAAGAAACTGTGATTCAGCAGAAGACTATGAGTAGCAATCGAATATATTAACTAACAGATTTGCAGAAAAAAGGAGACAAGTCCCAACACTTACTGAACATAAAACAACAAGTAAATAATATGAATAGGGAGGAGTTTTTAAAACCTAAACAGAAAAAGATTGAGGATTTCGGTATTGCAATCTTGGAATATAACAAACAAAGCAATAGAGAAAGCAATTAAGAAACATTGGCCAATCTTACAGAGGTACTCAGTTCTGGCCAAAACACTGCCTAAACGTTCAAAATTCATAGCTACAATGGAGGGGGGCAAAGTGGGACTTTAACGGTGCAAAATGATGGAGAAAAATCTGAATTCTCAAAAATTGTACATTTTATTACACATAGGAGGTGAGGACAAGACAGTACATCAATATAAAATGATAAAATCAAGAAAATGCACTCGAAAATATCAACTCTACATGTTTCGCCATCTTCATAATAGCTTCTTCAGGAGTTTTCATAGACATTTCTCGAGAGTGAACATTTCTAGGTAACAAAAGGAAAGAACATAAAAGACATAGCATGTGTATATACATAGGGCTTATCTCAATGGTCCTAAAGTTGAGTGCCCAATTGATTTACATATTAGAAAGACAATGATACCAATAAAAGTACCTTAAGATGACCTGAACCCTTTCTTATGCCGAAGGTGGAGGCAATAAAGGTGACGCCACCCAAGCGAGCACAGAGGGGGAGGGGAACCGAGACATCCAACCTCTTAAAGTTGACCCATAGAGAGGGTGACAGCCAAGCTAGGAATGATGGGTAGAAATAATGAGACCAGAGCATGGAAATACACTTCAACCCAAGATTGCTATATCTCCAGTTGTATAGGACTAAATATCAGGTTGAAAAATTGCTAAAATATTCACCTGATTATAATGAATGTGCAGTTGATTCACTAGGTACCCCAATGTAAAAAAGCAGGGAGGGAAAACAAAGTTTCCTTAGTATCCCCAAATGGGAGGTATCCCTTAAAGAGAAAAATAGAGTTTATTAATAACAATGACAGATGCAATGCGGGTCTGTCAAGTTTTGAGGGTATGCATACTTACCCAAAATTGGCAAAATTGGGCACATGGATTATCATGCAGTATTCAAAAGTTCACCGCCATTGTAATTGAGCAAATTTTCAATAGTACGCTCCAAATGAAAGAGACTGCACGGGAGGAGAAAGAAGAGAGAGGCATGGAAGGACATAGTCAGCATCTAATATACAAAAGATGTTAGGGGAGAAGCAGGGTTTAGAAGATTTAATTTACCGCAAATGGTCTCGAAGCTCATATGTCGTTCCCCGGTGGTCTAGTGTAATACTGACCGTATTGCGCCGGCATTTATACACCCTCTCCACTCCCTCGGCGTCTGACGTCACCGAGGGAGTGAGAGCGAGGTACGCTCAGTGGTCCAATGGAGACCGAAGAGGAAGTGCGTCATCAAGACGCGACCGCATCGCATTGTTCCGCCGGAACCGGAAGGTCGGGGATGGCAACATCCGGTCCGGACATAATGTATGCAGAGGAGTTCAAAATTCATATATATAGACAACCTCCAACCCTTAGGGCTAAAATTGTGAAAAGATGCCCTGACACACCTTTTGGATCCCTTTCCTGGACCAGGTGGGTTTCTACAAATGTGGTATATGTTTGACTTGTATAACCTGTAAAAAGGGTAATAAGAAGATGACACACTTTCAAACTAATGTAACAGGACAAACATATGAAATCTCTAAGTTCATCACACGCAGTAGTTCACATGTCACTTACCTATTAGGATATGAATGTGGGTTACAGTACGTTGGTAGAACCACAAGGGAACTAAGAGCTATATTAAAGGAACATGTCACCAATATAAAAAAGGGATTCCCCTACCATAGTCTTTCAGGTTGTTTTAGAATGCACCATAATAGGGATCAAACACAGCAATTTTTTGGGGAAAAAGACAGAATACAAAAACATTGGTGTGGTACAAACATGAAGAAAGCCATTTCACAAAACTAAACAATATGAATTTATCAGTTACGATGGTGCCTTCAGGATTAAATATGGAATTAGATGTTAATTGCTTCATTACTTATTTTTAACCCTACATATAGAGATATTAGCAACACATAAAAGTATAGTACAGATATGGAGGATAATTATATTAATGTATGGATAAAAAAGGAAGCATTATTATTTAAGGTTTGACACCAGTCATTTTAATAGAATTAGTTTTATGTACATGAACTGTAGGATGCTTACAACGTACTGAGTCCAATTAATATAAACTATAAACCAAATAGGCTATTCCAAAAATCTTTTTAACCGTATTATGTTTTTTATTATATTTTTTTATTAATTCTTGTACTGGATTGAATGTAATATAACATGTTGAGAAATTAAGCAGACAAGAAGAATATCCAGTATAATACACAGGGTGGAGTATGATGGCGACCGCTATTAATTGGTAGCATGGAGTCTGCCGTTTTCGGCATTACTTAGGCTGTACCAATATGGGCGATTGTCATACTTCTGATCACAAGGGGAAGAAACAGGAAGTGATGCAGCACAGGGGAAATGGCTTAGTAGAGTGTAGTGGGAGGTGGAAGTCTAGGTTTACATCTATGCAGGCTGCGCTTGATGCAATTTTCAGGCATGTTTTGCGCTGCGTTTTTAAACCCTAGTTTTTGATGCGTTTTTGCATGCAGTTTTCATGCATTTTGCGTTTTTTTTCTCTTTAAACACACTGTATATAGCTGGTTGCTAAGGAGCAAACTGGGAAACTGGCCTCTGCGTCCTTAACAACCGAGGAGTCATCAGCTGTCAGTGGAATTTACCCGCTAACAGCAGAATGTAAAAAGAAATAATTGCCGGCAAAAAAAATTGTGAAAAAAAAAGCGTTGGTTCCCTCCCATTTCTCTCTGTTGATCCTTATGCCATAAATATACTGCACCGATACAGATCATAAATTGGTGGAGTGGAGCGTACGCACAAGTCATGCAAATCATACCAGGATACTAACACGCCATTCTGACTCTTTTTAATTTGCACTTATGGACTTTATGAATTAAGATTGTTACATTGGCACTTTAAGTCAGATTGTCTATTGTATATGTATAGTAATTTTATGAGTTTGTTTATTATTAGGTTTACTTGCCACATTTATTGATTTAAAGGAGAGAAACAGAAATATATGTATCAAGTATAGGAGCAGCGCTTGGTTTTCTTGGTATTGATTTAATCTATATTAATAAAAGCCCTGTGTCTCTGCGTCCGTCCCTGTGTCCGTGGAAATGCGCTACTGCCCATGTGCCACAGGACAGCCGTTGGGACGTAGAGAGAGTTCGGGCGGCCGGCGCTGGGGGTGGCGTTCTGATCTGTGGAGACTGCCACCCCCCCAGAGTGCGGATACTGCGGCCGGCCCGCGGCCTTTAGGAGAGGCCGGGGATCAGGCCTGCACAGGGCGCCCAGGATGACGGACACCCTACGGAGTTCCACCATCTGCGGAGGAGGCGCCGGGAGGACTGAGGAGACAGCTTCCGGGGACTGAACTGATGAGAAGCTGCCTTGACCGTGAGGTAAGTGCACAGGGGGGGGGGGGGACGCTGCATCTCTGCATTGATTGGGGGCATCGTTGTGGGCACTCTGCGATTGGGGGCATTGCTGTGGGCACTCTGCAATTGGGGGCATCGCTGTGGGCACTCTGCAATTGGGGGCATTGCTGTGGGCACTCTGCAATTTGGGGCATTGCTGTGGGCACTCTGCAATTGGGGGCATCGCTGTGGGCACTCTGCAATTGGGGGCATCGCTGTGGACACTCTGCAATTGGGGGCATTGCTGTGGGCACTCTGCAATTGGGGGAATTGCTCTGGGCACTCTGCAGTTGGGGGAATTGCTGTGGGCACTCTGCAATTGGGGGCATTGCTGTGGGCACTCTGCAATTGGGGGCATTGCTGTGTGCACTCTGCGATTGGGGGCATCGCTGTGGGCACTCTGCGATTGGGGGAATCGCTGTGGGCACTCTGCGATTGGGGACATTGCTGTGGGCACTCTGCGATTGGGGGCATTGCTGTGGGCACTCTGCGATTGGGGGCATCGCTGTGGGCACTCTGCGATTGGGGGCATCGCTGTGGGCACTCTGCGATTGGGGGCATTGCTGTGGGCACTCTGCATTGACGCCCCCCCCCCCCAATTGCTCAGTCTAAAGGTTTGCGCTCAAAACTTTTTTTACTTGCTCAGCACAGTAAAAAATTAGAGGGAACATTGGCAGAATAGGTAGGGAATTTTGATAACATCGTAAGGCCTGAGGCACAAGTCCTACTGCGCATGAGCGGGTGCATGCGCACCAACGGATCGGGCAGCGCCATCTCTTATAACAAACATCCATCCCATCTCCATGGCACACACTGTGCCGATCGGACAATCCTATTCCCTACCCACACGCCCACTTTCTCATTGTCGGGTCGGCGCAGTGTGGGGCATGGGAATCGGATTGTCGGGTCGGCGCAGTGTCGGGTCAGCACAGTGTGTGCCATGGAGATTGTATGGATGTTTGTTATAAGAGATCCCGCTGCCCGACCCGTTGGTGCGCATGCGCTGGTGCATGCACACTAGGACTTTTATCTGACACCTTACGATGCTATCATAATTCCCTACCTTTTCTGCGCATTCCCAATCGGAAATGACTTAGATAGGGAAATCTGATGGGGTAGGGAAATCTGATAGAACATCGGGCGAAAATGTTGAAGCGGCGGTTGTGGGGTAGGGAAATCTGATAGAACACCGGGCGAAACTGTTGAAGCGGCGGGTGTGCGCGGGCACGTGGCGGATGTGCGCTCGCGCGGACTTACTGCTAAGCACCAGCGGGTGTTACAAGTGGCGGCGGGCGAGCGATGTCACGCGAGAGCCGCTCGGTCAGCTCTGCGCGTGTCCCCGATGTTGCTAGGGCAACAGGGACGCTATGCGCAGAGCTGGCTACGTCATGTGGCTCTCGCGTTGTTAGAAAAAAAGAACCAGATAAGCGAGAGCCGCTCAGTCAGCTCTGCGCATGTCCTCGACGTTGATAGGGCAACAGGGACGCAGAGCTAACAGAGGCTCTCGCTTAACTGGAACAAGTCTGTTTATACAAATGTTTGACCACATATGTTCTAGCGCCCGTTAATTTAACGGGCTTAATGTCTAGTAAGGTTATATTAACCTAATACTAAAGCAGCAGCTCCATAATTCACATTAATTTGAATTCACATTTCTAGTTTTTAATTTTTCATAATTATTTGGCTAACACTGATAGAATTTATTTTAATACATTGCCATAGCATGAGTACATTACCACAATGAACTAAAAGTCTTTAACTGATCTGATTGCTATTCCTGCTGATAAACCTCAGACACTGATGTTTTAAAGTGGTTGTAAATCTTTGAAATTAAAAATGAACTCAGCATATCCTTCTATAATGTGCACTTGCCTTAATCCAAAGCACTGAGTGTGATTTATGTCTCCTCTCTCTGCTATTTGTATGAGTCACTTTTTACAGGTTATTCAAAATCACAGAATCTCAGAAGATGGCCCACCCCCCTACTAGCACACAGAAGGTGATTGATGTCCTCAAACAGCTGTGCATGTTTCCCTATGAAACTATGTAGAGGGTGGTGACCCCTCCCTCCACTCAAGTCTCAGGTTACACTCAGCTCTGTGATGTGCAGTATGAGACATCAGATCTCGGCCCCCTGCCTTCTACAGCTGAGCAGATGACAGATGACATGGCTCCCCAAATCATCACGGACTGTTGAAAATTTTACATTTATTTGGGAAATCAAGGTCCCAGAGTCTGGAGAGGTACAGAATCCAAGTTGTATGAGGTCCAGTGTGAATAATTCCACAGTTAGTGATGATTTGGGGAGCCATGTCATCTGCTGGTGTTGGTCTACTGTGTCTTATCAAATCCAAAGTCATTGCAGCCCTCTACCAGGGAATTCTAGAGCACTTCATGCTTCCCCCTGCTGCCCAGCTTTATGGAGATCCAGATGTCATTTTCCAGAAGGACTTTGGCACCTGCCCACACTGCCAAAAGTACCAATACCTGGTTTAACCTCCCTGGTGGTCTGATTATGTCAGAAATTTTGATCTCAAAGCGGTACTTTGTTTTGCATGGAAATCTGTCGTTTTATATTTTAAGCCTGTAATTCTTAGGAATAACTCTCTGTCCAAACAAGAGTCTAGTAGAAATCCCAGGTATGATAAAGTTTGAAACATGAAATCATAAATTATAATATAATAATAATAAATGTTATTCAATAATATAATCAAACCAAAAACACTGAAATGTGTACAAACAAGGAGTGCGATATTACTAGTCACTGTAATAATGGTATAGTAAACATCTCGGGTATGAAATATTTTAAAACATAGGACTGCAAACAATTGGGACAATAGAATCTGATGTCACAATTGGGACAATAGAATCTGGTTTTCTTTCTTATTTTCCTTCCACTGTCATCTCTCTTCAAGCAACAAACCATGCACATCTTTGTAGGTGCTGACTTTTTCTCAGTTGGTGGGATGTAGTCCATAAAGTGATGACCAGTCAGGCGTTCGGGGTTGACAACGCCAACAGCACGACGTCCAGATCTATTCCCACCCATAGATGGTGTTTGGTGATTCAAAAACTTTCCAAATGAAGTTCGAATGAATCACAGGCTTGTCACTCATTTTTTTGAGCAGAATGTAGGCATTCCACAAGGATTGCTCAAGAAGATGTCTGAAGATCTTCTTATAGTAATTCTTTTGCTATTTCCTCATTGCTGGGTAGAATGTCATTGCTTGGTCAGCTCTGTAGAAACCTCCCATGGTGTTGTTGTAGTCTATCACTACTTGTGGCTTTGTGACTTGTTTCCTACCTTTCATGCATACCATAACAGTGGAGGTATTTTGCACTGTAGTCATTAGGCACACATCTTTCTTGACACGTCATTGCAGTGCCATCATTTTGCCTTTCTGCCAGGCAACCATTTCTCCTGTCTTGAGCTTCTTTTTGCCAAACATTTGCAGCATGTCGCACCGGTTAGCCCTTACCGTTACATAGGCATTGGTTTTGTTTTGCAGTAGAACCTCATAAAATTCAGGAGATGTATAAAAGTTGTCAGCTGTTACACAATAGCCCTGATTTAGCAATGGCTCAATTAGTGAAAGGACAGAAGATGTTGCCATTCCATAATTCCTGTATTTTTGATCAAATTTTGTTCCTTTTCCAGTGTATATCACTGAATTCCAAATGTAGCCAGTTGACGATTCGCATAGCATGTAGGATATTACACCAAATCCTGCCCTCTTTGATGCAATGTATTGCACCCAGCTGAGCCTTCCCTTGTAGGCCATTAGACTTTCATCTATGCTAATGTCTCTTTCTGGCACATAGCTCCCTTGGAAATTCTGTAGAATCAGTTGATATACTTCCCAAATTGTCTTTCGTTTTGGTACAGGATGAGTAGTTTCATCAAATTCTTCATTGTTTTTGAAGTGGAGATATTTCATTATGAGGGAGAATCTGTACTCTGACATGACCGTGCCAAAGAATGAAGTGGCAAGTAATGTATTGGTTGTCCTTTACCACTTCTGCAGGGGTTTCCCCACCACTCCCTGAAGAATTATTAGGCCCAGAAATTTCCAAATGTCACCTTTGGTCACTGGTTCCCACTTTCTGCATCTTGAAAACTTCTGATATGTAGCCAATTGTTGCTCTTTGTACTGGTTTGTCTCGGTAATTATTTTTTCAATAACCTCATCGGTCAAAAATAATTATAAGTATGTCAAGGGGTTGTCATGGTCAACATCAACTTTCATACCAGGTGCTCCAGTAAATGGGAATCTTGGGATTCCTGCCTTATCGTACCGCCGTCAATAGAGCACCAAGTTCTCACATCGCTGAGCTCAGTCGCAGAATCGTCGCTGTCGTCACTTTCAGTACCTGATGATGAATTTTTCCAAGAATCACTTGGAAATCAGTTCTTCAATTAATTCCGATTTTATTGTCACTGTTTTCCAGTTCATCTAAAAGTGTATTGAGGTAAAAGAACGCTTTTTGGATGCCATGGACGTTCTCAATTTTCCAGGCACAAAGAACCGCAAAAGTACAGGCAGGGCACTGGATAACCCACTAGGTGAAAACCTGTGGTGAAATGGCTTGATACAAAGTTGTAATCCTAACAGATTACACTGTATCATGTCATTTGTTTTATTTATTTTTTAATCTCCCGCCGGTTCCACCCCCCTGCGTTGCGGTGCTCGCATGGAAGGGACCCGGAAGACAAGTGACGTCATTGGCCGAATCACACATCGAGGACAGCGGGAGGATGGCTGGAGGACAGCTGGGGATCGTAGCAGAAGGTGAGTGTGATTGTGGGGTAATCCAGAGTGTGGTTCGGGGTTACTGCTTTTGGCACTGTATATTAACCCCGAGCCACAATCAGAAATATCGCCAGGGAGGTTAATGATCTTGGAATCACTTTGCTTGATTGGCCAGCAAACTCGCCTGACCTAAACCCCATATAGAATCTGTAGGGCATTGTCAAGAGGAAGATGAGAAACACCAGACCCAACAATGCAGATGAGCTGAAGGCCGCTATCAAAGAAATCTTCCATAACATCTCAGCAGTGCCACAGGCTCATCGCCTCCATGCCACGCTGCATTGATGCAGTAATTCATGCAAAAGGAACCCTGACCATACATGGACATGCTTTTCAGTAAGCCAACATTTCTGTATTAAAAATCCCTTTTTATTGGTCTTATGGAATATTCTAATTTTCTGAGATACTGAATTTTGGGTTTTACTAGCTTTAAGTCATAATCATCAAAGCTAAAAGAAAGGAATGCTTGAAAAATATAATTCTGTGTGTAACACATCTATATAAAATATATGACTTTTTGAATTGAATCACTGAAATAAATTAACTTTTTGATAATATTCAAATTTTTTGAGATGCACCTGTATATATACACACACATGATAAAATTAGCAAAAATATCTGATTGGAAATTGCTTGCCTGAGTTTGGATAAGTAAATTTAGAAGCAGTTTCAGTTTGCATGAAGTTACATTTTGGCCTCCTTTACACAAAGTGTGACTAAAGGCAAGGAAACTCTGTAAAGTAAAAGCTGCTTATACTTATTCAACCCACAAATTCCTTAAAAGCTTAAAGGCTATAATTTGGGAGATTCGATAATTAGAGAGAATTGTATTACATATAAACTGGGATCTCTTTCCATAGCAAAGGAATGAGCTATATAGTTTGTGTTGCTTATTGCAATATGCCATTATTATAGATCATCCAAATTTAGCACTAGTTTTGATATAACTGTGTTTCTACATGTCTGGCTCTATGTTGTGGGTGATACCTCAAACTATACATTATATTGATATCATGGTTTATATTTCCACAGATATATAATCTAAAATGGCCCCACAAGCAGTCAGCTAATATTGATCCATCCACAAGCAATAAGCTCATATGGGTTTCTTGAAAACAACCACTAGAATTAGATCTGTTCTTCTTTGGATTTATGTGCACAGTGCAGTGTGACCTGTGTAATCCTTCAGGTTTTGCTAGGCATCCTCCTATGCTATATTTATTATTTATTATTTATTTAGGATTTATCAGGATCATCTTTGTGCCTGTAAGGTATGGTAATTTATATGTATATGTGCACTTAGTAAATATGTACATTGTATAGTCGGAGAGAAGTCAAAATTTATAATCTGCATATTTTTTTTTAGACATGTATTGGAGCAGCATGACAGACAGGCAACTAGTAATGAAGTCAGTAATGGCTGACTAAAGTACAGGTTTCCTTTAACCCCTTTACAACGCCTAACACATATTGTGTTGCTGGCAAATGTTTATGTGCTGAGAGCGTGCTCAATGGGAGCTACAAGCACAAAAATCTGAGCTGTCAAAGTCAGCTCTCGGTCCAAGCTAAAGATCAGTATCCGGTGACAGTGGTCATTAAGATCATATTTTTTTACAGTAAATCAATATTTACACTATTTTTCATATCTCTGCTGATCAGTCTACAGTAGTATTTTAATGTGACCCAATAAGCCAAAAACGCCGCTCCAAGCTTAATCAAAGTCACCCAGTGATTTCAACCCTGCCAGATTCTAACTTCCCAAGGGCCTGTCCTGATGATCACAGACTCTGGAAGAAGAGAAATTAAAGTGCACACCGGAAAGATGACCAGTTCACAAAACGTCAGAAAGGCTTCAGCTCTGGCTCCTCCGAAGCCATGTCCCTCTAACGCAGGGGTCTCCAACTTGTGGCCCTCCAGCTGTTGAAGAACTACAATTTCCATGGGGCATGTCAAGGCTGACACTTGCAAGCATGACTCCCATAGGAAAAGGCATGATGTGACTTGTAGTTCCGCAATACATTAGCGACTGGGAGCAACTAGGACCAGGAATACCTTGTGACTTGGAGTACCGTAACAACTGGTGGATAACCCTAGCGACCAGGAGGACCTAGCGACCGGGAATACCTTGTGACATTGTGACTGGTGAGTACCTTAGCGACTAGTGAGTAGGAGGGAGGGGTATGTCTCTATGTCAAGAATAATGTAAGGGTGGTAGAGAGGAGTCATATTATGGAAGGGATGAGTATGGAGTTAGAATTCGTGTGGGTAGAACTCCATAGGGAAGAAGTAAAGGGGAAAGTAATTGTGGGGGTTTGTTATAGGCCACCCAACCAAAGGGAGGAGGTAGAGCTAGAATTTATATCACTGTTGGGTAACGAGGCAAAGCTGGGATCAGTCATCATATTAGTGGACTTCAATTATCCCGACATTGACGGGGAAGAGGGGATTGCACACTCACTAAAGGCCCCTCTCTTCATGGAAACCTTACAGGACAACTACATGTCTCAGTTGGTGATTCTCCTACTAGAAAGAATGCAGTGCTGAATCTATTAATTACTAATGACCCAGATCTAATCTCAGATGTAGGAGTCGGCGACAACTTGGGCTCTGGCGATCACAGGATGATCACATTTAGCGTAAATCACAATATAGCAAGGCAAGAGGGGAACATAAGAATCCTAAACTTCAGAAGGGCAAACTTTCCCAAACTGTGCTCAATGATAGAGAAAATAAACTGGGACCAAACCCTAGGAACATTGACCACGGAGGAAAAATGGGAATGCTTTAGGAACATATTAAACAAAAGTGCATTCCTATGGGAAATAAATTTAGAAGAGCCTAAGCCAAACCTGGCTGGCTAAACCGTAATGTAACAAAATGTATTAGGAAAAAAAAATGGCCTTTAAAAAATATAAATCGGAGGACACATTATCGGCTTTCCAGCAATACAAAGAATCAAATAAGAAATGTAAATACGGAATCAGAATGGCTAAAATCAACTTCGAGAGACAAATAGCAGAGGATAGTAAAAAGAACCCTAAGAAATTCTTTAAATATATCAACAGCAAAAAAACGCAGTCAGAGCATGTTGCACACATAATTAACGATGATGGGAGGATGGTTACAGAGGACACTAAGAAGGCAACCATGCTTAATGTTTTCTTCACCTCAGTCTTTACACAAGAAAAGGAGGGGTACACTGACCATGACTATATGGTTAGCAGCACTTCACTGGACTTGCCGCTATGGCTAACAGAGGGTGAAATCAGGGAAAGGCTGGATAAAATTAATACAAGTATATCACCAGGCCCGGATGGCATCCATCCAAGAGTACTCAAAGAACTCAGTAGGGTTATATCTAGACCACTGTTCCTGATCTTTGATGATAGTATTTTGACAGGAACTGTGCCAGGTGACTGGAGGAAAGCTAACATGAAACCGATATTCAAAAAAGGGCAGAGGCATATCCCTGGAAATTATAGGCCAGTCAGCCTGACGTAAATAGTATATAAACTTCTGGAAGGGATGATAAGAGACTATATCTAAGAGTTTGCTAAAGAGAACAATATCATCAGCAGTAATCAGCACGGGTTTGCTAAAGGGCATTCTTGTGAAACCAGTCTGTTAACATTCTACGAGGAGGAGAGCTGTGAGCTAGATGGGGGAGACCAATGGATGTGGCGTACCTGAAATTTTGCTAAGGCGTTTGATACAGATCCCCACAAATGCTTAATTTATAAAATAAGGTCTGCAGGCATCAACCACAAGGTTTGCTCTTGGATACAGAACTGGTTAAAGGGGCGTGTCCAAAGGGTGGGAATAAATAACGCATACTCAGACTGGTCTGGGGTGGTAAGTGGGGTCCCCCAAGGCTCGGTCCTGGGACCAATCTTGTTCAATTTATTCATAAATAGCATTGAGAATGGGATCATTAGCTCAATATCAGTTTTTGCAAATGACATAAAATTAGGCAGGGCAATAACTTCACATCGTGAGGCAGGAATCTTACAGAATGACCTGAACAAAATAGCAGAGTGGGCAACTACATGGCAAATGGTTCAATGTGGAGAAGTGTAAGGTTTTGCACTTGGGGACTAAAAACATAAAAGCACAATACACTTTAGGGGGGGGGGACTCTGGGGGAAAGATCTGGGGGTCTTAGTAGAAGATAGACTTAGCAATAGCATGCAATGTCAAGCTGCAGCTGCCAAAGCCGGCAGAATATTAGCATGCATAAGGAAGGGGATGTATTCCAGAGATAAAACTATAATCCTACCACTTTATAAAACACTGGTCCAACCGCATCTGGAGTATTCTGTCCAGTTCTGGTCGCCAGTCCTCAGAAGGGATGTGTTGGAGCTGGAGAGAGTCCAGAGAAGGACAACTAAACTGATTAGGGGTTTGGAGGACCTTAATTATGAAGAACGCTTACAAGCGCTTGATTTATTCTCCCTGGAGAGGAGATGCCTGAGAGGGGACATGATAGCGATTTATAAATACCGCAACATGGATCTCAACACAGAAAAAAATCTATTTAGTCGCAAGGAATGCATGAGGACATGAGGCCATACAATGCGATTAGAGGAGAAGCGTTTTAACCTCAGGCTACGTAGTGGGTTCTTTACAGTAAGGGCTACAAGACTGTGGAATTCTCTACCACAAATGGTAGTAACTGCGGGGAGTATGGCTACTTTTAAAAGACTCTTGGACGTACATCTCAAGCAGCATCAAAACATTCAGGGGTATGTAAAATGATTACGGCCACACACATCTACACAGGTTGAACTGGATGGACTATTGTCTATATTCAACCTCAACTACTATGTAACTATGTAATAGCTGAAGGGCCGCCAGCTTGAGACCCCTGCCCCAACACATTTCACCCGCTCGGAGGCTTAGTCGTAGAGGTGGGAGTGGAAATGTATATCATGGTTTAATGCATTATCAGCCCATTAAACATGTAATCAAGCTCAGCTGGGACCAAAAAGAAAACCAAACCATTAATGCTCCATTGCTTCAGTCTTCAAATACACATGCAATGCAAACATTAAAAATCATAATGACACAACGATTCAAATAATATTACAAAGGGACCAAGAAGTAAGGGAAAATGAGAATTGCAGGTTTATTTTATTCATAATAATGGGTACCATCCCATTCATGGTTGAGACCCTTTGGAATTCAAGTGTCCAATTTGAAGATCCAATATACTTCTCTCTTACAGAAAATGGAGAAACAATCACCCCATCTCATAGGGTAATCTACCATCTCAATGATTTTGACCCTAAAAGACCATTGGACTCCAGCGTGATGCTGTGTAAAATGTTTTGCTGCATTAGTATCTTTGTGGGTATTGATTGACCCTTTCCTTTCCCTTTTTTCATTTTCTATTTTTGCATTTTGTTTTTTTTTTTGTATACTTAGGTGTATACCAATAAAGTGTTGATTTTAATTGATCCCATTAGTATGGGTAGGTTTTTTGCTTTTTGTTTCATTTTTGTTTTTTTGTTTCTGGTCTTAGCTGGTTGTCATCTTTGGGATTTTTTTGATATACTGTATATATTTGTTTACATATAAAGTTTTATAAATATTCTTATAATCTCTGTGTCATTATGATTTATATTGTTTGCCTTTGTTGACTGAAGCAATGCCCTATATGGAGCAATGGTTTGGTTTTCTTTTTTGTGTCAGCTGAGCTCAATTACATATTTAATGGGCTGATAATGCATAAATTAATGATATACATTTCCACTCCCACCAGAGCTGAAGTCTTTCTGGCATGATGGTGTGCTCATTTTGCTTATTTATTTAGCTGTTGGCAGGCTATTGTTGGTTTTTTAAGACAATACCAGACGACATGATGTAAGCACACACCGCAGCCATCTTTAATCCCTGTTGACATGCTTGTATTGTTTTTAGCAAATGTGATTGTAATATCGACCTAAATAAATGAACTATTTTAACCTTTTTAGACCTATTACATTATTGTAGTGTTTTATATTCTTGAGGTAAAAGGCTTATGGTCCCATATGTCCCTTGTGGAGTGTAAGCTTACATTGTTATGAGTGCGAAGTGTACCTGGTCCTTGGAAATGCAGTGGAGGAAGTAGTGTGTGCCTAGCTTAGCTCCTGATTCATCGAGTCCTGGCTTCATATGTATATGCAGTTATTGGTCTTTCTATAACTTAAGGGTCAACATCATTTGGTAAGCAGGATTGCTCCTCTTTCCACAGTGGTGACGTGTGACCTTTTTCACAACAGTTGATGCGGGGTTGTCCTTTAACATCTTTGCATCCTCAATGTGTGAACTTTATGTATAGTGCCTTATCAGGACTTTGCTCATTCAGTTGGTGCTGCACCCTTTGTTTTATATTTGTATTGTTGGTTTGTAGTTATAACATCATATCAAAGTTTAAAGGGGAATTCCACTTAAAAAAAATTAAGCATATGAAATTGCTACACCAGTAATTTTCTAAAACTGTTAAAAATTCAATGCAATATGGCAACCTGGAGACATTCTGTACATCATTGTTATTTCCTGCTTGTCTGATTTTGCTCATTCATTTTTTCAGATACCTGCACTAAGATACAGGTAACATTTTAGGCTTCCTATGTAATTGGAATTTCACTTCTGTGAGTTACTCCCTAAGGGTTAATTACTTCTAAAGGAATGCTGCCAATGCAACTTTCCCTTTTTAGAATAAAGACAGTGCACCAGATGATTATAATGAACACAGATCCTCCCATTCAATAAGGAACAATCATCTTTTTCCTAAGAACAGAAACAAGAAGGAATCTGCTACAAAGTTTGTTAAAATCCTTGAAATGTACATTGATCACCTAGAGTGGATTGCATTTTTCTCAACAAAAGTGGAGTACACTCTAAAGCTGATTTCCATGTTTACTGTCATTTTAAATTGATAATTTTGGACCAAGCTGATGCAAACAAATTCCTTCCTTCACTAAGTGCTGCAATGGCTGTAAACACTGTGTGTACTGCATGTAGCTTCAGCTAAAAACAGTCAATCAGAGGAAGCTTTGTATTAATTCAAAGAATACAAAGCTGCCTATGAATGGCTAAGCACCGCTCAGACCAACTCTGTCCTTTTCTGGGTGTTAGACGGGAAGTCTCACTACAAGCAGTACATATAGTGCTTAGAGCCAGTGCAGCACTTATTAAAGATAACAGTTTGTTTGAACCAGCTTGGTCCAGACTAACCATTTAAAGTGACAGGAACCATGGAAATTAGCTTTAAGTTGAACATCTTTCCTAACCCTAATAAAAAACCGTCCATTTTTCTAGGAAAAGGTTTAAAACAGTGATGGTTTTTTATAATCTTTAGGTAGGAAAAGAAGGGGAAAGCATATATTTTACTGTCTATTTTCCCAATGCTGCAAATTAAAAGATTTTTACCTTCCCTTGTTCTTACCTCCCCTCCACCATTCTCTCCTTTACTTTTTCCCTTCCTCCCCCTCCCCCCTCCCCTCCATTCTCTCCTTTAATTTTTCCCTTCCTCCCCCTCCTTTCCTCCTCCAACCCTCCAATCCCCCCCAACACTTCACACTTAAAAAAAAAAAAAAAAACCTGGCATTTTGATACAACCTGACAGCAGTTGGGCCAGTTTTATCTACCATTTGAAAGATTGGATAAAAGCAAAAGGTGACCAGCGCTATGGAGTGTGCGGTGAATCGTGAATGGGTACTAGGTGTAAGCAGCCAACAACCAAACCCCGAGGGGTCAAGATATAGGGTAAAAGTGCAAGAAAGGTTGAAACGGCAGAACCTTTGTGTAATCAAGTGTTATTTAAAGTGCAATCATATAGGAACAGATCATAAATAAAGGGGTGACACCCATAAATTATAATACCGTAAAATTATAAAAATACAATGTATTGTGTAAATCCAATGGAACCGATTGAATCTCCCGATGTGCGGTAGACTCAACCAGAAAGTGCTGAAGTGCAATAAATTAAACCAACTTACATAGACTAGTGAATTTATTCCAGTGATAAATAATACAGTGCAAAGGGTTAAATAAGTAGTGCAGTTGATAGTAAATATAGTTTAGTTAATTCAGTGGACACAACATGCCAATAAAAGAAAGGAAAATCCTGGTGGTAAAGTGGTAAAAAGCTGGCCTCTCCAGCAGACGTCCTCTGATGAAACGTGTAGGGCGGGTCCATTGCGTCATAGCGTCACTTCTGGTTTCGGACTTCGCAGCCGTGGAACGCGGAAGCTTCCCGGCGTTCGCTACTGATCCGAGGCAGCTTTCACTGTGAGTGTATGCTACCTGCTTTATAGCAGTCCTTTCATATATTGCTTCATGGGGCTCCCCTCTCTCTTTCCCATGTGAAAACGCCAACTTGTGCCTTGTTGGACCGTGGAGGGGGACCTGAGAAATATACATCAGCCTGACCATTGCACGCTACAGGTTGTATATACAGCGTGACACCTAGTGGCCGCACAGGTGATTGCAGCTTCTACCTTATTTTGAGGGAATTATTTTCCCAGCTTTTTACCACTTTACCACCAGGATTTTCCTTTCTTTTATTGGCATGTTGTGTCCACTGAATTAACTAAACTATATTTACTATCAACTGCACTACTTATTTAACCCTTTGCACTGTATTATTTATCACTGGAATAAATTCACTAGTCTATGTAAGTTGGTTTCATTTATTGCACTTCAGCACTTTCTGGTTGAGTCTACCGCACACCAGGAGATTCAATCGGTTCCATTGGATTTACACAATACATTGTATTTTTATAATTTTACGGTATTATAATTTATGGGTGTCACCCCTTTATTTATGATCTGTTCCCATATGATTGCACTTTAAATAACACTTGATTACACAAAGGTAGCGCCGTTTCAACCTTTCTTGCACTTTTACCCTACATTTGAAAGATTATACCATTGTTATGACATGCTATAGAATGTGGACCCCTGCTCACATATGGAGTATAAGTAGAGCATACTCAAAATGTAAGTATGTCTGTTACTTTTCATGTGGTTCCTGATTTAATACATGTAAATTTCTCAGCTGTTGATTGCGAACTATAATAAAGCAAAATATTCTAAATAAATAATAATAAAAAAGAGATGTTTATCTAAACTTTTTTAATATTCCTTTTTTTTTTTTTTTAATCTAGGAAAATACCTTTAAATGAAGCAGAAAACTTTACACTGTTCATAAAAAATTCTGTTTATTTTAGAAAATTTCGATTTTCAGGGTAAGTGATTTAGGAATATATTTTAGGTAGATGTATAGTCTTGAAAATGCCCACTTTGCCCCATTTGTAATCTGTTCACATTGCAATAAACTATCATGTCCACAATTTATGTCAACAGTACCCTATCCAATCCAAAGTAAGCTCTAAACAAGATCCGTTCAGCCCCTGCTCATTAGGTGTTGGTTTTATCACACACTACTGTCAGGAAGGGGAGACATTGCTTTTGCTGTGTGTCCCTCTCAGGCTGTCTTTGTGTGCATGTAGAGCTGTAGTACAGGGCAGGAGTGTAACGTACAGGAGACTCATATGGTCCTCCATAGATCTTGGAAGCTAATCGGGAAAACAAAAAATGGGTATATCATTGTGGCCAGGGAGTAAATTGAAAAATAAACTTAGAGGGGGAAATTTATTGAAAAAAATATATAATATATAGTTACATAGTTGGTCTGGTTGAAAAAAGTCCCTCTAGTTCAACCAATAAAAGGGGAAAAAATAAAATGTATACAATCGGTAATAGACACTCCTATACCCACAGTTGATCCAGAGGAAGGCAAAAAAAATCCCAGCAAAGCATGATCCAATTTGCTCCAGCAGGGGTAATCATTCCTTCCTGATCCCACAAGAGGCAATTGTATATTCTCTGGATCAACTTTACCTTTATGTTAGTATCTACTAACAACTATACCTATATGTTAGTATCCAATTATATTATGTACATTTAGGAAATAATCCAGGCCTTTTTAAAAGCAATCTACTGAGCTAGACAGAACGAGGTCTTGAGGCAGTCTCTTCCACCTTTTCACTGCTCTTACTGTGAAGAAACCTTTCCATATTTGAAGATTAAACCTCTTTTCCTCCAGACGTAAAGAGTGCCCTCTTGTCCTCTGTAATGACTTAAAGTAAATAACTCAACACCAGGTTCACCATATGGCCACTTATGTATTTATACATGTTGATCATATCCCCCCTTAAGCTCCTCTTCTCAAGATAGAGTAAATTCAGTTCCTCTAATCCAATGATTCTAAACCTTTTTTCAGTCAAGGCACCCTTTAAAATTCCACACAATCTTAAGGCACCCCATTCTAAAATTTAAAAATTAAACTAATAGTTTTGAATAACGTAACAACATCCACATGCGAACATTAGTGATGATTTATTCTTCTAAAGCAAATACACCTTTGCACACTGGTACTGATTATTATTCCAATGTTTCTCTTCTCCCTCAGTTTATCTTCCTCACTCAGCTAATGTGACCCTGGTGCTGAAGGAGACAGTCAGGTGCCCAACGTCCTCCTTTTTAACCGATGACATCATTGGTTGTTAGTACACTGGCGGCTAGAAGGTTTTAATGGTGCACAATGAAAACCTGTGGCTTTGTGTAACTAATAGGCAGGCTTGATCCTGTAACGCTCCTGCGTTTTTATTATAGGCTGGATTTGCAGCTGCAAAATCTCCACTCAGTAGTCATGTAGAGATGTGTTGAATACCAGATCCAACTCTCCAGGACTCATCACCGTGGGCCTGTCAGCTTCAACATACAGATATATACACACTCAATGAGATGTTCCTGGAGTTATGGGATGTATATGATAGTATGAAGGTGATGTGCTGAAGGGACAGGTGTGAACAGTGACAAGGATGGTAATCACTTGATAGGTTTTGTATAGGAGAGTTCAAGATGGTATTTAGGAATGCAGATAGGTTAGTATCGAGTATGCTAACAGGTGGTGAGGACAGCAGATGACAAATACAGGATAGACTAACCCAGTGCAAGGATAGATAGTAGTAGACAGGAGAGCTAGCAATCTATGCAGCAGTGCAGATGATAGATGGTAGTAGGCTGAAGAGCTAGCAATCTATGTAACAGTGCAGATGATAGGATAGTATAGATAGGTAGTAGCAGTCCTTAATGTGCATAGGTAGATAGTGCAATAAGGTTATGGATGGTTCCCCTGCGGGGTACTTATCACTTGTAATGTTAGTAGTTTAGAGAGGTCCAGTAGATGAGGAATGATCCGGTAGCGAGATACAGGGATCAGTAGCGAGGTTCCGGTCTGCTCCAGGTAAAGGGAATGGCTGGAGGTTCCGATCGAGAGACAGGCTTGAAAGCATGTGGGTAACAAGGCAGGTTGAACGAACAATGTGAGTGAGACCGCTGGAAGTTGAAATAGCCGCTCTGCGGCGCTCAGCAGTGACATCATCGTTCTTAAAGGTATATGCGTACCACCTGAAGAGAAAGGTGGGACGCATTACAGAGGAAAGTGGTGATTAAGGGTACCGGAGGTACCAGAATCTTATAGATCCACCCACTTGCTTGCATACAGTTTTTAGGCAGTTTCTAGGTATTTTGCCAAGGCACCCCTGAAGAAATCCCAGGTTGTCTGGGCCCCCTTGTTGAAAAAGGCTGCTCTAATCTATCCTCATAGCTAAGCTCCTCCATGCCTCTTATCAGTTTGAATGCTCTGCTCAGCACTTTCTCCAGTTCACTGATATCCTTTTTGTGAACTGGTGCCCAAAACTGAACTGCATATTCCAGATGAGGTCTTACTAATGATTTGTACAGGGGCAAAATTATATCTCTCTCTCTGGAGTCCATACCTCTCCTAATACAAGAAAGGACGTTGCTCCCTTTGGAAACTGCAGCTTAGCTTATGATCTACCAGAACACCCAGATTTTTCTCCACCATGGATTCCCCCAGTTGTTCTCCTCCTAGTATGTATGATGCATGCATATTTTTAGCCCCAAGTGCATACCTTTACAGTTATCAACATTAAACCTCATTTGCCACATAGTTGCATAAGTAAACAGTGCATTGAGTCTGAATTTCACTGCATAGCTTGTAAACAATCTAAAACTTTTTCCCAAGAGAACTCGGGACGCAGGGTGGTGGTGACGCTGGACACGGCCAAAGCTTTCGACTCTGTGGAGTGGAGCTTTCTCTGGGCATGCCTGGAGAGGTTTGGGTTTGGCCCGAGGTTTATTAAATGGGTTCGCCTGATGTACAGCGCTCCGGTTGCCAAAATCCTGGCGAATGGCAGGACCTCTGCACCGTTTCCGCTGACTAGGGGGACGAGGCAGGGCTGTCCGCTCTCTCCTTTATTATTCGCCTTGGCGGCCGAGCCACTGGCCATCGCCATTCGAAATCACCCTGGCATAGATGGACTACGGGTGGGACCCCTGATCGAAAAACTCAGTATGTATGCTGACGACACACTACTGTACCTAGCGGACTCAGACGCATCCCTCACTGAGGCCCTGTCCCTAATAGAATGCTTCGGCAAATACTCTGGTTTACAAATGAACTGGGATAAATCACAAATACTACCCCTGGATAGCACCCCCCCCGCCCTGGAGATCTACATCCTTACCCCTACAACGGGTGTCGAGGATCAAATACCTAGGGGGTCTTGGTTGCTTCCAATCCCCGGGATAACGTCCAAGACAATATCCAACCTCTATACGCCCTGATCAAGGCCAAAACCCAGGTTTGGGCGAAGCTGCCCCTGGGCGTCATGGGAAGAGTGAATCTCATAAAAATGGTTCTGCTCCCAAAAATACTATACGTTTTGTGGCATTCCCCGGTCTACCTGCCCTTAAAGGTTTTCATGCAAATGGAATCCCTCCTTAAGGCCTTCGTGTGGGGTCAGAATAGGCACAAGCTTTCTTGGCGCAAGCTTAAAAATCCCTCTAACCTAGGCGGAGTAGCTTTGCCTGACTTTAATCTTTATTACTTGGCCGCTCAACTGTCCCACCTATTTCATATAGACAAATCCGACAGGACCCGCTTTCTCCTCCTTCTTTGCCCCAGGTGGTCCCAGCTGACTGTAGACTCTCTGACTGCGATATTCTGAGGGGTGCGGGGCTCCGGGAGCCCGGGTGGGACCGATTCTATGCTGTATCATTATAGTAGGATTTGGGAGGTCGTCATGGCTAAAATGAAGTACCCAGCTCTACACACCCATACCCCCCTGTGGCATAACGGGAACTTGGCGGAGTTCGGGCCTATGTCGGACCCTGAGCTCTGGTGTGGGAAAGGAATATACCTGCTTTCGCACTTACTCCAAGGGGACACCATACGCTCATTCGATGATTTGAGCTCTGCCAACTCCCTCCCGACATCCATGCTCTTCCGCTACTATCAGATCAGGCACGCATTCAGAGCTCAGTTCCCGACCCCCCTCCCCCTCTAGAGACCCCATCCATGATCGAATTCATTAAGAGTACCGATCCCCAGCACCTGATCTCTATTCTCTACGCTGAGCTTCACACCCCCAGCTCCACAGTCATTGCTTACACCGCTAAAACCCGCCTGGGAGGTGGATGTGGGCACTATAGAAGACGATGAGTGGGATGACGCCTTGGGGACATGCAGGTCGGTATCCCCCAGGCTGTCTGACAGGCTCACCCAGCTGTTCCTCCTCCACCGAGCGTATCTGACTCCCTCTGGTCTCCAAAGATACAGGCCTGAACTGTCACCTAACTGCCCAATGTTGGCACTTTTTTCCACCTCCTCTGGAGCTGTCCCCAGCTCCAGGGGTACTGGAAACAGATTGTCACATTCCTTCATGACAAGATGGGTTCCCCGGTGCAGCTGGTTCCCAGACAATGCTTGCTGGGTATATACCCGGATGAAGAAATGGACAAAAGCATGCTCGCTTTCCTACAGTCTACTTTGTTTATAGCTCGGAAACTTATTGCCAGAAAGTGGATGAGGGACTCCCCGCCTGTGTTTGGGGAGTGGAAGGCTGCAGTCAATAGTGTCATTCCGTACCATAAAATTATGTATAAGAATAGGGGTAATCTGACCAAGTTTACCAAGATCTGGGACAGATGGGTTCAGTGTCCAGACACTGGGAGTTGAGGACTTCCATGCTTATGGATGGAGCTCTCTTGAGCGGCAGCAATTCCACTTTACGCTGTGTACTTACAATGTAACTTACTGTGCACATACTCGACTTAACTACTGTTTGCATGCATGGACCTAGTCAATACTTGTTGTTTTGATATGATCATTGATGTGACTTGATGTATATCCTGCTTTTTTAGTTCAATAAACTCACTGGTTTAAAAAAAAAAAACTTTTTCCCAAAATGGGACATTAAATGGCACTTTTGAAATATTATATGTCGATGTCAAATTGATAAAAAGTATTTTACAAAACTCATAAAATTGTACATATAAAATATAGTATGCACTTAAGCTGGTCAATGACTTTTCTCCATATTTGTGTGATACATATGTAGCACCATTCTAGGTAGGTGCTAGGCAGAGAAAGTATAGTTGCTCTGTCTGCTTATCAGGAGAGCCTGATTAATAGTTAGGCCTGCTCAGTGTGCTCAGGGTTTCGTATGGGCTGAGGGAGTGTCCCCACTGTATCCAATGAAGAGGTTAGTTGGACAGTGGAGGAAACCTGGCCAATGACTCACAGGCTTTTGAAACTGTCCCAGTGGGTTGGCACAGGGAGAGGTGCATCCTGGGATAGGGTATAAAAGCCAAGAGCACATGAGGCAGGGGGTCTTTGGGCAAGAAGCCAAGTCCCAGAAGGAGGGTGACGGCTGTCTCCTCTTCTGCAGCTGTGAGGGTGGTTGTAAGCAGTTGGCCTAGTGAACTAGTGGTGTGGCTGAACCCAGAGGTCCAGTGAAGCTGACTGTGGAGGTGAAGGCAGATCCTTTGTATACACAGAGCTGAAGACGGTATTTTATAAATTTGCCTGCTCTTTGTCCCCAGTCACCCACTATAGATTGTTTTGTAAAGTGTTAACTTGCTCAGACCTGACCTTATTACTGCTAATATATTTGAAGAATTTTTTGGGGGTGTGTCCTACTATGTTTTCCAATCTGCCAGTCGTTTTGAATTTTTTGCAGCCTTGATTTCCTTTTTGCATGTTGTTTTATATTCTTTGTAACATTTAAACGATGATAGTGTTCTTCCTTTTTTATTTTTATTTTTAAAGCTTTTTCCTATTTTTTTATAGCTTTTTTAACTCTGTCCGTGAGCCACATTGGTTTTATTTTTAAACTTTTAAACTTATTGCCCATGGTAATACATGTGTGTTCACATACATTCCTTTTGAAGAATTCCTATTTCTGTTCAGTGTTCATCAATGCCAATATTCCCTCCTAGTCTAATTCTTGGAGAGCACCCCTCATCCTTGGAAAATTTTCTCTCTTAGGCCCCTTTCACACTAGTGGACCGTTCAGATCCGCCTGTCAGTTTTCAGGCAGATCTGAACGGATGCCCCATGCATCTCTACAGGACATCGGATGTCAGCGGAGACATGTCCGCTGACATCCGATCTGGTCCGTCAAATCTGGATGGATGGAAACCCTATTTTCCATCCGTCCAGCGGATCGGATGGGATCAGATGAGAATGGACAGGCGGTCCGTTCTCATCCGATTCCCCCATAGAGAACAGTGGGAACCTGACAGCTTTGTCTCCGCACCCAGCGCGGAGACAGAGCTGCCATCTGCTGGCTCAGCGGGGGATCGGCGGATCGCCTATGGACTCCCATGTGTGAGAGGGGCCTTAAAGTTAAGTGTTTTTATCTTTCCAGTATCTGTTTGTTGTTTACAGCTAACATTATATGGAATCATGTTATAGTCACTGCCAAAGTAAAAAAAAGGGTAAATCTGTTTTTATCTAACAGCTGCTGCAATCACTGAATGTGTGTTCCTCACATAAAATAGTAAAAATAAATGAAAAGTGCTGCGCTGCTGTGATAGTGAATATACCAATGTATACAATTAATATATACTATATAGACATCAAAAAGGTGAATAAAATGAAACTTCCTAGTAAAGGACTGAAATCCAATATTATCCACTGATCTTAAATAAACACAATACTTGTTCAGGCTAAAAAGTCCAAGAAACACTAATTGGTAATAGTGTATTATCAGTGTTCAATCGGTGGGATATTCCTCTCACTGTGTCTCCTTTTTAAGTGTGAATTCCACCATAAGCATAGCCTTCACCTGTGATATTCTAATAAAAAAAAACTCTACTGGTGTTTTAAAGACCTGAATCCCAGTGCTGTAGGTGCTTGCTGTATCTTCTCCAGTGTTCCACCTGCTAGTGAAAATATAAGAGTTCCTGTTCCCTAGACCTATGTTAAAGGTCTAGAAACACCTGTTCCCCTATGTCGGGGGTAGTCAGATGTATAGATTCTCTTAGGGATGGTCACCACCGAAAACACCATTCAGTATCTCTTCTCTCATTGTCCAATTAGTGTTCTGGATATTCCCCTGGTATTCTCTAGACAGAGCTCATAATCACAGAAAAACTACCATAGTGTAGTATGTAAAACCTCCAATGATTTTATTAAAACTAAGTATTACACTCATATTGAAAACACTTGTATAATAGCATTCGAACTGAATAAAAACTTGCCGTAGCTCATCTGTGACATCGCCTCACTCCTCCCCACGTGTATGGTGACTAACCAAGTGACTTCATTCGAGGTTGAACTTTGGTACATTGGAAAATTCACTATCACAGCAGTGCAGCACTTTTCATTTATATATGTTATAGTCACTGCTACCCAGATGTTCTTTTATATGAACATTGGTAATAATCTCTGCATGTTTTGAGATTATCAGGTCCAGCAGAGCTTCATTCCTAGTCGGGGCCTCTATAAACTGTACCATAAAATTGTCTTGTAATAGGTGTATAAATGTTTGCCCTTAAACTGTTTCTGCAGTGCTATTACTCCAATCAGTTTCTGCTTATGTTAAAATCCCCCAATTATTATCACCTTCTCAGCCCTTGCAGCCCTTTCCATCTGTGCAAAGAGCTGAATTTATATCTCCTCATTAACATTGGGTGGCCTACAGAGCCAGGACAAGGGGTGGGCAAAAGCTGCCCTGGGCACTGTGGTATCATGTGAGGTGGGGGGCGCAACAAGGAGATTGGGGGTTGGGGATTGGTGTTGAAAGGGAGAATTTTTGGGGGTTGCAGACGGTTAGTAATGTTCTAGGAGGGGAAATTGGGGGTTTGCTAAGAGTAGTAGGGAAATTGGGGAGATTTATGCTGGAAGGGGGGTTGGGGAAGAAGATTTGTGCTAGGCGGGGGGCTTGGGGGGAATATGTGCTGGGAGGGGGGATTTAAAGTGGGGAGGGGATGTGTACTAGTAGGGGAAATTTTAGCTGTAGAGGATTTGTGCTAGGGGTGAATTTTTTTATTTTTTGGGGGGGAGGGGCAAAGATTTGTTCTGGGAGGGGGATTTCAGCAGGGGGCAGATTTGTACTGGGAGGCGAGGGAATTTATGCTTAGGGGGTAAGCATGCAGAATAGTTCTCAGTGTTTTTGTGGGCACATTTTTGCTGACACGTAATGCTCATACATCTTGGGGGGGGGGGGTGCAGTTTGGTATGTTCTCCCTGGGCTCTAGATGACCTTGTCCTGGTGGCCTATAACAAACTCCAATGATTACCTTTGTAGTGCGCACACCCATGTCTGACCTTTCTGTCACATTATAATCTAGTTATCCCTTCCCCTCAATTCCTAGTTTAAATACTCCTCCAGACTTCCCATAAACCTCTCCCCCAGCACAGCAGAGCCCCTTCCATTTAGGTGTAAACCAGTGGCGGCTGGTGCTCAAAATTTGGGGGGGGGAGGGGCACAAACAGAAAAATGTAATAGGCATTGCTTCGCGGCAAAAAACGCGGTAAAAAATTGCGTGACAAGTGTGAAACGGGCCTTCAGTAATCAAGGTATAAAAATATGTAGCAGAAAACAAATTGGCCTAAAATGTTAAAAACTATTTTGATTTTTAAATTTTTTTTGGGAATGTCATATAGCAGAAAGTGAAAAATATTGTTTTTTTTTTTGTTTATAGCGCAAAAATTAAAAATCGCACAGGTGATCAAATACCACCAAAAGAAAGCTCTATTTGTGGGAAAAAAAGGACGTACATTTAATTTGGGTACAGCGTCGCACAACTGCGCAATTGTCCGTTAAAGTATCGCAGTGCCGAATCGTAAAATAGGGCCTGGTCAGAAAGGGGGCAAATCCTTCCGAGCCCAAAGCGGTTAAAGTGTATTTAAACACTAACAATACATTTCTCTTATTTGCTTCTCTAAAATCACAATTAAAAGCATTTTATTTTGTTAGGCAAAAAAAAAAAAAAGAATAAACTGTTCATGCAGCCAGGAATCTTGTGAGCTGATAACTTTATGACCTTTCTGGACTGTTATCAGTTCGCATTGTTCCCTGTTATCCCCATGAACTACAAAACACCTCCCCCTGTTATGAAGAAGAGAAGGAGGCCTTACCTCAACTCACAGATTTTAATCAAACAATTTTCTTTTGTCAATGAGGTCCTCTTAATTGGATGCATTACCCCCTTATGGCGCAATCCGGAGTTGCCTGAGTTCTTACTCATTCCTGACCCGTCTCTGTGGGCCTCTAGGGGTATAAAGTGTCTCTCACACATTTGTCAAGGGGAGGGTTTGCTGAGCTTTGATAGGCTTAAGGCCAATTTTGATCTACCCAACTCATACTTTTTCAGGTTCCTGCAACTTCGCCACGCCTTTCGGACTCAGTTTGGGGGTTCTCCCCCTGATATGACTCCGGCGGATTTGGAGCTCCTCCTTAGGGACGAAAATCTTCGGAAACCGCTGTCCTCCATCTACAGATCCTTGCTGCCAGGCGTGCATGTGGGTCTGGAGAGATTGCAGGAATTCTGGGCGGCGGAGGTGCGGGACCTGGACACGGAGGATTGGGAGGATGTCTGGGACTACCCGTTTAAATATTTGGTCTCCTCGAGGGACCGGCTGGTCCAATTTAAAATTGTACATAGGTTCCACCTTACGCCCTCCAGATTACACAGGGTGTCTTCTGACATCCCGGATGCCTGTTGGCGCTGTAATGGGGATTCCCCGTCCTATACCCATATGATCTGGCACTGTCCGTCCCTGCTGGGGTTTTGGTCTGAGGTCCGGGGTTTCATTACCAAACTGACTACTATTCCTATCCCGGCTGAGATTGAGATTTGTATTTTGGGGCTGGTGAACGGGCTGGCCCATTCTGTTGCTACACGTACCCTCCTGGGGCTTCTGCTCTTCTATGCCAGGAAACTGGTGGTGATGCGTTGGAGAGCCCCTGGGATCCCGACGTTATCACAATGGAAAATGCTGGTGAACTCCATGATACCTCTATATAAAGCGGTGTACAAGTTTAGGGGATGTTCCAAAAAATTCCACAAAGTGTGGGATCTGTGGTTGGATGCTGCAGATACCGCTGATGATTCCTCGGCTCCGGCCGTTGATGTAACTCGACCAGCTACTTAGGTTTATGTGTATATATGCTTTGTGCTATGTGAAGCTTGTGATTTACGGTGTGCACTGGACCGCGATTAGGACCACCAATGCTTAGAGGACTCGGTACATACCTGTGATACTCTTGACTATCTTTGAGCTGCAGCCACTGTTGGGGGGTTAGTGGGGGGGTTCCCCCCCCCTATTGTTTGTTCTGCTCTCTATGTTCTTTTTGTTTCTCTTTTTTTGTTGTTTTATTTTTTGAGCCGGGGTATGCCCAAATGGCTCTGTTTTGTATGTTGCTATAAAACTTAATAAACATAATTTTCAAAAAAAAAAAAAAAAAAATGTATGTGGTTTTACCTTTTACATTCTCTTTAAATGCCTCCAATAAGTAAAAGAGGAAGTCTAAATCATAAGGAGTTTTACTTTTTTTGTTTTGTTACCCAAAACAAAAAAAGTAGAACTCCTTCTAAATCAGACTTCCTCTTTTACTTTTTGGAGACATTTAAAGAGAATGTAAAAGGTAAAATCACATACATTATAAATGCATCCAATTAAGAGGACCTCATTTACAAAAAAAAAAATAGTTTCATTAAAATCTGTGAGTGGAGGTAAGGCCTGGGGGTGGAATAAAACTTTGGTGCTCAGTTAGATGGTGAAAAGAATTCTGATGCTCAGTTGGGGGTTGCTCCTTCTCATCTTCATAACAGGGGGAGGTGTTTTGTAGTTCATGAGGATTACAATGCTAACTGATAACAGACCAGAAATCTCATAGTCATGTAATGGCCCATACTGGAAGGATTGAGCAGGAGTGGTAAAAAAAACTCCTGCTAAATCCTTCCAGTATGGGCCATTACATGATCCATTCCCTCCCTTCCCTGGCAAGCTGGTGATGGGGGGTTGCCAAGTTCCACTCACCTTTTGTTTGTGTTTGCAGAACTGGATTGACTGGGCTGATTGCTCCCTCCCGCGCTCTCTTGCTGTCCTGGCTGGCTGGTAGCACTGTCCTGTCCAATCGGTCTGTCCGACCCGTCCTCACAGTGCCGTCCTGTGTAGCACCATAGCAGTCTAGCTAGCAGCAGTCAGAGTCAAAGATGATGAGAGAGAGACTGTCACTGAGACAAAGACGTCTGGGCTCTGGGCAGTGCTGGGACAAGGTCATCCAATGCCCAGAGCGAACATGGCAAGATGTGCCCCCCCCGTAGATAGGGCTAATAATGGTGTAAGGTTTTTTGTGCATATTATGCATAATTATATGGACATCCACTGAAATAGTACTAAAATATTCAACTTTTGAAGTTGGAATGAGGAAGATTGCAGCGAGAAAGTGGCATGTGGCATGCATAGTGTGCCGCAGCGATTAATGGGTGTGGTTTAATTATGATGGCTGGGAAGGTGCAAGCTGATACCCCCTGGGGTATGCAGCATAAATGGTACTCCTTGTTGAACTTGACCCATTGCAGTGAATGGTGCCCCACAACGGTGTTCAATGCACATGATTGCAGCATGCTTGTTGGAGGGTTGGAGGTGTTAAATCAGGCAGTAAGGAGGCGACACAATGGCTCCTTACCATCTGTCAAATGCTCTCTGAAGAGCAATCTAAATGCTGATTACTTTTCAGAGACCAAAACATGTTTGAACAAGCCCTTAAATATTCTTTTATTTATTTTTTACATTTTTTTTTAGATAGTTTTTATAATTTTTTTTTTTTAAACAGCCTTGTTGGGGGGCTTTGATGAAATATCAGGGCTCTAAACAGACCCTAGATGTTTCATGTTTGATGCATTTTTGGTGCATGTGTTAGCAGATGTGTGGGGTGCCATTACCAATTAATGGCACTGTCACACGTCTACTAATGGATAGTGTGTGTCAGGAAAGCCATAATTTTGTGGCTGACATGGAAAGATGTGAATAGCTGAATAGCTTTATAGAGGACTCACACCGATGCACTGCGGTTTTGCCACAGTGTGATTGTATGTGCGGTTTACCTGGGTTCTAGGTGCACTTCTATTAAATTCTATTACACAGTGCATTTTCTGAAACCGCATCAAAGATGCAGCATACAGGACTTTGATGCACTTTCATGAAAACGCACTGTGTATTAGAATTCAATAGAAGTGCACCTAGAACCCAGGTAGACCGCACATACAATCACACTGTGGCCAAACCGCACGCAGTGCACCGGTTATTAGGGATAGAAGAGTGAATGGGGGGGGGGGGGAGGGTCTGGGTAGTAAGAATATGTGTTAAAAAGCAAAGTGAATGACTGTAAGGAAAGTGCATTTTAGGGACAGGACAGTTAGTAGGGGACTAAACTGGGATGGAAAGGGTGTCAGTCAAAGGCTGGGTTGAATGGTCAGAGCTGAGAGCAGAAGCTGCAGGACTGCAATGTAGATTTAGGGACAGCTAGAAGAAGAGGAAGAGTTAATGTGAACAGGAGAGAGGAGAACATCAATCATTTTTTACTTACAATTGTGCAGACTGCTGGAAGTGAGATGAGAAGAACAAAGTAAAGTGACCAACTAGGAAGACTGAAGTGACCTGGCAGGGAGGGAGAAGAGCCGACAGGGGGGAGAGGAGCTGGAGAGGAGTGAATAAGGGTGCAGGAGAGATAAGGCAGAGTTAAAGTTGCTGGAACGGAGGAGTGGGGGAATTGATTTGTTGTGCAGTAACAGGAGGGAGCATGACAGTCACTCCTGTCAGCAGCAGAAGCTCCCAGTGTGCCCCCTCCTCATCACAGATTTGGACACTGCCCAGGCTCTGGGGTGAGGCTCAGGCGGTGGGAAGCATAGAGAGTGACGCCGGGTCCAAGCACTGCCCCTATGATGTCGGACGTCCAGCCCAGGCTGGACCAATCACAGGACGGCAATCGTGAGTGGGAGTGTTGGGGGCCCAGAGGACACTCTAAAAGCCCGCCAATCACCGCAAAAGAAAAGAGGCACATGATGCCCAAACCCCCACCCCTCCCATAGCCAGCAATGTGTCCGGCGCCCCCCTGCCATATTAAAGGTACACTTTTTTTTTTTATGCAGAATTTTACTGTGACTAGCCTTGGGGGGGGGGGGGGGGGCGGCACCCCTGCGCCATCTTTAGCATATAGATTGTACCCCAATGAAAAATCAGCCCAGTGCTTTAGTCATGCATTCAGTTCTTTAATGTCCCTCTGTCTTTCCTGTCTTGTGCATGGCACAGGCAATATTTCAGAAAATATCACTTCCCTTCAACTTGAAGCTTTGTTCTTTAAATTGATTCTTAAAGAGCCTCCACCTTCCATTTTTTCTCCCTTTTATTGGTTGAACTAGATGGACTTGTGTTTTTATTTTTCAACCTGACTAACTATGAAACTATGTATTCTGTCATTGATTCTAACATGGACCAAGACAGCTGCCCAACACCTCCCAGTAATTTATCAACCCAGTCCACCACATGCCGAACCCTGGCACCAGGGAGACAGCAAACCATTCGGTTGAGGCAAATTATTCAATCAGTCCTTCTGATTATAGAATCCCCTATTACTGCCAACTGTCTATGCCTTCCTCCACTACCCTCACCACCCCTACTAGATGGGCTGCTCTCCCGGCCATTAGGGATAGCAATGACATCTAGGGCTGCCACCTCTGACCTTGCCACCACTACATCTTCACCCAACTTAACAAATCTGTTTCGGTGCCCAAACCCAGGGCTGGCCTTCCTTTTCTGTGAACCCCTACCACTCCCTCTGACTACAGTAACCCATCATCCTATTTGATAATCCTAACTTACCCCTCCACATCAACCCCATTAACTACTTGCTCAGTAGACCCCTTTCAAAGTTGTCTGCCCAGTGTTGCAATTTGCTCCTCCAGATCTCTAATATGAGCATCTGTCGCCGTGGTATCCACCCTTGAGCTGTTGCTCCATTGTTGAATACATGTGGCACACTGTGCACTGCACAACACCTTTAATCTTGCTAGCACTCATTATCCCAGGTACAATATTATTAATATTAACAGGAAAATTCAGACGTTACTTACAGGTTAGAAGACTCCTGTTATAATCTCCCACTTTTAACTCACCACTTAGTCAAAGTTCCAGCAAGTAAAAGGTGGGCCAGCTCAAGGATGAGCCCTACAGAGAGTTATATAGTAAACAATTGACCACTCCCCTTAATTAGCAGACTAATGGAAGGAAAGAAAAAATTGCTATTTAAAAAATGACACAAATATATGTAAGGGATCTTTCACACGGGCGATCCGATCAGATCCGCCTGTCAGTTTTTTAGGCGGATCTGATCGGATCCTCCATGCAGCTCTATGGGGCAGCGGGTGTCAGCGGAGACACCTCCGCTAACACCCGCTGTCATCCGCATCCGATCCTGTCAGTGAAATCTGGACGGATGGAAACCCTATTTTTCCATCCGTTCAGTAATCGGAGCGGATCGGATCTGATGAGAGTGGACAGGCGGTCAGCTCTCATCCGATCCCCCATAGAGGGCAGCGGGGGCTGAGACACCTCCCTCTCCGCACTGCAAGCGGAGACGGAGCTGTCATCCGCCGGCTCAGCGGGGATCGCGGATCGATCCCTGCTGAGCAACACGGATCCGCCTACGGAGGCGGACCGTGTGAAAGAGCCCTTAGTAATGTTATTTGTATCTATTTTGTGAAGAAAAATTAGATTGTAATGCCACTACCAGCAGAAGCCAGGTGTGGTTAATTCTGGACAATTTCCAAATGCAGTTGAGCAACTCTTTTTTCTAACTCATTAATGCCCTTCTGCACTCTGGTACATGAATCATTCCCTCTAAACAACATTCCAGAATAATTTCTGGTACATTTGGGGCTTATCGGTTATGTAATAATGCAAATTAGCGTCTGAAACTTAATCTTCACTGTATAGGATCATATACTTGCAGCAAATATCATATATAGTATTTGCATATAATCTATGTATTCCAGTTATGATCTTTGCACACCTTACTGCCATGTTCTGCTCTTGCATTTGCAACACAGATGGCTGAAACAGATTTTCTTCACTGTACATTACAGACCTAAATGCATAAGCATATACATTTTGAAAGCACGCGGCCTATAGAGTTAGGGCATTCTTAAATAATTGTGTGAATGTTTATCAAAATTGTATTTTTAATAAAAATACACAAATTAATTTTTGAAGCCATGCAGCTGTGAACTTGTTTTAAACTGTTGACTGGCATGACATATTCCCTACCTAATTTTCTATATTTCCCACAGTCATTTCATATAGAATAAATCCTTGCTTTCCTTTAACTTTCAGCAAATTGTTTTTTATTTTAAATATAGTTTGTCACAACCAGTGTTAATTTCGTCGACTAAAACCGACTAAAACGTTTTCGTCGACTAAAACAATTCAGATGACTAAAATACGACTAAAACTAAAATGGCATTTTAGTCTTAAGACTAAAATACGACTAAAACTAAAATGGCATTTTAGTCAAAAACTAAATCGAAATTTGCTGCCAAAAATTAACACTGGTGCATGCTCAAAGCATAAATAATAACATATTCGATTTTTCACTCCAGGACCAGCAGTAGTATATAATGAGTTTGGAAATTGTAGAGAAATGCTTAAATAATGCATTACAAATTACAATTGAACTACACCCATTTGATTATAGATGACTAAAATGAGTTTTAGTCGACTAAAATGTAGGGCGTTTTAGTCGACTAAAATATACTGGAGTTTTAGTCGACTTAATACGACTAAAACTAAAACACTTGCAGAAGACTAAAATAGGACTAAAACTAAAATGCCATTTTAGTCCTAAGACTAAGACTAAAACTAAATTGAAATTTGCTGCCAAAATTAACACTGGTCACAACTGTCTATTACAGGCATTCTCAACTAGGCTTCCTCCAGAGTTTGCTAGGGGTTCCTTGAGTTGTAGCTAATTGTCCTACCATTGCTATATGGCAAAGCAAGCAGCATGACACAATTATCTCTTTAGAGAGAAATATACATTTTTATTGTTTTCAAGATAACATACAAATATGAGAATACAGCCATGACAAGATTTGGTAAAGTTATATACATTTTGCATAAACCATAAAGAGCAAAACAAACAAAACCAATAAACATGTAAGTAAAAGCTATGCACATCCGGTCTTGAGGAAAAGAATAACCCAAAAATATAGTGGCGTAGATTGAATAAAGGAATTTGTGAGAAGGGAGAGAAAAGAGAAAAAGGAGACGACCTAAGATGGTTAAGACTAGAAAAAGATGCAAAGAGAGCAGAAGAAGGTAAGAAAAAGAAATAGAGTCTTGAGCGACACACCGAAGCAAGAAAAATAATGGAGGTAATAAAAATAATGAAAATAATGATACTAATAAGAGGCCATAGGGTGGACAAACAACTCGTCTAGAGCAGTGAGCACTACAAATGGAAGAGTGGCATTCTGACCACCACTAAGGCCAGGTTCACACATATGCGAATAGGATGTGGGTTTCCCCACCTACAATTCGTATAACAAGAGAGAGTGACCAGCTCTCAATGGAGCTGATTCACACAGCTCAGGGGCGGCCGCTGTCCGCATTTGGAAAGGGTCCTGTGTGTCTTTGGCTCTATTTCAGGTGCACATTCAGGAAGAAATTTGGACCCGATGCGCAACTGAATCAGTGAACAGGGACGCACCGGATGCCTTGCTGTGAACCGCAGGCACAGCTATTGTGAACCCAGCCTCAGGGTTCCATTTTCATACTGACAATCAATGTAAAGGACATTTTCCCCATTGAGCTTCAATTAACTGGTTTTGGTAAGGATTCCCTGAAACCTAAATATTATTTTAGGGGTCCCTCTGGGGTAAGAAGATTGAGAAAGGTCAGTTGATGTACACATAAGTAACTTGCCTTGATTTTTTCAGTAATCAGATTATTCAGATTTAAATGTCCAGGTCATGGTGTCTTTTTTTTTTTTCAAAAGGGCAAACACACTGAAGACATCGGATGATACTTATTTTAAGAGCTGTGGATATGATCCCGTCTCCAGCCCGTACTGTCCAGTTTTCACAATCAAGAATATCATAGCAAAAACTAAAAATAGCTTTGAAGAACTGTCTCTTCTGGTATATTTTCACTTTTCTTTAAACTTACCTGTAATTAAGATGCAAATTAGTGTCTTGACTGGGAATTGTCAGGAAGGTAGATGCTGTTCTGGGGTCTTCCAGTAAACGTTTTACATTTATTGCAATCATTATGTGCAAATACAGTAATAAATAAACTTGTTGTTTCTATTTTTTTTAGGCATTGGGTATTATGTGCTGCAGCAAGGGACAAAGTATCTGGGGGGGTAGCATGCTGGAGAGCAGTGTTAATTTTGGCAGCAAATTTCAATTTAGTTTTAGTCTTAGTCTTAGGACTAAAATGGCATTTTAGTTTTAGTCCCATTTTAGTCTTCTGCAAGTGTTTTAGTTTTAGTCGTATTTAGTCGACTAAAACTCCAGTATATTTTAGTCGACTAAAACGTCCTACATATTAGTCGACTAAAACTCATTTTAGTCGACTAAAACTCATTTTAGTCATCTATAATCGAATGGGTGTAGTTCAATTGTAATTTGTAATGCATTATTTAAGCATTTCTCTACAATTTCCAAACTCATTATATACTACTGCTGGTCCTGGAGTGAAAAATATAATATGTTATTTATGGCATTAAGCTTTGAGCATGCACCAGTGTTAATTTTGGCAGCAAATTTCGATTTAGTTTTAGTTATAGTCTTTTGACTAAAATGCCATTTTAGTTTTAGTCGTATTTTAGTCATCTGAATTGTGTTAGTCGACGAAAACGTTTTAGTCGGTTTTAGTCGACAAAATTAACACTGCTGGAGAGCTGGACCCCTGCTCTGATACACAACACAGAGACCCGGGTCTCCAACAGTCTGACATCCCCCTTACACACACACACACACACTGGTCCAATGAACACTAATTAATATTTAAGAATTTTATCTAGACCTCTCTTTCAAGCCTGCAAATGATAAAATGCACTAGCGATTCATATCATGTAGGTACATTTTTGGGGGTTAACCGGAAGATTTACTTTTTTTATTTCAGGGTGGAGTTGTTAGAATTGATATCGAGTGGAAATGCAATTTGGATCAAGCAAAAATCTGCATACCACAATACTCCTTTGGATTGCAAGATAAAAACAATAATTTCAGGTTAGGTTCATATGTTGCTGTTCATTTTATAATTACTGTTTTAAATAAAAAAAATATATTTTCATTAGAATTCCTGCCCAGAACTTTTTCAGTTTTAGATTGAATTGGGAAGTGTTCAATATTTAATCTCTTTCTGGTGGAAGATATCCCTCATTTGCCCACAGTCCTCTTAATTACTATTGTGTAGTCCAGGGAATAAAGGCAATCTCCCCAGCAGTGATGCAGACCAATAAAAGCACTTTTAATAGTAGTGCAATTTAAACCCTCTGTCTTAAATTGTTGCAGTCTGTGCCCCCCCCCTCCCCCCCAATGCCCATTGGGAAGTTTTCCTGTTTTAGTCACCAGGTCAGGAATCTGGAGGAAATATTTCCACTTGACTTACAAACCTACCGAAGGTCCTCACCCTTCCCCACTCTATCCAAAACTAAAAATAATGCAATTGGAGTTCTACCATAAAGCTCATAATCTAACCAAACTATTTTTGGACAAAGAGGAGAAGGGTTATGCTCTTTGTTAGGCATTTATTGCTGTCTTTGGTGCACTTTGGACAGTTTACGTTAAGTCCTTTCCCTGTTGCAGGCTGTCAAATGGAAATAATTAGAACTCAATTCTCCGAAGGGGACAGAGACAGTAAAACGTAATTTTTTTACCATGCCTGTCTTACTATCACAGTGACCCCCATTTGATTATTTTTTTCCCCCAATGCTACTGGGATAAAAACGAGGCAAAATCTTGCTAATAGAGATACAGAAAGCAGTACAAAACTTGGCAAAAGAGCCAACTCTTGCCCACTCTTTCCAAAACTAAATATAAAAAATAAATTGTGTGTATCTGAACTTCGATTGTAAGGACAATAATATTACTTTATAAATAACTCTTCACTGATTACAGCACAAACTACTCCCATTTATGCTTTTTTTGCAGAACGGCTACTTATTATTGGGATAAAGAAAGACGAGAAAACAGAGACCTCCTTAAACTCTATGGGATCCGGTTCGAGATATCAGTGACAGGAGAGGTTGGTTTTCAACGAGTACATATCTCACTGCATTGATTTAGTATTTGCTGTTGGATGACCTTCTACCTTCTATGTCCAGGCAAGAAGATTTAGTATTGTCCCAACGGCTGTAAGTCTTGGAACTGGGTGTGCCTTTTTGGGTAGTGTAAGTAATACATTGTTTTTTGATGATTTTGTGCTGTACTTACAATACATGTTACCTTTAAGTGACTTTGCGAATATACCTGTTACCTCTGAGACCTTTCATCACAGACACAGCCCAGTGTAAACTAGACATGTGCGATTCAATTCATTATGAATTGAAACTCGGATGAAATTTGTAACGAACTTCAACAAATATTAAATAAATTATAACAAAAGCAACAAATACATTTGTTTCATTTGGATGAGATGAGGCAATCGTTTCTGTCTTATGTTACTGTTTGAAGTATCCGAAATAATGGAAAAAAATAAAGAATGATCCAAATTGATTCGGATCCATTCTTTTTTATTCTAGTGAGAGTAGTATGAATATTCTAATAAGATTCTTTATGTATTGGGGTTGAAGGACCATTTGTTTAATTTGTATGTGCACGGCTCAACAAACAAAGTCAGTTGGGAATGGGGAAATTAATTTAACTTAATAACATGGCAAATGAAAACAGAACTTCCGAAAATACGTATCAATTCAGAACAATGAATATGTACACTCCTGAAATAATGAATCGTTCCAAAAATTAATCATTATAACTTAACGATCATGATGAAATGAAATGATTTACCGTTGTGCACATACATCACTAGTGTAAACCATTTATTTTTTTGCATTCTGCCTGTCTGCAGTCTGCACTATACAGTGAAGCAACATGACCGCAGATCAGGATTGTTAGAAACAAAAGACGCATGTTCTCTTTATATACTGTACAGTATGTGCTTGATTCAAAATCTGCAATACCAGGAAACAAACATGGGGATTTATAAGCATTGCAGCACCAATACAATCACAGGCGAAATGGATGACAAAACTGTCTGTAGGCAGGTGCAGTTTTTTTTCTCCAATGAAGGTGGTGCTATTCCGCAGCGGCAATGCAGGTGGAGGACGAAGTCGAGAGGAACCTAGTTCCTCTATGGTTTCCTGGGTCACAGAAAGGCAGCATCCTATTGGATGCTGGCACCCCATGTGACTTTGGTGGCCATCTTGAGTCATGCAGAGTCTATTTAAGACCCTGGCTCCAGGTTTGGCACGCATTTAACATGTGGGTGGAGTAGGAACAGGTCATCCGTCTGTCAGGGACAGTGCTTAGCATCAAGGAGAGGTTATAGACAAGTAGAGAAAGTGCAGGAACATGCCATCCTACCTAGAAATCTCTCCATTTGGGTATGGACCGGCGAGGCCGCATTACACCTCTCAAGACAGATGCTGTCTGCACACCGGAGATCTTCTGTTACTACTCATTGCTGTTATATCCTTTGAGTGCTCCCAGTTGGGTTTCTGCATTGTGCTTTGCCGAACTTCAGTTTCAATAATGTTCTGTTGTCTGCACCTGAACTGAGTGTTTTCTGCCACCGCACCACGCTGTACCGACCCACATGTTGACAAAAGGAAACCACTGCATAAATTAAACTGGTCTGCACTGCTCATTTCCCTATCCTATGTGATACCAGTCAGCCAATTACAGAAAGCAGAATACACATCTGAAACCATTGTATTTCTGATTCCTTACTTGTTTTATATCCCAGTCTACAGTCATACTACTGTCTGCACTGTGCTGCGCAGACTGCATGCAGGCGGAATGCAAACAATACAATATTTACACTGGTCTGGACTTTTGAAGGTAGCGGTTAAAGAACAAGGTCAGAAAAGGCAGATGTCATAAGGTTATGTGTTCCCCCTACATTTATTAAAAGCTAATTCTCTAAACCTAAACCTGCAGAAAAAATAACTGAAGAGCTGTGAAGTGAGAAGATGCAGAATAAAGGGACATGGCTTGGCTGCATAATTCTTTTCAGCCACACCTCTTACATTTTTCTAAAGGTCAACACCCAAGTCTGATATGTTAATTTTCGATTATTTCTAGATGCTGAATCACACGCTGGCTTATTATTCCTGCTACGAAAACTCTATTGTGAGATCCCTTCACCAGATTTTAATTTCTAATACTATATACAGTCTTTATAAAGTCTAATGATTTGAAAGTGCTTCCAAATAGATTGGTCACCTTGATCCTTGACCTACCACTAACCAGCTAGTCTTTTTACAAGCATGCAATGTTTAGTTCCTGGATGTGTGTGTTTTTCTCTCTATCACTGAAATGTCTAATGACAAAACCTTGCGTATTCTCTGTTGTAGGTGACACTTTTGTGTGACCTGATTCTCCTATACGTGGACAGTAAAGCCAGTTTCTATTGGGAGTGTAAATATGAAGAGGTATGAAGAAAACAGCACACAAAATATGTATAGTAGTAGCGCCCATTCACACAGGGGCGACACGACTTGCTGGGGTGACCTGTGAAGTCGCGGTGCACAGCGTGCACCGCGACCTCGGCGCGACATGCACGGACTTCATATCATTGAAGTCAATGCAAGTCGCCTCCAGGTCGCCCCAAAGTAGTACAGGACCCTTTTTCTAAGTCGGAGCGACTTGTGTCGCTCCTATTAGAACGGGTCCTGTGCTAATCAATGGCAGGCGACCCACCGCGACTTGTCAGGCGACCAAGTCGCCTGACAAGTCGCGCTAGTGTGAATGGGGTCTAAAGGCTTAGGTTGGCCAAACATGATTGTTTTTTTTTTTTTTGAGCAGTCAGCCAGCTGAACAAAACAAAGTATGGATTCCCTTATCCACACAAGGTGGATGAAGGAATCCTCACCACTGTGCTGACATACATTGATAGGTGCTGCAGCCGAGTTGCATAATATTTTTACATACATATACAGTATCTCACAAAAGTCAGTGCACTCCTCACGTTTTTGTAAATATTTTATTATATCTTTCCATGTGACAACGCTGAAAAAATGACACTTTGCTACAATGTAAAGTAGTGAGTGTACAGCTTGTATAACAGTGTAAATTTACTGTCCCCTCAAAATAACTCAACACACAACCATTAATGTCTGAGCCACTGACAACAAAAGTGATTACACCCCAAAGTGAAATGTCCCATTTGGGCCAAAGTGTCAATATTTTGTGTGGCCACCATTATTTTCCAGCACTGCCTTAACCCTCTTGTACATGGAGTTCACCAGACTTTCACAGGTTGCCACTGGAGTCCTCTTCCATTCCTCCATGACGACATCATAGAACTGGTGGATGTTAGAGACCTTGCGCTCCTTCACCTTCCATTTGAGGATGCCCCACAGATGCTCAATAGGGTTTAGGTAGTCTTGGAGGTGTGTTTGGGGTCCTTATGTTGGAATACTGCCCTGCGGCCCAGTCTCTGAAGGGAGGGGATTCTGCTTCAGTATGTCACAGTAATGTTGCCATTCATGGTTCCCTCAATGAACTGTAGCTCCCCAGTGTGAGCAGCACTCATGCAGCCCCAGACCATGACACTCCCACCACCATGCTTGACTGTAGGCAAGAAACACTTGTCTTTGTACTCCTCACCTGGCTCCCGCCCCCACACACTTGACACCATCTGAACCAAATAAGTTTATCTTGGTCTCATTAGACCACAGGACATGGTTTCAGTAATCCATGTCCTTAGTCTGCTTGTCTTCAGCAAACTGTTTGCGGGCTTTCTTGTGCACTATCTTTAGAAGAGGCTTCCTTCTAGGACGACAGCCACGCAGACCAATTTGATGCAGTATGCGGCGTATGGTCTGAGCACTGACAGGCTGACCACCCACCCCTTCAACCTCTGCAGCAATGATGGCAGCACTCATATGTCTATTTCCCAAAGGCAACCTCTGGATATGACGCTGAGCACGTGCACTCAACTTCTTTGGTCGACCATGGCAAGGCCTATTCTGAGTGGAACCTGTCCAGTTAAACCGCTGTAGGGCCTTGGCCACTGTGCTGCAGCTCAGTTTCGGGGTCTTGGCACTCTTCTTATAGCCTAGGTCATTTTTATGTAGAGCAACAATTATTTTTTTTCAGATCCTCAGAGAGTTCTTTGCAGGAGGTGCCATGTTGAACTTCCAGTGACCAGTATGAGAGAGTGAGAGCGATAACACCAAATTTAACACACCTGCTCCCCATTCACACCTGAGACCCTGTAACGCTAACGAGTCTCATGACACCGGAAAGGTAAAATGGCTAATGTGGCCCAATTTGGACATGTTCACTTAGGGGTGTACTCTCTTTTGTTGCCAGCAGTTTACACGTTAATGACTATGTGTTGAGTTATAATGAAGGGACAGAAAATGTACACTGTTATACAAGCAGTACACTCACTACTTTACACTGTAGCAAAGTGTAATTTCTTCAGTGTTGTCACATGAAAAGATATAATAAAATATTACCAAAAATGTGAAGGGTGTACTCACTTTTGTGAGATACTGTATGTGGAAGCTGCACTGCTTTGTCAAGGTCTCTTTGTTTAGTGCAGTCCTAAAGCCAGCCATACATGGATCGAAATTCAGCTGGTTCAGTAGGGACCAGCCAAACTTCCATCTATGTCCTGTGCATTTTCTGAGCACTGCGGTGTGATTCAGATGCAAATTCAAGGCTCATTGCCTTCTATGAGAACGCATCTGAATCACATATCTGATCGGTTTCTAACACAAATTCGATCAGAAAATGAAACAGATTTTAAGGGGAACCCCACACCAAAATGAAAAAAAAAAAATGGCATGGTGCCCCTCACCAATTCCATACCAGACCTAAGGATGCAGCCAGCTGCACCTGGCTACATATGTTTCTTCTGCAATAAAAGCCTGCCTGCTCGTAACCTGTTACATTTTGACTTTAGTTTGGCTTTGTGGACAGGTATGCCTGGAGGCATGCTATTCTTATATAATAGCGCAGGGTCACACCAAGGGCCTAACAGGGCACAATGGAAGCTGAAGGCACCCAATGTGTCTCTGTGCCAATTCTAGCAAGCTAAACACAAATGGGAATCACCCCAATTTAGAACTAGCTTTAAGAGTAAGGTGCACATAGAAGTACTTTGCGTCCACTCCTGAACTCCCCTTATTAACATGTCACACTTTCCCGTACCCGCAGTGGGTGTTGCTGGCTGATAGGTTTCACTGCTGACAATGTTCACTTCTCAAAGCTATCCACGATCATGGCAAAATTATGTTTGTGACAAACACCTTATTAATGGTAAAACATTTTTTTTTCCTCCTGCAGGCCAAACCACCAAAAGGCAAACCAGCTGAACAACCTACTATCAACAATGATGAAACACCTACTAACGATGATAAAATCAAAACAAATGTTTTCTAAGGCCTTAACAATCAGTTGAAACATCCAAGCCAAAAATCTACTCTATGCAAAATTTTAATGTTTTTCCCTAACATTCTAACATATCGTTTTGTCCAATGTAACAGAAAAATGCACTTAGGATTTACATTATTAAGAAATGAGATATTAAAAGCACACTTCTTTTCATAAAAAAGTATCTAAAGTTTTTTGTTTTTAATAATGAAAATGTAATGCTTCACAGAAAATGTATAATATCAACAAATGATTAGTGCATATTATATACCCCCCACACACACCTGTACTCTATCAGTGTCCACTATCAAGTAGATATAGGAGGAGTCCCTTGTAGTGCAGTTGCACATCTCTCCCAGCAAGGAGTGTTATCTCCAAGGGTTAGAGAGGCTGGATTCATCCTTTTTTATGGATAGTGTAGGACCCACTGACAATGGGGTACTTTGATGTAGTGGTGGGCTTGAGCACGATATGGCCATATGGTGGGACCAAATCCCCATTTTTATTTATGGATTGTCTCCATATTTGATAGTCATTTCTTTTGCATGTGTGCGCTATTCTTTTTTAATATACATGTCGCTTGGTTCATAGCTGCACCGGCTTTAGATATACATGTTCAGGGTGTGCTCCCCCAACTTTTTGCTTGTTTATTATGTATTCGGTCTGACCAGACTTCTGAAGTTGAGCACCCCACCCCCCACACACACCTGTACTCTATCAGTGTCCACTATCAAGTAGATATAGGAGGAGTCCCTTGTAGTGCAGTTGCACATCTCTCCCAGCAAGGAGTATTATCTCCAAGGGTTAGAAAGGCTGGATTCATCCTTTTTTATGGATAGTGTAGGACCCACTGACAATGGGGTACTTTGATGTAGTGGTGGGCTTGAGCACGATATGGCCATATGGTGGGACCAAATCCTTATTATTATTTATGGATTGTCTCCATATTTGATAGTCATTTCTTTTGCATATTCTTTTTTAATGTATATGTGTATATATATATATATATACGTATATATATATATATATATATATATATATATATATATATATATATATATATACGTATATATATATAAAAAGTACAGTAAAACTGCAGGAAAGGGCACTGGGGGGCAATGTAATGTGAATTTATTTTATTTTGAATGGTATCAGTGTGTTTGGTGTGTTTTACATTTGAATTTGCCGCCGGTTCCCCCCCTGCGATCGTCACATCGCAGGAGACGGAAGTCGGGGCACGGAGAGGATCGGGAGGAAGATCCGCCTCCGCATACCGCGGAGATACATCGCTGGATCCCGGTGACAAGGTAAGAAACCTTTTTTACAGGATCCAGCGATGCTTTTGGCGGTACCCCGAGTGTGGCTCGGGGTTACTGCTTTTGGCTTTGAAATGTAACCCCGAGCCACACTCGGGAATACCGCTAGGAAGGTTAATACTTACCTGAGCCTCATTAGCTCCCGCTGCTGTCAGTCAGTCAGTTGGCCAATCAGGAGAGAGAGAGGGCAGGGCAGGGCCCCAGCTCTATGTCTGAATGGACACAGGGAGCTGTTACTCAGCTTGGGTACCCCCATAGCAAGCTGCTTGCTGTGGGGGCACTTGACAACAAGGAGGAGTCAGGAGAGCCGAAAAGGGCCCAGAGAAGAGGAGGATCTGGGCTGCTCTGTGCAAAACCAACTGCAACAGAGCAGGTAAGTATAACATGTTTGTTATTTTTATCAAAGTATACAAAATTAGACTTTATAATCACTTTAAATATGGCATAATAGTTAAAGTAGAACTATAGGCAAAACGTTTTCACTTTGGATAGATTAAGGAAGAGTTATAACCCCTGTCAGATTGTTTGCCATCTGTGTCCCATCGTGGAGATTTACCTTCACTTCCTGCCTCATAGCAATAACAGGAAGCAAAAGGAAATCCCTGCAATTTAACCACTTTAAGACCTGAAGGATTTGCTCCCTTAATGACCAGGCCCTATTTTGCGATTCGGCACTGCGTTATTTTAACGGACAATTGTTGCGGTTGTGCGGCGCTGTACCCAAACAAAATTTACGCCCTTTTTTTTCTCAAATAGAGCTTTCTTTTGGTGGTATTTGATCACCTATGCGATTTTTATTTTTTGTGCTATAAACAAAAAAAGAGCAACAATTTTGAAAAAGAAACAATATTTTTCACATTCTGCTATATGACATTCTCAAAAAAATTTGGGCTTTCTGCTACATATTTTTGGTAAAAAAAAAAAAATCGCAATAAGCGTATTTTGATTGGTTTGCTCAAAAGATATCGCATCTACTAACTATGGGAAAGATTTATGTCACTTTTATTGTTTTTTTTTTCTTTACTAGTAATAGCGGCAATCTGCGTTTTTTTGCGGGACGGAGACATTGCGGCAGACAGGTCAGACCCTTGATTGACAATTTTGAAACTTTTGGGGGGACCAGTGACATTACTACAGTAATCAGTGCTAAAAATATGCACTGTTACTGTAATAATGACACTGGCAGGGAAGGGGTTAACACTATGGGTTATCAAGGGGTTAAATGTGAGCCTAGGGGAGTGATTCTAACTGTGGGGGGAGTGGCTTATGAAATGACCATAGAGACATGTGATCCTATATAGAAGGATCACATGATCTCTATGATCATTTCAGGGAGAAGGACGGTCGGCTGTGTTTACAACACCCGACTGTCCTTCTTTCTCAGTAGGCAACGATCAAGAGTGTCAGGCGGCAATTAGAGCTGCCTGACACACGCATCGGCTTTCCTGCTGACGAGCCCCCTAGCCTTCTTAGAGTGAGCGACGTAGCCCTACGTCGTTCTGCCTGTAGGAGCCAGCTTGCCGCTGTAAATATATCGTAAGCGGTCGGCAACTTGTTAAGAGAATCCCTTGCCCCCCAGCCCCCCAAAGGTTACTAGAACTAGTGGCCTCCTTGGAAAAGTTTCCCTTTATTATTTTTCTAGGGACAACCCAAAATTTGGGAATTTCTTTTACTTTCCATGATAATGTTAAACAGGACAAAAAGAGGCAGTGAATCTCCCTAATGGGGGCACAGAAAGCAGTGACAACCCAAGAGGTGTTCTAAACCATCTCCACTCTGTCTAAAACTGCCTTTAGTTATAATTTAAAATGTATCTAAAGGTAATATATGTTTTGTTAAAGTTGAGCTCCAGCCTTGCCTTCAGTTTTGCACAGTTGGACAGGCTCCTCTGATGTACTGAAATGGCTTACTGATTTCACTGCATACAGCAAGCTTCTCACAGTATGCACAAGAAGTTGCAGCAAGTCAGTTAGAGCCTGTCTCATTTCTTGGCTGAAGGACATCCAGCATAATGTAGCACCCTCCTAGGTAGGTGCTAGAGAGAAAGTATAGTTTTGAATCCTGTCTAGTTACCAAAGGGATTGCCGGTAAATCTATATTGTTCTCTGCCTACAAGATAGCAGGATCTGCTAGTGAGGTCTGCTCAATGTGCTCAGGTGCAACTCAGTCTGTCTGTAGAGAGTTTTACACTGGTCCAATAGGGAGGCATATTGGACAGTGGGAGGAAACCGGGCAAATGAGTGCACAGGCTTTTAATACAGCCCTGGTGATTTGGCGGAGGAAAATTCCTCGATGCATGCTGGGATACTGTATAAAATCCCGGTGCACATGTGCTCGGAGTCTTTCGTCTGGATAGCGGAGTCCCGGATGAAAGGATGGCTGCAGAGGTGCCATGCGGCCTCAGGTAGTCGACCTGAGGGCCTAGAGAGCTAGAGAGGAACTGAACCCGGAGGACCTGTGGAGCTGACTTAGTGTGGAGACACTGGAGGACCCGATTCTGCAGTGCAGTGGGTACAGATCTGTACAAAGGGGCCTTACTTGAGGGGGCACCCCTGCAGCTAGAAGAGTCAGTGGATGGGTGTCAGTAAAGGGGATGCTAGAGAGTATCCTGAAGATAATATAGTTTACCAAGTCTGTTGCTGGAGAGAAAAAAGAGCAAGGAGACGTAACCCTTTCCATACATGTGGCAGCATGGATTAAGCAGTGAGACTACTTCCACAAGCAACCTGGTGAGGCCAAGTGAGAGTTGTCCTTATCCAATGTACATAGTTCCAGTCGGAGTATCCCACTATTCCCTTCTCTCATCCAAGTTCCACAATATATACTAAAAACCAATATCCCTGGACTGTTTATTGAGCAACAAGTCATTGGGAGTAGGGATGAATGCGTGATCTGTACCCTAAGTGACTGTGTGCTGGTAACCAGAGGAGGCCCAACAAGTCATCATACAGCAAGCCCTACGGGGACAGTGCTACAATAATTGAACCCTTTATCTTCCCAGACTGACTTCCCTCACCCACTCCTTACATTCTTTAGATTTTAGTTCTTTCAACCAAGTGGGCTCAGCATCACATGTGACCACTACATGGAGCAGTCTGCATGCAAATACAGCTTGCCTAGAAGGCCGACTCCTTCATACTGATTTTCACCCACCACAGCATTTTCATTTTTGCACAGCTTCTCCCAAAAGCCAGCCCACTGCTTACATCAGGAGAGGAGTACTGAGGCAGGGTGTTAGAAGACGCTAATTGGCTAATACGCATGCGCGAATTAGCGCCTGGCTAATACGCATTAGCCAATGCGCATGCGCATTCGCTAACGTGCGTGACCCCACGCACATTATGCGTTTTCACATGTTGACCCGGACGTTTGGCGCCAAAGGAGGCCTATTTAAAGGCAGCTGGTGCATTTGTACTTTGCTGTGTTGTCTTCAGCTCTCCTGTGTTCCGAACCTGCTTCCTGTTGATTCCTGTCTGACACCTGTTGACCTTTGGCTCATCCCTGACCTCGCTTGTTTGCTGCCCGTCCTGATCCCGGCTCGTTTTGACTACTCTTCTGGATTCTCCTTGTCGGCTCATCCATCTTCGGACCTTGACCGGTTACCCTTTGGTGGGGCGACCCTGGGGACCGCGACCTGGTATCCACCTGCAGCCAAATCCATCCTCACCATCAGAGGCTCTGGTGAAGACCGTTGGATGCTTAGACCTCGCACCTCAGGCTAGCCTGCGCTACTCACCTCTGGTTTCCATCCAAGCTCCGCCCACCAGCAACGGTAAGACTTCTCTGCACGACAGGCTTCCACCTGCCTCATAACACAGGGTGCTGTGATGTTTACAGCACCCTGCCTGTCCCTACCCCCAGCCATGGTCTGTCTGAATTGCATAGAAAAGAACAATGATTCAGTAATGACAAGGTAAAAAGGCATGTAATGAAAATTAAAAGATATTATTTAATAATGTTTGTTACCGGGGGCGGAGCTTGCAGTCGACAGAGATGACCGCAGCCTGAGCGAGCTCCGAGGACACCAACAGCCTGGGGAGCTATTACAGCGACGGAAGTTAACTCCACAGCCAGAGCCTTCACAGTTAGAGCAGGCACAGCGGAACACAATGGGGAAGAGGAAAACCTCCTCCTGTCTGTGGAGACTTACTGATTTCTTCCCCGCGGCCAGAGGCACACAGAGCCAAGATGGCGATAGCGGCCCTCATCCTCCCATGTGCACTATCAGGGCAGAGGATGGAGGAAGCAAACACGGCACTACAGGTCCCTGGGGGCGCCCCCAAAGCCCTTCTTATAGTGGATCCCCTCTAAATAGCCCACAGAAAGCTAAAAAAAAGAGTTCCCCTGCACCAGGGGAGAAACATGGGGAGGACATACCCCCAAGTCTAGATGACACTAGGGATCTGGTGGACGCGCTAGAGGAATTCCCCACATTGGGCCACCCTATCAATGATACTACTATGTAAGACATGCTTCTGTCGCTTAAAGGCTCATTACATAAAGAAATGATCTCATTTATGGCCCGTATTAACGTAGATGTTACAGAATTGGGAGATAGGGTGGATCAGATGGAACGCAAAATGGACAAATTTGCGGGAGCGCATTATGAGCTAGTAGATGCTCATAACGACAGGGAGGAAGATATGGATTCACTTAAAGGACCGCTCTCAGAGGAATAATGTGAAGTTCAGGGGATTATCGGAGACGTTTTTTACCTCAGATCTTTGCCGCTATATACAACAAATGATAACCACTCTCCTGCCGGAGACCCCAGATAGGGAAGTGGTAGTCAACAGAGCTCGTAGACTTCCTAAACCCTCCCATCTACCGGATAATGTCCCTCATGATGTTATCGCTAGAATCCTCTTTTACCACGTGAAAGATGATCTTATGCAATTCTCAAAACGCAATTTCCCCTTGCCAAATCCATATGCACATATACAACTATATTCAGACCTGTCGCAGCACACTATCCAAGTGTGGAAAAAATTACACTCCAATATTGTGTACAAATGGGGGTTCCCAGCAAAAGTGATCATCACAAAAGATAGGAAATCGTTCACTATCCCCTTGATAGAGGACGGTATTAAACTGACAAAGAAATGGGGCCCTTTACCACCCTCTGATGATCAGCCCACCTCTAGCAGATCCCCAAGCTGAGTAGAGCAGGAGTGGCAGTCCATCCCAGGATGAAACGCTGTCTGTTGACTTCCTTCATACTGTACAGATTCTACTGCCAGATAGAGGGAATACCCCAGGAAGTTGTCAAAGTCCTTTATCTGCAGAACTCCCTACTGTAGAACTCGGTCCAGGCCACCCGTTGAGCTGGTGCTCAACTTTTCTTACGAGCGTTATGTCTCTTTTATTGACTTTTCTGTTGGTTTGTGTTTGTTTATCTTACCCCAGGAAGTTCTGAGGGTTTGCAAACCATCAATCCGAATATCCGTTGGAGACTACCATAATTCTTACACCCTGATACCTCCCTCTTCCGGCCAGAAGACCACCTACACTTTGTAAGTCACATACCTACCTGAGCCTCTTCAATCCAATAGTAAGTCTCCACTACTGCCATCTGACATATATCCTGTACAATGACACTTAAAATAATCTCATTAAATGCCCACGGACTGAATAGTTCCTATAAACGCAGGACCTTGTGGACAGATGCAAAAAAAACTGTGGGGAGATGTATTGTGTGTCCAGGAATCTCACTTTCAGCAAAAAAAAAAAAGTTGTTTTTTGTTGCCATTGGAAGCTCTGTAGCATTCACCCTGCATAACTCTGTCGGTCACCCTAAATGCAATATCAACAATACCACATACACTAACATAAAGGTGTACACCCCCCAACACTGGCCAACTCAAGTTCCTGCGGAAGGTCGAAGGCGTGTTGAACTTCTACAAAGAGGCCTGGTGTTGTGGTGCGGAGACTTCCGCTCTTTAATGGACCCCAAATTGGACACCACAGCTAGTAAACCAACATCTCAGTGTCATCTTAAGTCTTTGTGTCAGAATCTAGATTATATGATATGTGGAGGTGCCTAAACTCTAATGGACATGATTACTCATTTTTCTCTGCAGCGCATAAATCTTTCTCGAGGATTGATTACTTTCTCTCTGACCTCCATTTGCTACAAAATGTTATATTTTCAACTTAATGCTTTACCCTCTATGGATGTTTTTATGACTTGTTGTATCCATAAAGCGGTGGCTAGGGGCTTGCTGATCCAGTAGGCCTCTAGGTCATGGGGGCAGAGGACACAGGCTTTAACTGACCCATTGGATACATTTCAAAACTTAGAGAGAAGCACTAAGACGTTCCCTGAGAATGGAGGCCTTACTACGAGCTGGCAGGAACTGCTCCTGTTGCTAATGTCAGGACAGGAAAAGATTTTGAAATCATTAAACGCTAAATATTACTCCCAAAGCAATAGAGCAGGGAAATTTTGGGCTAGGAAACTGCAGAAACAGCGAACAAAAACTAACCTGACATCTATTCAAAACCCACTAGATGGCAGTGTAGTATATCATCCCACTGAAATAGCTAAAGCATTTAAACATTTCTACCATTCCCTATACAATCTGCACGAGTACCCCACTACACCCCAACCCACAGAGGAGACCATAGTGGCTTACCTATCCTCTATACACCTGCCACAAGTAGAATCAGACGTCCTAGAATTGTTAAATGCCCCTATGTCTACTGCTGAAACAACCAAAGTTATTAAAGGAAAAATAACAAGGCATCCGGAGCCGATGGCTTCTCAGCAGAATACTATAAAGCCATGAGCGATGTCATCGCTCCTCATTTGACCTTGGTGTTTAATGAAGCAGCATCCTCTGGTTCCTTTCCACAACAAATGTTAAAAGTGATTGTGATTACACTGCCTAAGCCAGGAAAAGACCCCAATCATTGCAAGAATTTTAGACCCATATCGCAGACTTAAAGATATATGCCAAAATATTAGCAAATAGGTTGGCCACAGTTACTCCTTCCCGTATAAAGTCAGACTAAGTGGGTTTAGTGATGGGACGTCAGGCCCAGGTGGTACCAGACTTATGTTCAATTTGTTAAAGAACCTAGATGGCAGAGGTGAACCATCAATCTTTCTGAACCTAGATGCCAAAAAGGCTTTCGACAGGGTTTGCTAGGAATTTCTGAGAGCAGTTCTTACTAAGCTTGGACTTATGGGATTGATACAATCTGGGATAATGGCATTATACTCCAAACCATCGGCATGTATCTACACCTCAAATGTCCTATCTGAGGCGTTCCCAATAACCAATGGCACCCGCCAAGGATGCCCTCTATCGCCCTTTATATTTACAATGATTATGGAACCACTGGCCTCTGCAATCAGAATGAACCCCCTGATTTTTGGGGTGAAGGTTGGAGGAACTTAAATAAAAAAAAATAATTTTGTGGATAATGTTATGTTAACCCTAAAAATTCCCAAATGTCCTTATGGGAAGTCCAAAAAGTGATCTACGAATTTAGTAAGGTATCCTACTATAAAATCAATGTCACTAAATCATCTATACTCCCAATACAGGTAAATAAAACCGCTCTCCATCACTTAAAATCACGGTTCAACTGCACACTTCAAACCAGCCTCTCATCCCTTTGTTACTTCATGGTCACACACAATATTTTGATATTTCCTTGACCATTTGACAAATGATCTATATGATATAGGAATAGAGGGGGAATGATGATGTTTGATTGATTTTATCCATGTGTGTCCTGTATGTGTTGGTTTGTCTTGTGGTTGGGTGTGGTTTTTTTCATCACGCCAGAATTTTTTGACATGAGTTTTGTGATTTTTATGAGTTTTTTTTCTTTTTTCAATAAATAAATTATTTCTATTCCAGTGAATTTTTTTATTTGGATTGGGTGGTTGTAGTATACAAATCCAGTTTCCTTTTACTTAGTTTTCCTCATTACTATGTACTGGTTTACTCCCCTCCTTTCCTCTTTTGTCTTACTTTAGACACTTGATATGCCTAACTCTTACTGATGATACAAGAACATCCTTGAGTGCCCATCATCTATTTTTTCACAGTTCAACTACCAGTGGGAAACACATTCCTTAAAATACTTAGGGATAACTCTCTACTACCCCACCGCTAAAACTTATGACCTAATTTTATACCTCTTCTGGAGGAGATGAGGGAGGACTTACACTCCCTATTGCTTCATGAGATGTTCTGGATAGGAAGAGTGGCGGCATTTAAAATTATGACGTTGTGCAAAATACTTTATCTTTTTCAAACTATACCCTTCCCCCATACCTAGTAAATTTTTCAGAGATTCCGATATTATGCTAAGAAAATATATAATTAATTAAATTAAACATAAATCCAATGGAGGGGTAAACCTACCAGTGTTGAAATATTACCAACACTCCGCACTTCTTGACCAAATGAAGGCCTGGTTTCATCCTGCCTCTGACAAATGATGGGTCTCCTTAGAGAAATCGCTCCTTAAAGATAGGGACTTTCCCTCTCTCCTTCAAGCTACAGCCTTTGACCCGAACCTCCAAATTACTGATATCCCTAGCATACAAGCCTCTCTAGAGGCCTGGCGAGCCCTCTTAACCATAAAGTCCCCCGACTCTGACTCATTCCAAAATCCCTTATCGCTAAGGATATCTGAATACCTTATCCCCTCCTTGGATGCGATTCATTGGTTAAAACTAGAGATCAGGGACTTGTCTGAGATTCCGGAAAACCAGTGGGACAGTGAATTTGCAAAAATGCAAATCCATTACTTCCACTCCAAGTTCCTTGCTATATCTGTGACGCTAAACCAGATGATTTGGAAGTACTTAGGCGCTAAAAAAACAGTGAAAGGAGGGATCTCTTGGTTTTATCGGGCAATCCAATACCCAGATCCGACCCAAAAAAGTCCAATATTGATTTGTTGGGATAAGCAACTGGGTGAATCTTTCCCTTTACAAACTTGGCTGTTAGCAGTCCAACAAAACTTTACTGCTTCCAGATGCATGGATCATTGGGATAGATACCTAAAGATCTTACATAAGGGCTATCGTACGCTGTATAAATTGTCGAAAATGTATCCAGACTACTCTCCCCTCTTCTGGTGCCACTGTGGGAGCATAGGGAACCTTAGCCATATCCTGTGGGAATGTCCTAACTTACGTAGTTTCTGGAATAGAGTATTCGCAATGATCTCTCAACTCACAGGTATTCTGACTAAACCTTCCCCAGGCATGGCACTACTGTACCTTCAGATTTCTAGCTTCCCAGAACAATTCAGAACTAGTGACCCATATTCTTATAGCACCCAGATTGATTATCACCAAAAAATGGAAGACCGACTTTGCCCCAGAACTTTCAGAAGTTATCCACAGGGTAAATCTCCCTTTTTTTATATGAAAGAACAATAGCTTGTAACCACGACTCCTTACGTACTTTCCATCACCAGTGGCCCCAGTGGATCCAAACATTCTTAAAATAAAGAGCTCTAAGAACCAATAATAAAACCCAGGTGTTGCTCCTTACTCTCAGAAGCAACACTTCTAAAGTCCTAAGTACCGATAACCACTTAAAGAAGGATCCTCCTTCCTAGAGAAGATACCTCATACTTCCTGGAATACCCCTCACCTTTCCCTATGTTGATTGTTTGTTTATGTTTATTCCTGCGTTATGTTTGGCTACGCTATAAGCCAGTGGTCGGTGAAAGTATACTTTGCTGGCCCTTGACCTATTCTGACAAACAAGTAAGTGTATGCACCAATATAATGGTTTCATCCTGCTGAGAATTGGATGAATCTGTTAACTGATTAAACTGTTTGATTGCGTTTGTCGATGAGTGCATAACTTATGTTAAAACTGCCTCATTTTCTGTAAAAATGTAAATTCTGCTGTTGATTGTTTATTCTAAAAGCTGTTCATAATAAAAAATATTGAAACATAAAAATGTTTGTTACCATGAAAGGAAGAGAAAGGAACCAGGAAAGGCAAAATATATGTAACGGGGTTTTGAGGGCGCCCACTAGTGTCTTTGGGGTCCCTAAACCTAGTTAACTCACTATGCCTGACAGGCGGATCCTGAGCCTCCGCTATCTGGGAGCTGGGGTACATGTCTGCGGCAGTGCCTCCACCCAGTGGGGCATCCAGGGTAGGGATGTGGGGTCCCACTGGGAACATACTTGGTGCAACGAGACTGACACAGCCTAACTGGAACTAACTTTATATAGTAAGTAGCAAATGAATCAACATACATGGGAAAATACAATAGAGTAACACGGATAACAATGCAATGTGGATTTTCCTCACCCACCCACTAGAACACCTGCGTCCCAACCCCTTATCTTCACCCTAATGGCCGTTGGTGCACAAGGAGAGTTGGGGCCCTTATAAGTCCTGCTCCGCAGGGTCACTGAAGCAGCCTGAGCTGTGCAATGTCCACTCTGGACCTCAGAGTCTTTACTGAGAGTGAGGAGACAGGTGCCCTGGGGTGATACAGGGAGAGGCTTGGCTTACCCTCAGAAACGCAATTAACCAGGTCAGTCCACTGCAGTCTCCTCTCACTGGATTCACCAGACGTCTGGACTCAGTGCGTGTCTTTGAAAGCAGGTCCCTCTCTCAGCTGGTGTGGTCTGAGTGAAGTAAGTTCTCTCAGCAGGGTTCTATCTCTGTGCAGCAGTCTTTCACAGCTAGTCACATGTCCTTTCTCTGGCTGAGCATGTGGTAACTTCTAGAAGTCTTCCATGACCTCCTTCCTCAGAGCTGTGCAGGAAGTCCTCCCAGGACATTAATAGGTGAAAATCCTGAGCAGAAGGATAAGAAGAAAATCCAGAGCTGGTGTCTATCTCCCTCAGTCTTTCCTCACACACCACTTCCTGGTCACACTGTGATGATGCCACAATCATGTGACTGAAAAAGCCAAGTCCTGTGATCAATGCTCAATGTTTATAGCAGGGGGGGAGTACCGCGCTTTAAAGGTGCTTAGTGCCTAGTGCTTAGTGAATATTATTCATATAAATACATTTGCTTTCAGTGCTATTCAGATATTAATAATATAAATTCCTATGTGCTTAAACAAATTTTTTTTCTTCCAGATCCCTGGAAGAAGCTGTGTGGGCACGCAGCGTAACGCGTAGGACGCCAAACCGGAAGTGACGTAGCGGCAATAAGAATGTTATGCATTTGGAAAGACGGAGTATAATGTGAGTCTGTTATTTAAGTCTATTTTTAATAAATTACCAAACTGTACTTCACTATTGTGGCCCATTTATTTTGGAGATACAACGGCTCCACATATGCCCCTTGGAATATCGATCTATAGAGGAGAATTTGGGGTATTAATAACCGGACCTCCACGCCATAGAGAAGGAGGAAATACCATACATGAGCAAAATAACACAAGGCTTTTTGTAAAGGCAATTGAGGTGAGTGCTTAGGACACCTAGTGGCCACTGCATGGAAGAGCACCTGCATGAGATTTTGGGAAAGAAGAGTCGTTTGAACACACACAGCTTTATTTATTTATTTATTTATTGAACTTAATTTAAGGACACTTTGGCACTTTACCACCTTTTGAATGATATATTTATTGATGGTTTAAAAGCACATAACTTTATCACTGGCACTTTATTTATAATAACTTTTATATAAATTTTTTGGATTGTATGAAGCACTAATTTTTACATCACTTATAAGAAATATTTATATATTGGAGAGATATTAATTTATTATCAATTATTTATACACTGGAGAAATTTATATATTAGATAGGGAAAAAATTTTGTTTAAGCACATAGGAATTTATATTATTAATATCTGAATAGCACTGAAAGCAAATGTATTTATATGAATAATATGCACTAAGCACTAGGCACTAAGCACCTTTAAAGCGCGGTTCTCCCCCCCTGCTATAGATATCTGTATTGTGTAGGTTACCAATAATAGTACCTGCAGCATTAAAGGAGATAAGGATTTATATAGAGTGACAGCGCGAGAATTTCACCAACCCATTATATAATGCTCAATGTTTAATTAACAGCATACTGAGTCCATCTGCCATCTACTGGGCATTTCAGATAATACAGCCTGTGCAACTCTACAGGGCTACATGCTCCCCCTTGAAAATACTTGCCTTCCACTGGCAAGTCCTAGCCAGGGGGCTTAACAAAAATTCAACAGAAAAAGGTTTAGCATACATATAGTACAGTTAGCACAGTAACATCCTAGCTAGCTAGTTATCTAGGGTAAAGAGTCACTAACATTTACCACTTCAGCTAGTGCATGTAGGAAAGTGGCCATTTTGGATGCCGCTTGTGTCAGCGGGGCATAACTGGGCTTTCCTATATTATCATAAACTAGGGCCCTAGGGGGTTGCCGCACTCTGGTGCTGTGTCTCAGTTCTCGCTGTGGGAGAGGATCTTGGGACATCAACTGTGGAACTTCGACTCCTGCCCTCGAACTAGAGTCTCTAAGGGAAGTTCCAGGCACAAAACATGGACTTTCTGGATTCAACCTTGGAGAACTTTGTGAAACCACAGGAGTTAAAGGAGGCAATTGCTGTGTTTCTTCAGCGGGTGATGACCACCACTGATCCTCTGCACTGGGAGTTCCTGGGGTCTCCTCTGCCCCATTTCCAGGACTCTCTGCTGGGTTTTCCCTCAGTTCTTCACTACTCTCCTCCTCTTCATCAGCATACACAACTGGAAGCAGATGGTTTCTATGCCAAGCCTTTATTCGGCCCTCCGGGCCCCTAATGTTGTACACTGGCAGCCCTTCCAGCTTGGACACAACCTCAAACAGGGTATCTTTCCATCTGTCAGCCAGTTTGTGTTTTCCAGGCACACCTAGATTCCGGAGAAGAACTTTATCCCCTGCTTGAATCTCCCGATATCTCACCTTAGCATCATACCTTCTTTTGTTCCGTTCTTCAATTTTTGCTGCAGCTTGGGTGGCCAACTCATAGGCCCGATGAAGGTTTTGTTTGAGGTTCCTCACATATTGAAAGTGTGAAGTTGAATCTGTTCCATCAGGAGACACTCCCAAACGGACATCTATCGGCAATCGAGCTTCTCTTCCGAACATTAGGAAATAGGGTGAGAACCCTGTAGATTCATGCCTTGTACAGTTGTATGCGTGGACCATGGCTTCCACATGTTTACTCCAAGACCGCTTCTCGACTTGCTTTAGAGTACCGTTCTGGCTGTGCATTGCCCTCCGGATGATAAGGTGTGGTTCTGGACTTCTGCACCTGCAACATGTCCAACAGCTCCTTGATCAACTTACTCTCAAAGTCTCTACCTTGATCAGAGTGTATCCGATTGGGTAGTCCATAGTGAATGAAATACTTCCGCCAAAGGACTTTGGCTACAGTCACAGCCTTTTGATCTTTAGTGGGGAAGGCTTGAGCATATCTGGTGAAATGGTCCGTTACCACCAGCACATTTCCAATTCCCGCTGTATCGTTCTCAATGCAGAGATAGTCCATGCACACAAGATCCATGGGTCCCGTACTTTTCAGATGACCCATAGGGGCAGCTCTCACAGGCAGGGTCTTCCTCTGGATACACCTCCTGCATGTCTGTACATGTTGCTCGACATGTTCCCTCATGCGAGGCCAATAGAACCGATCTTGTACTAGGCCATAGGTCTTGTCCACCCCGAGATGCCCATGTTGATCATGGAGAGCTCTCAGGACCATGCCACGGTATCTGTGCGGTAGTACCAATTGTTTTCTGTCAGGGTGATCATGATACTTCACGACCCTATAGAGTACTCCATCTTCGAGATGTAGTCGGCTCCATTCTCTTCGGTATAATTCTCTTTGACTCACAGGTAGAGAAGTCAGCAATTTAGGATTCTTAGTCTTTATTGCTCTGATAACTATCCCAATATACCAGTCCTGCGCTTGAGCCTTCCTCTTGTCTTCTGTGGTTATACTGGACCACTGTTGAAGCATGACTGGAGCATGGAACACCTCAGGCACAGCTTCCGGAGAGTGGCTAATGGAGTCTATCCCTCTTAGCTCGGCAAATTCTTCTTGACTCTCGGCCACCACATACATCTGACAAAAGGCTCCTACCCCCGACCCAGGGATCTCTTCCCACTCCTCTTCTTCTCGGTGAGGAGGGAGTCTAGGTCTGCGGGACAGGGCATCTGCGCTGACATTCTTGGGCCCAGGCTTGTACTTCAGGCTGAAACTGTAGCTCGACAAGGCAGCCAACCACCTATGTCCTGTGGCATCCAGCTGTAACGTTCATGCGTTTTTGGTTGTGGATGGATTTACAGCTGCAGAATTATTACACTCAGTATCCTTGTAGAGAATCTGTTGAACAGCATATCCAACTCTCAGGACTTCATCACCGTGTACAGCCTGTTATATACTATATATGTATTAATAGATGTTTAATGGAGGGATAGAGTATATGAGGATATATAGATGAGAGACAGGCTATTGTATGGTGAGCACTAGAAGTAGTATTAGGAGAGTTGCAGGTGATGGTAAAGCAGATAGGTTCTGATGTCAAGTATAGTGCAGATGGTAAGAGGACACAGATGGAGTATACTTAGATAGAGTAACCTAGTGCAAGGATAGTTCAAGGTAGTCCCAAGAGCTAACAGTCTTATGCAGATGATAGTGAATAGATAGGTACAGATAGTCTTGGTAATTGCAGTAGATGACAGTAGGAGATTGGTTAGCAAGAATCCCCTGCGGGGTACTTATCACTTAGATAGGTTTAGGAATAACAGTGTCCATTGGAGAGGGGTGATCCCGTAGCGAGATACGGATCACCAGCGAGGTTTCCGGCTTCAGTTCAGCAAGGAAGGTATGTCAGCAGCTCCGACTTCTCAGGCGTAGGTGCGATGAACATGTGGGTGAAGGTGAAGACAGCATGCCAGGAGTGATCGGGTGGCGAGACACAGGATCCGAAAACAGGTTTAGGTAGCGAGATACAGGAACGTGTCGAACTGGTATGCTGACTTCAGACAGCGGGACGCTCCAACCATGGCGGTTGAACGAGCGATGAGTGAGAGCAAACCGGCAATTGAAATAGCCGCTCATAGCGGCGCTCGGCAGTGATGTCATCCGGTCTTAAAGGTATATGCATCCTTTGTTATACAAGATGGGACGCAATTAAGAGAGGAGAAATATGGAAACAAGGGTACCAGAGGTACCGGAACATTACAGTACCCCCCCCCCCCCTTAAGGCCGGCTCCGGAAGGCCTCTAGAACTGGTTTTTCCGGATATTTCGAGTGGAAATTGCGAATCAGTCTAGGGGCATGTATATCGGAGGTATCCAGCCAGGTGTCATCTTGGGGCCCATAATTCTTCCATCGTACAAGATACTGAAGTCTTCTTCTATTGAAACGGGAATCCAAAATTTCTTTTATCTCAAATTCTTCTCCACCTTCCACTTGTACAGGAGGTGGAGGTGAGATAGTAGGCCTTATTCCTTGGTTAGGAACATGGGGCTTCAGTAGAGACACATGGAAGACAGGATGTATCTTGAGGTCTACTGGCAATGTGAGTTGTACTGCAGCTTTTCCAATAAGCTTCTCTATTGGAAAAGGTCCCAGAAATAGAGGTCCAAGTTTTTTACTAGGGATCTTTAGTCTCAGATTTTTTGTAGAAAGCCAAACAAGATCCCAAATGGCATATTGGGGAGAGGGTTTCCTACGGAGGTCGTAGTACTTTTTTTGTTGGCTATGAGCATGAGATATGGTATTGTTGAGTAATCCCAGAGAATCCTTTATCTGGGCAAGATAATCAGATGCTACTGGATTACTTGATGGCAAGATACGTGGAGGAAGGAGTGTGGGATGAAACCCATAATTCAGGTAAAACGGACTTTGCTTAGTAGTGCTATGAGTAGCGTTGTTATAGGCGAATTCCGCCAGTGGGAGGAGATCTGCCCAATCGTCCTGTAGATACGAAGTATAGCAACGCAGGTACTGTTCAATGCACTGGTTAACTCTCTGTCTGTCCGTTGGTCTGAGGGTGATAGGGAGAAGTAAGTTTACGCTCTATTCGTAGTATCTGACTTAGAGTTAGCCAAAACTTTGAGATGAATTGTGAACCACGGTCAGACAGCAGTGTTTTTGGAATACCATGTAACTTAAAGACATGTTTCACAAGTAATTCCGCTGTTTGTTTGGATGAAGGTAGTTTTCGGATAGGGGTGAAATGTGCAATCTTGGTCAGATGGTCCACTGATACCAAGATGGTGTTGAATCCTTTAGAAGGTGGTAATTCCACTATGAAGTCTAAGGATACCACTTCCCACGGAACCTGGGGTATCGGTAAACTACAAAGTAATCCTGATGGTTTCGTGTTGTCAATTTTTGACCTTGCACAGATATCACAAGATGAAACGAACTTTTTTACGGTTGTCTTCATGTCTGGCCACCAAAATTGCCTAGTGAGTAGATTGAGAGTTTTAGTCATACCCATATGTCCTGCCATAGGTACATCATGCGACAATTCTAAGATCTTGGTTCGCATAATAGGGGGTATGTATAATTTATCGTTGTAGTAGAGGAAGCCTTCTGCGTCAGTAGTTAGTTGTGGTGGAGGTGAATCCAACCCTATGCTGTGCAAAATCTCCTCCTTCAGTGAGCGAACGACTCCGATAATGCGTTCAAGTGGTATTATAGGAACTGAGGGAACCTCAGTGCAATCTTTCTCGGCTAGTCGTGAGAGTGCATCCGCTTTTTTATTTTTGTCTGCGGGCGTGTAAGTTACTAAAAAATTAAATCTCAGAAAGAATAACGACCACCGTACCTGCCGGTGGGAAAGAGTTCTATTAGTCTGAAGGTATTGGAGGTTTTTGTGATCAGTATATATCAGAATTGGCAATTGAGTGCCCTCGAGTAAATGTCTCCAATTCTCTAATGCCAGTTTTATGGCTAATAACTCCTTCTCACCTACTGGGTAGTTCACCTCGGGGCTACTGTCACGGAACCATGAACCAGACGTACAACAACAGATAAGTGAAAATAAGAAGGCTTTATTGAAAATCAAGCAGTAAAGCAAAAGTCCAAACGGATGGCAAAACCGAAGCAGAGTCTTTGTGAAGCCAGAGGTCAGGAGCCAGGAGGGTAGTCAGACGAAGCCAGGATCAGGAACCAGCAGGGTAGTCAGATGAAGCCAGGATCAGGAACCAGCAGGGTAATCAGACGAAGCCAGGATCAGGAACCAGAAGCAGCAGCAGTCTTAGAAGCATGTGAACACAGGAGGACCAAGCAGGGAACTGAAGCCACAGACCTCCTATATATATGAGCTAGGCATCCAGCTCCTCCCAGTGGGAAGGAGGAGCCGCAGAGTGGGAGGCTACAAGAAACCCAGAAACCAAGATGGCCGCCAGCACATGTCAAACGAAGGAGAACAGCAAGAAGGTAAGACCATGACAGTACCTCCCCCTCAAGGGCCCCTCCTCCGCAGAGTAAAGAACGGTTTCTGAGGGAAGCGTGCGTGGAAGGCACGGAGCAAGGCAGGAGCATGGACATCTGCGGAGGGAACCCAGGAACGCTCCTCTGGACCATAACCACGCCAATGAACCAAAAACTGCACCCGACCGCGGACCAGGCGTGAGTCCAGGATATTGCTCACCTCATACTCCTCACGATTGCCCACTTGGACCGGACGAGGCCGAGGAACCGAGGAAGTGAAACGATTACACACCAGTGGCTTCAACAGGGAGACATGAAACACGTTGGAGATCCGCATGCCAGGAGGAAGCGCAAGGGCATAGGCTACCGGGTTTACCCTGCGAAGCACTCGGAAGGGACCAACAAAGCGAGGCGCCAGCTTGGGAGTGGGCACTCGAAGGTTGAGGTTGCGGGTGGACAACCATACACGGTCTCCGGCCTGGTAGGAAGGAGCAGGCGCTCGTCTGCGATCAGCCTGGAGTCTCTGGCGCTGCGCAGAGACCTCAAGGGACTTCTGGATCTGTACCCAAGAAGCACGTAGGACGGAAAGGTGATCCTCCACAGCCGGAATATCCTGGGGAGAGAATACCTCCGGTAACACGGCAGGTTGGAACCCATAATTGGCCATGAAGGGAGACGTCCCAGAGGAAGATTTCACCGCCGTGTTCCTGGCAAACTCAGCCCAAGGCAGGAGGTCAGCCCAATTGTCTTGGTGATCGGAGACATAGCAACGAAGGAATTGCTCCAAGGCCTGATTGGATCGTTCTGCGGCCCCATTGGACTAAGGGTGGTAGGCCGAGGAGAAGGAGAGATGAATCCCCAACTGGGAGCAAAAGGCGCGCCAGAACCTGGACACAAACTGACTCCCCCGATCCGACACAATCTCCTTGGGCAAACCGTGCAACCGGAAAACCTCCCTGGCAAAAATCGTGGCCAACTCCTGTGCAGAGGGTAACTTCTTGAGAGGAACACAGTGGCACATTTTGGAAAACCGATCCACAATCATGAGAATGACCGTATGGCCTCGGGATGCAGGGAGGTCCACAATGAAATCCATCCCCAGGTGTGACCATGGGCGCTCCCCGGTGGCTATGGGTTGCAGAAGGCCCAACGGAAGGTGCCGAGGGGACTTACTCTGGGCACAAACGGAGCATGCCGCTACATATGCGGCGATGTCGGAACGTAGGGAAGGCCACCAGAACAGACGTGAAACAGCCCAGGACAGCTGATTCTTTCCAGGATGCCCCGCGGTCTTGGAGTTATGGTAGGTTCGCAACAACCAAATGCGCAACTCCTCAGGCACAAAACATCTGCCGTTGGGTCTCCCAGAGGGAGCACCAGATTGAGCCGCCAAAATCTGCTCACCCAGGGGAGAGGTCAGGCTGGTGCGAATGGCGGCCAGGATCTGATTCGGAGGTATGACCGAAGTCGGAATCGACTCCTCCCTGGACAGGTCGGAGTACTGCCGTGATAAGGCATCCGTCCTGATGTTCTTGGAACCGGGTAGGTAGGAGACCACGTAATTAAAACGTGACAAGAACAGAGCCCATCTGGCCTGACGTGGTGTCAATCTCTTGGCCTCAGAAAGGTAGGTCAGATTCTTGTGGTCCGTCAGGATGAGGACCGGAACCACCGAACCCTCGAGCAAGTGCCTCCATTCTTTAAGGGCCTGCACGATAGCCAATAACTCCCTGTCACCAATCTGATAGTTGCACTCCGCGGAAGACAGTTTCCGGGAGTAAAACCCACAAGGAAGCAGAGGACCCTCTGGTGTTCTACGCTGAGACAGAAGGGCGCCTACTCCCGTCTCAGACGCGTCCACCTCGAGGACAAAGGGCAACCCAGGGTTGGGATGCGACAGAATTGGAGCCGACACAAAGGCGGACTTTAGAGCCTCAAAAGCTCGGATGGCCTCGAGCGGCCAGACCTGGGAATTACTGCCCTTCCTGGTCAGATCCGTGAGAGGCTTGGCTAGCATGGAAAAGTCCCTGATGAACCTCCGATAATAATTGGCGAAGCCCAAAAAGCGCTGCAGGGAGCGAAGACCACTGGGCTGGGGCCACTGTAAGACAGCCGAAACCTTCTCAGGATCCATGGAGAACCCCTCAGCGGAAATGATGTAACCTAAGAAGGTTACCTGGGATCGGTGAAATTCGCATTTCTCAAGCTTACCGAACAGCTACGTATTCAGCTACGGATCGTGAACCCTGTCTGATGGACATAAGGAGCTTCGCAGCAGAGGCAGCACGAGCCGGCACATCGAATACCCTCCGAAGAGAAGCAACAAAACCGGAAAACTCGGCAACCACCGGATTGTTGTTCTCCCATAAAGGGCTGGCCCAGGCCAAGGCCTTGTCCGAGAGCAGCGAAATTAAGAAGCCCACCTTTGATCTCTCAGTAGGAAAGGCATGTGGCAGCAACTCGAAATAAATGCCCACCTGGTTAAGGAAACCTCGGCACTGAGTTGGCTCTCCCCCAAAGCGCTGTGGAAGGGAGGCAGAACCGGACATACCCCGAAACACCGCAGGCGCAACAACAGGTGTCGGGGTAGACTCCGGCGCAACAACCGGAGCGGCAGTAGGAGCGGGCCCAGGAGCGATAACCGACCCATCGGCAACGGGAGCGAAATGAGCCGTGCGTTCAAGCAGGATTTGCAACGCCACGGCGAACTGACCCAACAGGTGATCCTGCTGATCAAGTCTGGCAACCAGTGTGGGTAGCGAGGATGGCCCTGTACCGTCAGAATTCATGGCTTGGTCCTAATGTCACGGAACCATGAACCAGACGTACAACAACAGATAAGTGAAAATAAGAAGGCTTTATTGAAAATCAAGCAGTAAAGCAAAAGTCCAAACGGATGGCAAAACCGAAGCAGAGTCTTTGCGAAGCCAGAGGTCAGGAGCCAGGAGGGTAGTCAGACGAAGCCAGGATCAGGAACCAGCAGGGTAGTCAGACGAAGCCAGGATCAGGAACCAGCAGGGTAATCAGACGAAGCCAGGATCAGGAACCAGAAGCAGCAGCAGTCTTAGAAGCATGTGAACACAGGAGGACCAAGCAGGGAACTGAAGCCACAGACCTCCTATATATATGAGCTAGGCATCCAGCTCCTCCCAGTGGGAAGGAGGAGCCGCAGAGTGGGAGGCTACAAGAAACCCAGAAACCAAGATGGCCGCCAGCACATGTCAAACGAAGGAGAACAGCAAGAAGGTAAGACCATGACAGCTACTTAATGACTTTGAAAAGAAAGCAACTGGGTGAAGAGGTGAGGTGTTTGTTGGTCGTTGTGAGAGAACTACTCCTACTGCCATATTAGACGCATCTACCTCCAAGATGTATTGAAGGGATGGGTCTGGATGGCATAGTATGGGGGCAGTAGTAAAGCTTGATTTCAGCAGAGAGAATGCTCCATTTGCTTCTTTTGTCCAATTAAATGGTCTCTTCGTGCTTGTAAGTTGTGTGAGAGGTTTCACAATCGCAGAGAAGTTTTTAATGAATTTCCTATAGTAATTAGAGAATCCTAGGAACCTTTGTAATGCTTTGCGAGTGGTTGGCACAGGCCAATCCAGAATGCAGGATATTTTGCTCATGTCCATTTTGATTCCACTTTTAGATATAATATATCCCAGGAATAGTACCTCCTCTTTATGAAACAAACATTTCTTCGATTTAACATATAAGTTATGTGCAAGTAGTCTTGACAACACAAGTCTCACATGTTTTATGTGCTCAGGTAAGGAATGAGAATAGATAAGTATATCGTCCAAATAAACTACCACACAAACATCAAGCAAGTCTCGGAATATCTCGTTTATAAACCGTTGGAAGGCTGCGGGGGCATTACATAGCCCAAATGGCATTACAAGGTACTCAAACAGTCCGTATCTGGTTCTGAATGCCGTCTTTCATTCATCCCCTTTACGGATTCGAATTAAATTGTATGCCCCTTTTAGGTCCAATTTTGAAAAGAAAGAAGCCCCACGCACCTGTTCGATAAGTTCAGGAATAAGAGGTAAAGGATAACGATCCTTTATTGTGATGGCATTTATTTGTCTGAAATCAATGATAGGCCTAAGGCTAGAGTCCTTATTGCAGACGAAGAAGAGACCAGCAGCAGTGGAGGAAGTAGAAGGTCGGATGAATCCTTTTGCCAAGTTTCCATCCAGATACTCCTTAAGGTGAGAGAGTTCATCCTGTGAGAGAGGATATACATGTCCGTAAGGCAACTTGCTATTAGGGAGCAGATCGATACAACAATCATAGTCCCTATGAGGAGGTAGCATTTGAGCGTTTTTCTCAAGGAAAACCTCCGATAAATCTTGATAACACTTGGGAATAATGTCATCCGGCAGTACAGACAGGATCCTATCATGTGTGGGGAGGTTACATGTCGTCTCACAATAGTGAGAAGAGAAGGCTAACATTTTTGTTTTCCAATCGATGATTGGTTGATGTATGTGTAACCAGGGAAGTCCCAAAATGATTGGAAAATGTGGTGAAGTTAATACATCAAAGGTGGTGGTCTCCACATGAGACTCGTCAGCAGTTACAAGAAGTGCCTGGGTCTGACTGGTGATAGGACCAGAGGATAAAGGGGTACCGTTAATAAAACTAACGGAGACAGGTTTGGGTTTTGAAACAATAGGTATTTTATTAAGGGAGACAAAACAAATGTCAATGTAGTTTCCACAAGATCCTGTGTCAATCATAGCCTTGGTGGTGATCCTAGTTTGGTCCCACTGCAATGTTAATTGAACAAAAAGATAAGGATTAGAGAAGGAAGTTGTGAGTCCCCCTAGCAAGACATTTGAACACTCACCCTCTTTTCTGCGGACAAGAGGACAGTCGTTTACCAAATGATTCGGGGATGCGCAGTACATGCAAAGATGTTCGGTTTTCCTCCTGGCACGTTCAGAAAGGGTCAGAGGTGGACGTATCATTCCTATTTCCATAGGAGTAGGGTCAGCAGGCAACATCCGAGAAGGACTGGAAAATGGTAAGCCCATCTTCTTAGCCTTTCTTTCTCGTAGTCGTCTGTCAATATTGATACTGGTCTGGATCAGTCCCTCTAGAGTGCCAGGTAAATCCGCTCGGGCGAGCTCGTCTTTAACGGCCTCAGATAGGCCGAGTCTAAACTGCGTTCGCAAAGATGTGTCGTTCCACCCTGAATCAGGGGACCATCTTTTAAAATTCGCCACGAAATCTAAATCTTCAACAGGTCTCCTTCCTTGTTTTAAGGCCCGTAATTGGGTGTCAGCGGTACTCTGCTTGTTGGGGTCTTCATATAAAGTAGCAAGTTGTGCTAGAAATAAGGAATAAGAATTAAGGAGTGGATCATCCTTTTCAAAGAGAGCATCTGCCCAGGCCCGGGGTTCACCCGTTAAATAGGAGATGATGGTACAAACCTTAATTTGGTCAGTGGTGTAGGTTAGAGGTTTTAACAAAAAAAACAATTGACATGCGTTTTTAAATTCACGGAATTTGCTCCGATCACCAGAAAACACTATAGGAGGGTTTATCTTAGGCTCACGGGGCTGAGCAGCAGGAGGCTGTGTGAGACGGCCAAGCTGCTGTCTCAAGGTTTGATTGTCATTTTTTACCTCTGTAAGCTCATGGATCCATGCGTCTACTTGCTGTTTTAATTGTAGTACATGAGTGGATAATTCTGCTGAATCCATATTTTTTTTTAATGGCTCGTTCAATCTGTAACGTTCATGCGTTTTTGGTTGTGGATGGATTTACAGCTGCAGAATTATTACACTCAGTATCCTTGTAGAGAATCTGTTGAACAGCATATCCAACTCTCAGGATTTCATCACCGTGTACAGCCTGTTATATACTATATATGTATTAATAGATGTTTAATGGAGGGATAGAGTATATGAGGATATATAGATGAGAGACAGGCTATTGTATGGCGAGCACTAGAAGTAGTATTAGGAGAGTTGCAGGTGATGGTAAAGCAGATAGGTTCTGATGTCAAGTATAGTGCAGATGGTAAGAGGACACAGATGGAGTATACTTAGATAGAGTAACCTAGTGCAAGGATAGTTCAAGGTAGTCCCAAGAGCTAACCGTCTTATGCAGATGATAGTGAATAGATAGGTACAGATAGTCTTGGTAATTGCAGTAGATGACAGTAGGAGATTGGTTAGCAAGAATCCCCTGCGGGGTACTTATCACTTAGATAAGTTTAGGAATAACAGTGTCCATTGGAGAGGGGTGATCCCGTAGCGAGATACGGATCACCAGCGAGGTTTCCGGCTTCAGTTCAGCAAGAAAGGTATGTCAGCAGCTCCGACTTCTCAGGCGTAGGTGCGATGAACATGTGGGTAAAGGTGAAGACAGCATGCCAGGAGTGATCGGGTGGCGAGACACAGGATCCGAAAACAGGTTCAGGTAGCGAGATACAGGAACGTGTCGAACTGGTATGCTGACTTCAGACAGCGGGACGCTCCAACCATGGCGGTTGAACGAGCGATGAGTGAGAGCAAACCGGCGATTGAAATAGCCGCTCATAGCGGCGCTCGGCAGTGATGTCATCCGGTCTTAAAGGTATATGCGTCCTTTGTTATACAAGATGGGACGCAATTAAGAGAGGAGAAATATGGAAACAAGGGTACCAGAGGTACCGGAACATTACACCAGCTTAGCTGTAGTCTGTATGTAGGTAAGTGGATTGTTGTCAGTCCTTACTTCGAATGTTGCTCCATACAAATCATGCAGCTTATCCACGATGGCCCACTTGAGTGCCAGAAATTCCAATTTATGAACTGGATAGTTCTTCTCTGTACCTGTAAGACTTCTGCTTATGTAAGCCACCGGCCTCAATCCTTCTGGATAACTTGCAGTACACCCCCTAGGCCTTCCATACTGGCATCCACATGGAGGATATATGGTTTCTCAGGGTCTGCATAGGCTAAGACAGGAGCTTCTGTAAGTCTCTTCTTCAATGTCAGAAAGGCGTCTTCACATCCTGAAGTCCATTTTTCTCCAAAGGGGTCTTTAGGATATGGTGCCTTAGCACCCCTTACGTCAGGGGTAATCTTCAGCAGGTCATGTAACTCTCGAGCAATCTTTGAGTAGTCTTTCACGAACCTTCGGTAGTAACCACAGAATCCGAGAAAGGACCGCAACTCACTGATGTTATTTGGTCTTGGCCAATTCAACACTGCTTCAATTTTAGCAGGATCTGTGGCTACTCCTTCAGCGGAGACTATGTGCCCCACATAAGTGACAGAGTTTTGGGCAAATCGGCATTTGTCCACTGATAGCTTCAGGCCTTCAGCTTGAAGTCGATCCAACACCTTTAGCAACCCTTTGTTCATGCTCCTCTGGCGTCTTCCCGAAAACAATTAGGTCATCTAGATACACTAGACACTCTTTGGGATTCATATCCCCCACAGTTTTCTCCATCAGCCTCTGAAAAGTAGCAGGAGCTCCTGTGACTCCCTGTGGCATTCTGGTAAACTGGAAGAACCCCAAAGGGCAGATGAAAGCTGTCTTTTCCTGATCCTCCTTCTTCATGGGTACCTGATAATATCCAGACCTCAAGTCAAGCACACTGAACCACTGGCTGCCAGATAGGGCGTTCAGGAGATCCTCTATCCGGGGCAAAGTGTACTGATCTGGCACAGTCCTCTTGTTCAGAGTACAGTAGTCCACACATAGCCGAACTGAACCATTCTTTTTCCTCACTACCACAATAGGTGAGGCATAGGGGCTCCGGGACTCTGCGATGATGCCTGCTCCTTTCATCTGCTGAAGTATGTCCCGGACATCTTCCACATCTCGAGGGGGTATCCTTCTTGACCTTTCTCTGAAAGGAGTAGAATCAGCAAGTCTTATAGCATGGGTGGCACTCTTAGAACACCCCACGTCCACCTCTGCTCTGGAGAACACTCCCTCTCGGGTGGCCAGTTTTGAACGAAGGCTGTCTTTCCACTGCTGTGGTAGAGGAGAATCTTCTAGATCAAAATCTAAAGGTGTTTTCACATGATCCTTCTGTTCTGCACTCACAGACATGATGGACAAAACTTGATCTAAAAGGTGTATCACACCAATCTTCTGATGACGATCAATCCGGATTTCTGTGGGGGTTAAATTCTGTACCATCACAGGAAAGCTCCGACACCACCTTTTTCGCCAATCTTTTACCTCAGGTATGAGAGTCCAGCCCTTCTTCTGATCCTCTTCAGGCAGAGACTCAATAAGGTATTGTCCAGTTCCCCCCAACATTTCATGGTGCATTGAGGCTATGGCTCGTAAAGTTTTGGTCTCACCAGGCTTCACAAATGCAGGTTCTGTTCCTGAATAGTGGCACGACCCTGGTTTTGTTTCAAGGGCTAGTCGTTGACACTCTTTTCCTAGGACAGGGCTGACCTCCATCAATCTGTCTAAAGAGACATCTCCCACTTCTGTCAGATAGGCCCTGAATACATCCTGTACCATCTTTGCATTAGTACCCAATATTATTGGGGCACACACTTTCTTGGCTGCAGGGCATATCAAAGCTTCCAGCTCCATAGGATATATCATCCCGGTGTTTAACTGGGGAATAGTTATGGTCACTTTTATGCATCCCTCCACAGGTTGAGCTTGAGACCCAACGCCCCATAGCTGAAACTCTCCTGCAGGTTCCATAGGAATGTGTTTCAAATGACGTTCATAGAAGTCTCTGTAGATAATGGTGACTTAAGAACCTGTATCTAGCAACGCTGAAGCATGAATTCCTTCTACTTGCACGTGTATCAAAGATTTAGGCCCAATCTTGGCCCCAACAGATAGACTATATGTAGGCCGGGTCTTCCTCCGCTTTTAAGACCTGGTCATTTGAGTCTCCTCGAGCTCGGTTGCCAGGTCCTCCACATTCACCTCCATGGAATTCACAGGGCACTCCCGCTGAAAATGCCCTGACTTTCCGCACTTAAAGCAGTCCCCTCGGCGGGGTGAATCCTCAGGAAACAGCTTTTTCTGAGTCTTTCGGTGTTGCCCCCCACTTCCAGGGGGAGGATCTGCTCTCTCTGGTGGTGATTTGCATAAGCCAATTCAGCCACCTTCTTCCTAAGAGCTGACAGTTCTGTATCCTCTTTCTCCTTCTGTAGGGGTGGACACATCTGGTCTTCTAATCTCCTGGCTGTATTTATTAATGTGGAATAAGGCAGAACTTTATCATCCAACTTGTCTCTCAGCAGAATCATAACTGGATTATTGGTCAAACCACCTCTCTGAATTTGTTTAGATAGCCGAGCATCCAACTCAGAGGCAGTGACTGCTCCTTTATGGAATAACTTTCCTAGCGATAGCTTTAACCGGTTGATATAGTCAGTGGCTTTTTCATGCTCCTTCTGCTTAGTGGCTAGGAACTTAACCAACAGATCATCCAAATCTTCTGATTTCCCATAAGCATCCTGTAAGACTCGTAGATAGTCGTGCACAGTAGCTTGCCCATTTACTCCCTTGTACAGTCTTATGTCTGTAGCGGGAAAACCAAGACTCTCTACCAACCGCTGTTTCTTTATGGTATCCGTACAAGACCATTCCTCCAACAACTGCATAGCATTATCCTTCCAGACCTCAAAAGGCTCTTCTCCTGCAGGAACAGGCTGATTCCCAGAAAACACCTTTAGTTTGCGGTAACTATGGGTGTGGTTTGCCGTCACTATGGCTTCTGAGAGTTTCTGTAGTATGTCCGATACATCACTACCTCCTGTAGGCAGGGTGCATACTTCAGGGTTGTCTGGTTTCAGTAATGCTGCAGATGGATGAAATTCTGCTTTAGGAGTAATCATCCCCTGTCCTGTAATAGGATGGGCAGCTTGTTTAGCTCCGGCCTTTCCGGAGATGGGAGTCAGGTGCTTAGAATAATTTTCTGTGACATAGTCTTTCTGTTTTAATTTAAAGGGTGGTTGCAGTGAGACCCTTTCTTCCTTATCAAGGAGAGAGTACACTAAGGAGCATCCTTCATCCGGGGCTCCATATAAATGAACGTTGGTAGGCATCTCATGGTCTCCCAAGTCCGTATGACAATATATTAACATGTAAGTTTGGCCTTCAGAATCCTGCAGGATATCCCTGATGGTCGCCATTTCTATTCCCAGTCGAATTTCTATACACAAGATGACGTGATTCATCTCACAGCAGGAGGGGACTTTGCATAACATCACAGCTTGCTGTAATGGTACATTTCTTTGCTGGGCCCACTGTTTTGCAAAGGAGGGAGTGGCCTGAGGACTTAACCTATTCTCACTGGTTGTACCCCAATAGATCTCAGCAGTGCCTCCATATGTAACGGGGTTTTGAGGGCGCCCCCTAGTGTCTTTGGGGTCCCTAAACCTAGTTAACTCACTATGCCTGACAGGCGGATCCTGAGCCTCCGCTATCTGGGAGCTGGGGTACATGTCTGCGGCAGTGCCTCCACCCAGTGGGGCATCCAGGGTAGGGATGTGGGGTCCCACTGGGAACATACTTGGTGCAACGAGACTGACACAGCCTAACTGGAACTAACTTTATATAGTAAGTAGCAAATGAATCAACATACATGGGAAAATACAATAGAGTAACACGGATAACAATGCAATGTGGATTTTCCTCACCCACCCACTAGCACACCTGCGTCCCAACCCCTTATCTTCACAATAATGGCCGTTGGTGCACAAGGAGAGTTGGGGCCCTTATAAGTCCTGCTCCGCAGGGTCACTTAAGCAGCCTGAGCTGTGCAATGTCCACTCTGGACCTCCGAGTCTTTACTGAGAGTGAGGAGACAGGTGCCCTGGGGTGATATAGGGAGAGGCTTGGCTTACCCTCAGAAACGCAATTAACCAGGTCAGTCCACTGCAGTCTGCTCTCACTGGATTCACCAGACATCTGGACTCAGTGCGTGTCTTTGAAAGCAGGTCCCTCTCTCAGCTGGTGTGGTCTGAGTGAAGTAAGTTCTCTCAGCAGGGTTCTATCTCTGTGCAGCAGTCTTTCACAGCTAGTCACATGTCCTTTCTCTGGCTGAGCATGTGGTAACTTCTAGAAGTCTTCCATGACCTCCTTCCTCAGAGCTGTGCAGGAAGTCCTCCCAGGACATTAATAGGTGAAAGTCCTGAGCAGAAGGATAAGAAGAAAATCCAGAGCTGGTGTCTATCTCCCTCAGTCTTTCCTCACACACCACTTCCTGGTCACACTGTGATGATGCCACAATCATGTGACTGAAAAAGCCAAGTCCTGTGATCAATGCTCAATGTTTAATTAACAGCATACTGAGTCCATCTGCCATCTACTGGGCATTTCAGATAATACAGCCTGTGCAACTCTACAGGGCTACATATAGAATATAGATTAAGCTTTAACATTTGAAAGCTTTACATTTTTAAGTAGGTAATGGTTAAAACCTCTGTCAGGTGTTGATTGCAGTCTGCGTCGCTGCTGGGAAGGTATATCATCTCTAATTTTCTGTTGTGGGTGATAGGAAATCTAAAATATTACAGGCATCTCAGGAACGGGAAACAAGAAAAAAATCCTCCAGTACCAGGGAATACCTGTTCTGGTGATGAAATTCTTAGGTTTTCTTCTTTTTCTCATTTTAAACCCAGTAGGATTAGAGCAGGGCATGATGATCCAAGTGGTGGACGTTGCAACTTCTTATCATAGTTGGTCAGCATCTGGCCAAACGTAGCTCTGCACACTGACTTGTGCTCACCAGCAATTTAGTGCAGTGATCATGGGAAGTGTAGGAGCTTCTAAATGAAATAGTGTGTAAACTCTGCTGTAGCCCACCTATCTTTTGCTCCATCATCTGGCAGTAGATGCGTGTTAGTCATCCAGTGGCTATTTTAAAGCTTTAAAGCAAATGCTAATAATTCGACTAAGTATTCCTAATCTTTCAAGAAAGTGTGGAGTGTTTTCTTGAGAATTTTGGGATACTTTGCATTCTCATGGATCTCACTGGAAGAATAGTGTTATCACCCTCTGCTGTGCAGAAGCCAGGGGTATGGTAAGTATATTACTGTAGTAATGTCACGGGTCCCCCCCCAAAAGTGTAAAAAATGTCAGTTAGGTGTCTGATCTGTCTGCCACAATGTTGCAGTCCCGCTAAAAATCGCTGATTGTCCACATTACTAGTATAAAAAAAAAAGACATAAATCCTTCCCCTAGATTGTAGACGCAAACCAGTCAATATACACTTATTGGGATTTCTTTGCCAAAAATATGTAGCCAAATACATATTGGCCTAAAATGGTGAAAAAAATTGATTTTAAATTTTTTTTATTGGTAATGTTTTATAGCAGAATGTGAAAAACATTGTTTTTCAGAATTGTCACTCTTTTTTTGTTTATAGCGCAAAAAAAATTAAAAAATCGCAGAGGTGATGAAATACCACCAAAAGAAAGCTCTATTTGCGGGAAAAAAAGGACATCAATTTTATTTCAGTACAGCGTCGCATGACCATGCAATTGTCAGTTAAAATAATGCAGTGCTGTATCGCAAAAAATGGTCTGGTCATCAAGGGGGTAAAACCTTTACGATCCAGAAGTGGTTAATGTAATATGGCAATTTATTATGGTGTAATAAGTGGACCTTACTTTTTTTTAATGCAGGGCTTGCTTTAACCTAAAATTATTGATGCAAATGTTGGCATGAATGCATGCACAGCACAGGGGCAATTTAATACCTAAAGTGATTGTAAATTCTTGTGTTTTTGTTAAATACCAAACATGTTATACTTACCTCCTCTGTGCAGTTGGTTTTGCACAGGGCAGCCAAGATCCTCCTCTTCTCGGGTCCCTCTTCGCTGCTCCTGGCCCCTCCCTTCAGGCAGCATGCTATGGGGGCACCCGAGCCGAGCTGCAGCTTGGTGTATCCATTCAGAGGATACTGAAGCTGCCGTTCGGCCCACCCCCTCTCCTGATTGGCCAACTGACTTTGATTGACAGCAGCAGGAGCCAATGGCACTGCTGCTGTGTCTTTGCCAATTATGAAGGAGAGTCCCGGACGGCCGAGGGACTCGTGGACATCGCTGGATAGAGATGGGAGTCAGGTAAGTACTGGGGGGGGGGGCTGAGGGGGACTCCTGCACACAGAAGGCTTTTTATCTTATTACATAGAATGCATTAAGATAAAAAAACTTCTGATTTTACAACTCCTTTAAAGTTGTGCTAAAGGCTAAATAAAAAAATGACATATGTAATGTAGTCTGTCATTAACCTTAACAAAGCAGTATTTGTTTTTGGAGCTGCCACTATAGCCTAGTTTTTTTTTTTTTTTTAATTTGTTTATTGAACATAAGAAAAATACAAAATGCGTATAAACAGAATCCAAGCACATCAAAAATAGCCAGGATAAAGTGCATTAACGAAGTTCAAGCAATTGAAGATTCATAACACAGGTATACTCATCACATATAAAAAAAAAGAACCCAGGTGCGAGTCGTCAAAGACTTAAAACACCTTACGAAAACTGTGGGTAATTTAGACAGTAATGCCAACATAACTTAAAAGAGCATGCTCTAGGAACCTGATCCATTGAGTTCATACGCTGATAGTATGGGTAAAGAGATTAGTTATGCATGTAGGGGGTAAATGGGGGAAAGGAAGATCAGGAAAGACAGGGATGGAAGGAAAGGTGGGGAAGCAGGATAGGAGCGGGGAGCATCAATAGTTTCAAAAAACTATTAGATGGGCACCTTAAAGACAACAACGTACAGGGGAATATAATGTACGGTTAACAGCAAACACACACACACATCATAGGTTGAACTGGATGGACTGATGTATTTTTTCAACCTCACTAACTATGTAACTATCAAGTGGCAAAGCAGTAAGAAAAGCACATGGAGATGGGGAATAGGTCTGAAGGAAGTGGTGGAGGAGAAGGGGTACGTTCATCCGGCGCAGAGGCGTACCTAGGGTCTCCAGCACCCTTGGCGAGGAGCTGTATTGCCCCCCCCCCCATGAAAAAGTAAAAAATTAAATTTTTCTTGTTTAGATCTATTTCAATCCTTCTTTACATTTTTAAAGGCGATGTTCCTACATAAGTTCTACACCATGTAAAGGGAAACTAAAAAAAAATATGTAGCATTACATTTTGATTCCTAATCCTCCCTATCCCATAACAAAAATGTATAAAAGTGAATTGAAGGTTTCTCAGGTGTCCCTTGTTGGCCCAGTGTAGAACTCTCTAGTGGGCAAACATTGTGTCAGGTGTGAACAACAAGAGAGGGGGGAGAGAGAGAGGGAGGAGAGAGGGGAGGGAGGCAGAGAGGGGAGGGAGACAGAGAGGAGGGAGGGAGAGGGGAGAGAGAGAGGGTGAGGGAGAGAGTGGGGGATGGAGAGAGAGAGGGAGAGAGAGGGGGAGAGAGAGGGGGAGAGAGAGAGGGGGAGGAGAGAGAGAGGGGGAGGAGAGAGAGAGGGGATGGAGAGAGAGAGGGGGAGAGAGAGGGGGAGAGAGAGAGAGAGGGGGAGGAGAGAGAGGGGGGAGGAGAGAGAGAGGGGGAGGAGAGAGAGAGGGGGAGAGAAGGCGAGAAAGAGAGAGAGGAGGGAGAGAGAGAGAGGGGGGGAGAGGAGGGGGGGAGAAAAAGGAGCAGTTTGACAGAGAGAGAGAAAGAGAGGGGGTGACAGAGAGAGGGAGAGAGGTGAGTGACAGAGACAGAGAGGGAGGGGTGACAGAGAGAGAGAGGGGGGTGAAAGAGAGAGATAGAGAGAGGGGGGTGATAGAGAGTGAGGGGGTTAACAGAGAGAGAGAGAGAGAGAGAGAGAGAGAGGGGGGGAGGGTGACAAAGAAAGAGAGAGGGGTGACAGAGAGAGAGAGAGGGAGAGAGGGGGTGACAGAGAGAGAGAAAGGGGTGACAGAGAGAGAGAGAGAAGGGGGTGACAGAGAGAGAGGTGACAAAGAAAGAGAGGGGTGACAGAGAGAGAGGGGGTGACAGAGAGGGAGAGAGGAGGTAACAAAGAGAGAGAGAGAGGGGGTGACAGAGAGAGAGGTGTGAGAGAGAGAGGGGGTGACAGAGAAAGAGAGAGGGTTGGGGTGTGACAGAGAGGGGTATGACAGACAGAGAGGGGGTGACAGACAGAGAGGGGGGGTGACAGACAGAGAGGGGTGAGGAAAGAGAGGGGTGACAGAGAGAAAGAGAGAGAGAGGGTGAGAGAGAGAGGGGGTGACAGAGAGAGAGAGGGGGGTGACAGAGAGGGGGTCCCGCCAGTCAGCCTGTCCTTCGGGCCTGGGAGTGGAGAGGTGGTTGAGAGAGTCTAACCGTGCTGAGCGGCGGTACTGGCTCCTGTGACAGTCCCAGTGCAGTCACCATCCCCTCCCCAGCCTGTCGCCGAGCTGGAGCCGATTGATGATGTCACGGTCATGTGACCGCTGACTGGCTGCATATGTGGGCGGACAGAACTCCAGAGAGCCTGTCACTGCAACCACCTGGAGTGGATACAGAGCTCCGGGATAGGAGCAGCATGCTGCCTGGGGGCGCCGGGGGCACAGGCTGAGCGGAGGGTGCAAAAATCACTGCTAACACTGCCAATTTTTTTGCGCCCCCCCCTCAGCCTGCGCCCCTGGTGGGTGCCAATCTCACCAACAACTTGGTACGCCCCTGATCCCGCGCGGGTGACCCCGCCACCAGTCATGCAGTAGGTAGTGTAGGGGAAGCGCTCAGAGCCTGTCCCTCAACTGATAGAATAAACGTGTTCCAGCATGCCCATGTTTTAGCATACTGTTCTCTTCTACCCTGTGCGGTGAGTACCAAGTCGTTAATCCATTTCACTCTGCGCAACCAGAGGGAAGTCTTCGGAGGAGTCATGCTTTTCCAGCAGAGGCTAATACATGACTTTGACGCATCTGTGAGGTGTCGGATCACAGAGCGTTTGTACCGTTTCAGAGCCATCCCCGAGCAATGTAGTAAGTCATCTGGGATAGCATAGTCCGTCATCATTTGGGTAATCCTGCACACCTAAGTCCAAGAGTCCCTAAGCAGAGGGCAGTTCCAGAAGATGTGGGACAGAGTATCCCTCTCTTGTTGACAACGCTAACACCTATCAGACGTCTCCAGGAAGATATGACTAAGTCTAGCCAGAGACTAGTACCAGTGAGTAAGGATCTTGTAGTTAGATTCCTGGATGCGCGTGCATATAGAGGATTTAAGGGAGAACCTAATGATGTTGCATCAGCCTAGTTTTATTTTACCTGTTTATTCTGCTGCTATGTTTGAACTTCCCTTAACAGACCAAGCTGTCCAGCAACAGTGCAAGTTAGAGGGTTGAGACAACCCATTTACAATAACAAGGGGGCTTTCCATGGGGTCAGTATTTATTAATTTATGTTAAACCTTTATCCCAAAAGTAAAAAAGTGTTTCTGAAACTGCTTAAAAGGTTATCTGAAGTTCAGCATTAATTTGTTAGTCACCTATGTAAAGTCCATCTAGCAATATCCCCTTCAGACAGTGCTGAAAAAAGTCTAACAGAAAACCAATGCAACCACTACATCTAAGGTTTGGTAAGTTGCAATATATTACATTTTTGTTTTTGTGCTTATATGTGCACTGATATACCGTATTTATTTTGTTCTTATTTTTTTTTTTTTTTTGGTTGAGGCCTTCTTGGTAAAAAAAAATATGTTTTCTTGGATCCTAGTATGTTAACATTTTTCTTATTTGGATCCTCAGATTAAAAAGCTTTTGGATAGACCAAGGGAGGGTTATAACCCCTATCTTTTTTATGCCATTGTGGAGATGTTCCTTCACTCTCCTATCCCATAGTCAAAACAAATGAGAGAAACCCCCTCCAAAGTGATGGAATTCTGGGTGTCCCAAGGGTCACCAGAACTTGTGTCACCATTCAAAGATTTCCACTCTATTTCTATTCCGGTGCAGGCCAAAATTTGGGATTTTCTTTTACTTTCAATAAATGGTAAACAGGATAAATAGAGAGGGTCAATCTTCCCAACTGGGACACAACGTGTTCTAAAGCTTCTCCACTCTATCCAAAAGTTTTCCTTTAGTTACACTTTAATCAGTCCTGTTGAAATTCTGAAATGCCTATTAGCATGCAGCTTCTTTTATAGTTTTTACCCTCCAGTGGTTAAATTGTAGCATTGCACCTGTTTAAAGCATGGTTTCCACCTTATCCACTCCTGCTTGAAATGAAAAAAATATAGTATATATATATATATATATATATATATATATATATATATATATATATATGGTAAATCTGATGCACAAACAAACACCTCACAAGGGAAATCTCAGAAAGCAGTAATCCTTTTCCTGGAAACATAAAATTAAGCCTCCCTTGAACCTGATCAGGTATACACATGCTCTAAAGCACACAGGTGCCTGCTAAAAAAAGACTAATTCTTCAGTGCTAAGCATTCAATATGCATTTATCCTGTTGAAGTAATTATTCTGACTGATATCCAGGGCTTTTTTTTTCAGCTGGAACTTGGTGAAACTCAGTTCCACCACCTCTGGCTCAGGCCCTCTGCTCCTCGCTCACCACTTTCACTTGTAAATACAGAAGTACAGCTTGTCTCCCAACAGCTCCTACAAATCTGATCTCCTGAACAGCCCCTACTGAGTGCAGGATGGGGACAAGGGGGGTGCAGGTGCCCAGGGTACAGTGCAGATGCCTGCACCCCTAATGGATGATCTCCCTACAAATGAGGTGGAGCCCCCTACAGTGTAGGGAGAGGTAATAGAGCCAGCTGAGTGCTTCAGCTTAATAAAGAAACAAAAGTAAGACGTTGTTGAGGAAGATGGTGAAGCTTTTAAAGCGGAGTTCCAGCCACAAAATCGACATAATCTATTTTGAGCCATCCGCTTGCTATTGGTCACCTGAAAAATAAATGGATAGTTACGATTTTTTTTTTGTTTACTTACCTTGTTATTGAAGAAAAATATACTCACCTTTCTTCCATTTCCTCCCTCTGCGGCCGCGGCCCGCGCCGTCACTTCCTCTTTGCATTGATTCCTGGGAGCTGAACATCATCGCTCCCAGGAATCAATGCGCCTGCACCAGCCCCGCTCGTCACTTCCGATGCGGGTGCCTCGTTCCCTGCTAAACAGCTTCTGGGCATGCCCAGAAGCTGTGGAGGGATGACGCGCCCGCACCGGAAGTGACAAGCGGGGCCTGTGCAGGCGCATTCTGGGAGAAGAGGACACGTAAGAGGACGCAGAAGAGAACGCGCTGGCTTGGCAGCGCTGGAGAAGAAATTTTCAAGGTAAGTATTTCTTCTAAATGGTAAGTGCGACCTGGGACAGTACAGAGGCTATCCATTGTGGAATGTACTAGCCCTGACTGTCCCGGGGGTATTTTTAGCTAAATTTCACCCCTGTGGCCGGAACTCCACTTTAAGGAGGAGGGGTGGAGAAGATGGGACAGTGGAGGTGGGGGTTGCATGCAGAGGTCACAGTTGAAGAGGGGTGAAAGTGAGATGTGGATATGGGATGAAGTTGTGGAAGAAGGCTGAACTCTGCAGTCTGTATGCAGTGCACTACTGAACTCTACACTATGTAGATAACGCACCCCCAAATTCTGCATGTAGCACACCCCTGAACTCTGCACTCTGTGTGTAACCCCCACCCCAACTCTGCACTTGGTATCTAATGCACTCCTGCCATTTAGCACCCCTTTAAGATCCTCCTACTGTTAGTGAAATTTGACCACAGCCACTATTTTATACAGTTTGGAGGGTGTGTGTGTTGGGGGGGTCGTAGGTTTGAGTTCCTGCACCTATTTTCAGAGAAAAAAAACCCAGCTGCTATCTATACTTAAAAAAATAAAAATAAAATAAAAAAAAACACAATAGCACTACCTAAAAAATTAGACCTTTTATGATAACCTGTACCACTGACAATTCTTCTCATCTTGGCTGTGTTACAGAGCTACAGCCTCCTGCAGAATATTCACTGCAGAATATTCACATCTGTCACTTCCAAAAGCCTGGTTCACTGCAGTTTGTGGTGGTTCCCTATGCCAGCCTGATGGCAGGTTGAAATATGTTGCTTCCCGTGAGTTAGAGGCTGGCCCAGGCCAGGGGAAAGGGTTAACTGCTGTAAGCTCAGTTCCCAGGCTTTTTAGTCTTAGCCAGCGCAGTATGAAAAGGGGGAAGGCTGAGACCAATTTGGTTGGTTCTAATCCACTTACAGTGGGAGATACCGGGGCTGCTGCGCCTTGCAGTCCACTGAAGGCACAGGGACTTTTGGAGACATCCAAGCCATGGAAAATGCTAAGATGAACTCTCACCTCACGGAGGTATGCCTTGGCAGCCAAATAGTTGTAGATATGGTCAGGATAAGGACGTTGCTTATATTCAACTGTTATGCTGCAACTTGTTCAGTAAATTTACATTAACCGTTTTGACCCTGGTATGAAATGTTTCAAAGGGGTGCATGTTGGTTCTGGGGTATCCAAAAAAACAGGATCTGTAAAGCACTATGGGGTATAAAGTTACACCACTAAAGAAGGTTTAATTAGCAAGAGAAAAAAAGGAGTTTAGTTGCAAAGAGTAACCAAGCACAAGTTCAAAACACAAGGCAACCAGTCAGGCATGGTACCTGGTAAGGTGACAGGTCCTCCAGTAGCGAGGGGATCGACATTCTGGCTCCCTCCCTAGCGGTCGGTATCCAATAGCAACCAGATCCGTACCTACGTTATGGAGATCTATGGCCTGGTCACGAGGTACGAGAAGAAAGGAAGTAATAAGTGCATGAGGTCCGCCCTAGATGCACAGCGGGACCCCATTCTGTTACTGGGACTGATGTAACAAAGGTGTAGTGGATTTGGCGCAGGCTCAGCATGTCCCTCCTAATGCAAAATAATTAAGTGACAGGGTGTAGTGACATAGGGCAATACACTTTTCAGAGGAACTCTGCATTTTACTGCACACAGTGAGGGCTCATCTCTAAGTGTGGGAACTGCCTTTATGTTTTTACATGACCGCAGTCTCCAACTGGTCCCGGACATTGATGCGTGTGGTCCACGTGAAAGGTGCCCCACCTGCAGGTGGAAGTAGGCCCCACCCACAAACCTCTATGCCACTACTGTGTCCTGTAGTGCCTTAGGTTCTGGATGTGAAAAGGCAAATACTCTATAGGATTGATTCAAAAATCATCAGGATATCATCAGGATGAGTAAAGTAAAAAGGTCTTCTTTTGCAGGTTGTGTTTTAAATTATTATTTAAAAAAAAACAAAAAAAATAAAACAATAATTTAAATACTACCATTTAAAGCCTTATTCCACTTTTGTTGAAAAAAAAAAACAAAAAAACATTACCCTCTGGGTGATCTATGTACATTACAAGGATTATAACAAACTTAGTTGCAGATTCCTACCTTTTGTTATTCTGAAGAAATCACTGTTTGTTCCTCTGTTCGCCTGTGGTGAGTGGGTCGAATGGGAGTGGTTTCATAATTTACTGTACCTATCAGCTGTGCAGCTGCAGAGCACTAATGAGGAAATCTGCTGGGTCAGCATCCCTTTAGACGTGTTCCTATTGAGCGTATCTCTCCAAAAATTATATTTTTGTTGCAGGGGATGCCAGAAATCTGACTTGTATCTTAGTGCAGACTTCCGGGTAAACCAGTGAGCCAATCACACAAGCAGGAAATTATGTTTCTGGGGTGTGGTCAGTACACATTCTGTGTACAGAACAATCCAGGTAGCCATATTGCATTGCATTTTCTGAAAATGACAGCGGCTGCAGATTGAAAAGCAAAGGTATTTAATAACATTCAATTACAATATGACTTGTGTCTCAATTGGCAATTGTATACATTATATTATATTTTCTTAATTTGCTATTTTTTTTCACCCATGAAAGGGGGAGTTACCATTTAAGAATGAATACTCTATTGAACCAAGCTGCCTATTCACAATTGCCAAACATTCAGTGCGTGTTCAATCTGAAATATGTTGTGGGAAACCTGTGTTCGGCGCACGTTTACTGCACCACGCTCCAAACTTGATGGGTGTGCGAACTGCTGCGGGTGTCAATAGATTCCTAACGACACCTCAAATGCAGATCGCAAATGCAGTGCATTTGCTTACACCGGATTTCATGGTACCACCGTACCATGTAATCCAGTTGCAGTGCGTTTTTTAAGGTAGTGCATGCACTAGTTTTGGTGCAATCCAGTGCAATATCAGCCTCTTCATTTGAATGGGCCAAAAATCACATTTCACTGAATCACACATGGATGTGGCGCGCGTTCCTGTGTGATTCTGGTGTGAAGTGGCAATCACATGAAAAAGGAACTGAATCTTGGAATTAATATGGTCTGTGGTCTTCCTGCAGCTGATCATTTTCCATTACTGATATACTGTGCCTTGTCTTTTACTGTGTCTTGGTTTGGAGGTGGCCATCTTGGTAGAGACAAGGTTTTGCTTTTCTTTGTCTCCAGCTGAAAAGTAGGCAGCAGGGACATTACGAATCTCATGAGACTAGCAGTCAGAGGCAGCAGTACCTGAGATCTCACATTGCAGATAGACAGCTTTTAGGCTGTAGATACCCCCACATATCTGAAATTCAAGACAAAAAGGTAAATCTTTCAGGGTACTAATTAGGCTCCATTAACATTTGTAGATGTTCGCTATAAAACAAATCTTTACTTTTGGATTTCAGTTTCAATTAAGATTAATAAAAACAATGTAGAATGCTTGTATTCTTCAGAATGGCAAATTTATTCAGTTTTGTAAATGTAGTAATTACAGTTTAAATAATACTATGTTAAAAAGCATTAGTCCAGTCATTAGGTCTGTGCTATACATTTTTCAGAGCTTTGATTTTCAGTGCACACTTCAGCTGTTATGGTCATTCTCAATGTTGTCAGAAGCCTACATATGGGAGAACCACTACTGGATGGAGCAGTCCTTATGTAAATCAACGTCCTGAAACGATAGCATCCGCTTAGAAGGAAAGGTTCTTTATCAGACACAAAGAGCAGCATTGATGTGAGTCCAGTTGATGCACTTTGATTGATTGGCTTGATAATGCTTGCACATTGGCTCATTAAATAAGGACTATATGTGTTTTGTTCAGATAAGGTCATCATTATGACTAAATGGAACCAACTTCCTTTCCGGAACAGTTCATAATTTCACTACAAACCCAATCTACTTATCTTTCATGGTTAAAAATCAAGATAGTTATTAAAAGTAAATGGCTAAAATGGTTTCTGTAAGTAACACTGCTGTTCTTCTGTTAGTGTGTTCATAAATCTGTATTTTGCAGCTTCAGGGCTCTGCAAATTACACATTTTTTTAATTGAATCAAGCCCATTAATTAATACTGTTTAAACTATTAGAGTGCTGATCCAATGCATATCTGTGTTGTTTATCAAAAGGTATTTGGCACATACTGAAGGAAATCTAAAATTCTAAAAAGTGAGACCAGTTTCCCTCAAATCTGATGACAACAGGTCATTCTAGTGGTCTTTGCTGCTTCCTATTGGGAGTTAAGACGCAGGATGATCTTCTCTCTGTCTGCAGGCTTATAGTCAGCAATGCCTAAAAAACAGAAGATAAAAAAAAGGCAGCAAAATAAACTCACACAATCAGCAGCTTATTATTGTTTTTCATAATAATGATTTATGTAAAATACATCGAGTACAAGAGTGGAGACTTTGCGGGTAGCATATTACACGTGTCAGTTTACTAGCACAAGCTATAAAATGATGGAGTGACTGCTGTAGTGATATAGTGGTGGACAGATCATAATTATTATTCTAGTTATTCCTGCAGCATTTCTATTCTACCAGAAAGATGCATTTATTGAGTCCCAGCACAGAACAAAGTTCACAAGATACTTGCTACAGATTACAAAATCCAACAGAGTTATTTCAATGAACAGTAGCCTTCAGAGTCCCATTCGTCCTAGCATATATTAGCAAGCATAGAGACACTACAATACAGCATATGTCCCATCTATAATATGCACCTATAAAGCTTCAATGCATGCAAGAATATGTATTATAATATAGACTTGTGCTCTCATCTTGATGAAGAAAGAATTGGTGTGAAAGAATGAATGCCTTCTTACCAAAATTGCAGTAACCACCCCCATGGACATTTTTACTATTCTACTATTATTCATATTGTACTATTCTTTTCAAGTCTGATTTACATTTTACAGTCCCCTGTAAGTAACTCTTCTGGCCCTTGCCTGCCAGCTGTGTTAGGCCATAAATCATAGCCTACAGTACACACCTATGTACACATTAAAAAAAAAAACTGTATGTGTGTAGATATAGAATATCCTACATAAATCAGCCAACAACTGGTCACTATGGATGAATAATAGGGCTAAACAGTACTATGCCTGCGCAAAATGGACAAAAACTTGTGAAAACAAAAATAGTGTTAAACAATTGTACCATACACGCCCCCTGAAGACGTCATATCTCTGACGAAACCGGTAGGGGATCGGGCACCGCACTTGCTTCGCGCATCCCTATTGACTTACCGATCGAGGATGGAAGTATTAGCTACCCACGGCCCTACCCTCTGAAAGGAAGACCTCCGCAGGACATTATCTATGCTTTCAATGATTAGTGACATGTGAGTGGAATACTTTCTGTTTTACTACTATTAAAGTGTCCGTACATATTTCACGTTGTGGAGCTTCCTTTTATTTTCTTTATTACATATCCCATGATCTGTCTGGTGTGGGGCGACCACTACTGTGAGTGTGTACCTCTGGAAAATCCCTGGAAATATTGAAGCTTCTGGAGCCAATTCCTTTTATGAGCATTGTGCTTTGAGGATATCTATTTTGGAGTTGGTGTTGGTCTCTGTTATGGGGATCAACACATTCCGGTAAGGGGCCACACTGTATGGTGTTTGGTGGAGGTCTCTTTAACCAGCACATGGTGGATGGAATTTCCTATGAGGGTCTATCTATGAAGATTTTATATGGACTTTTAAACATTTGTTTTTATGTCAATATTCAGTCTGTGTAAGATCCCAGGATTTTTTTTAGCTTTTTTGTTGGGTTTTCTGAGCACTGCACCCCTTGTTTCTAATTGTACCATACAGTGTACTAAAAAAATTGTGTATTTTAAATGTAATAATTAAAACTAAAATTAGGAGCTGCTCATTATATGGCTAACTTTAGCCTAAAGAGCGTGGAAAGATAATTATTAAACGCGCTCTGAATTTCACAAAAAATATTCATATATAAAAACTGTGTTGCTGTGCATGTTAGTGCTCAAGCCGCAGTGAATGTTCCAAATCTGTCACCATCTACCGTGAACAATCAGAAATTGTCCATTAATTACAACGGTTGAGAAAAAAGTCCAAAGTGAATCCAAATAAAACCACGATGATTTAACACGAAAGTGACTAATTGTGTATCCTCTCCACCAGCATCCGTGCACACAGCTCACTCCTTCCTGACCCCAATTACAGGAAGTCAAGAACACAATTTGGTATCTAGTTGATGAATAGTGGGTTCAGAACATTCTTCTAATATCCATTTGCATCAATCCAAAGATCTGAATGTTAGGAGGGTGTTCCAAGCCAGACCAGCAATAACGGTGCTCCGTTATTTTAAACTCTCAGTGCAGGGCTTGCATAAAGAGGGGGGCAAAAGAGGAACCTCTCATGGAGTTGTATTTGGAAAATGTATTAAAGTAAAGGTAAATTTACACTTACAATATTAAGAAAAAATTCCAGCATTAAAAACAGTGTGGAAACGCCAGTTTGGGTTCCACCTGCGTTCCAAGGGGCCCTGATGACATCAGACGTGCACTGACACAATGCATTGGGCAGGACTTCCAGGACATGTCACTTCCTCCATCTTGGAGCGCAGGTGGAGTGCAAACAGGCGTTTCCACCCTGTTTTTAATGCTGGAATTTCTTCTCAATATTGTAAGTGTGATTTTACCTTTACTTTAATACATTTTACAAATACTACACCATGAGAGTTTCCTCTTTTGCCTCCCTCTTTATGCAAGCCCTACAAAGAGCCTAAAGGTGCAGGAGCACCGTTATTGCTGGTCTGGCTTGGGACGCCCTCCTAACACTCAAATCTTTGGCTTGATGCAAGTGGGTAATAGAAGAATGTTCGGAAAACACTATATATCAACTATGTACCAAATGCTGTTCTTGACTTCCTTTAATAGGGGGTCAAGAAGTTCTAGTGAGTAAGCTGTGTAAATGCATGCTGGTGGAGAGGATACACAGTCAGTCACTTTGAATCATTGTGGTTTTATTTAGATTTACGTTGGACTTTTTTCTCAATCCTTGCAATTATTGGACATTATTAATTACTGTTCAGCATAGATGGTGACAGATTTGGTACATTCACCATTTGTGGTTTGAGCACTCAAATGCATAATAACTCAGTTTATATACGAATATTGTTTGTAAAATTGAGATGGCAGTTTAGTTATATTCTCTCCACTGGTCCTACTGGTCACTATGTGCCTTCTTACAACTTCTACATACAACAAAAAATAAATAAATACAGTAAATGTGGTAGTGTAGTTAGAATTTACTATACACTATAGTATGTACATGTGTGCACAGCCTACATTGTACCTATAATTATAGAAAAAAATGTGGTTTACAATGCATTGTACACTCCAGCACCTAAGCTTTTGTTGGCTAAGCGTTGACATGCCTAAAATAAAAGTTGGATCTTCTCTAGTGCTAAGATGCTCTTCAACTCACACACTTTGGTAACAACCTTATTTAATCAATTACAATGTAACTGCGATCATTACTGCTGAACTACACACAACCACACACTGTACCACACAACTAGAACTTAGTATTAGCCATAATCAATATAGTATTATCCAGTTGCCTTTCAGCGAACCCATTATGAGGAGTACATTTACACAGTAGCCCTATATTCACACCTATGCTTTTTTAGTGCATTCCGCAGTTTGCAGAAATGCACTACAGTCTATTTAACGCAGTTTCCTCTAGTACTCATTCACATCTATGCGTTTTACAGTTTGGAAAGGGTCGGGTACTTTTTTCCCCCACATTTTATGTGTAATAAACTTAAATGGAATCACACCAGAAGCACAAGTGTTGCGTTTGTGATGCGATTTTTGATGCATTTTGCAATTCTTTTTTTCCCTTTAAAAATATCCTATATAGCTGGTTGCTAAGGGAAGCCACCTGCTGCATCCCTAACAACCGAGGAGTCATCAGCTGTCAGCGGGGTTCCCTAATGACAGCTGAATGTATAAGGGTAAGAAGTCAAAAAGGGGTACAAAAGCTGCACAACACCTGTCCCCGAATCACACACTATCACAGGCACCAATGGTGGATAAAAGACTTTTGATAAATAACTCAACGGGCTGTAAACTAACCAAGTCCGTGTCAAGTTTCTAACTTTTTATCTTGATTCACTCATATCCAATTGCTGTTAACTATTGCAATTCTCTTAAATTTCTTATAGTGTTTGTAAACCTCAGACATTAAATATGAACAAAGCATATCCCTCTAAAGTGTGTAATTGTCTCTATCCAGAGTATTATTCATACTGCCGCTTCTGTCCTCTGCTATATGCATAAGTCACTTCTTACAAATTTTCCTGACACCAAGAGAAAAATGGTGACAGGGGAGGGCACAGTCTATGATTGACAGCCTGAGCTCTGTTTCTGTGTGCTGTGGGAAGGAGGTGTGTCTCTTCCCTCCAATCAGCCCTCAGAGCTCTACTCACTGATGTAACTTCAGCTCTCCACCCCTGCTTTTCAGAGCTGAGAGATCCTGTGTAAATTCTGCATTTTGAATGGATGCTTGGGAATTTATGTAGGAGAATTTGTTTTATGTCTGTATCACCTGAGGCCAGTCACGTCACTGGTTATATGTGAGAGTTTACAACCATGAATTTTTTTTTATTTTTTATTTTATCTTATGGAACACAAACCCCTTCCAGAAAACTTACCTTCTAACAAAGAGATATCAGAATCTTTAAGAAGCTGCCAATGGCCTACTACATGGTTGACAGTTGTCAGGTAAGGTCCATGCAGAGAACTTTTAGTTTCAAATCTAAATTGGGCAAAAGGAAAGTAATAAATAATTAAAAAAACAATTTGAAAACAATGTGAATTAAAAAAAAAAAAGCAAATTTACATTACACACAGTTTGACAACATTTTATAGTTTACTGAAGTTAGAGAAGTAAAAGATGAATTACAATTAAGTAAGCATCAGTCTGTTAAAGGTTTTTTTAGTGAAATCGAATTCTTCGAAATGTCACAGGTACTCATTATAAAAGGGAATTTGAGACAGTCACTGGAGGTGTATAGAATTTATTTATAGGCCAAGTCAGGGGGATCACTGCGCTAGATCCTAGCAGGATGGTAATTGAAGACAAGCAGATGTCTCACCCTCCTGTTATCTGTAGCCGTAGGATTGTTCACATTTGTATTTTAATTACGGTAGTTTTTCTTTTGCCCAAAAAAAGAATTAAGAAAATCTATCTAAATTCCTTTATCCATGTTGCTTTGGCTACTCTTACTGAAGGTTTATGAAAAGACTAATCCTTCTGTGCAACAAAGGATTCTCCTGCCAGCACTAACTTTTAAGGCTAGAAGTAAATCTTGCATTGCATTACCATGTTATTAGCTACTTCAGTTTTGTAATCCAGAAAACCAAATACTAACAAATCATGCAGCTGCAGATCATTACATAAAGCATTATGTTGTTCTTCATCCAAACAAAATGGAGAAAATGGCAATTTTGCAAAAATTATCGTGAAATTATTGTTGGTGCCAGACGTATTTTTTTGCAGCATCGCAGCACTGCTAATCTCCTGATTTCCTCCTAAAGTGGTTGTTAAATCAGTAAGCACAGTTACTGCCAGCCCCTATGTTAGAACAACTTATACTACACAGTGGCTGTGTTTTTTTAAACTTTTCAGCTAAACATCCGATTCCACATCTCCGATGTGCGGTTATGTGACCTCCCGCCGCTCTCCTTCCCTGATCTACGGACTTCAGCAGGAGGGGCTGAGATTCCTTTCTGACGTCACCTGGGAGGTCATGTGACCCCACATCAGCGCTGTGAAATAAGGAGTTTAGCTGCAAAATTAAACAAAAAAAAAAATCACAGACACTGTGTAGTATAGCTTGTTATAACAGAGAGGCTGGCAGTAATTGTGCTCACTAACTTTACTGCCACACGAAATAGCGTCAGGAGGAGAGGGGAGGGAAGGGTTTGGAGATCAGCTCACACACTAAAAACTGACAGGCACGGAGGGAGGGAGAGGAGAGGGAGAGATTCGCAACACAGAGGCATGTAAATGGAAAATGGTATCATGGAGCAGCAGTCATGATTACCATGGTCAGCACACCTAGGGGGACATGGGAACAGGCAGGATCAACCAGGTATTTTACAGCATAGAAAGGAACAAATGACACCACACTATGCTGTTAACAAATGCTTTAAAAAGGAACAGGATCTTTTTTTTTTTCTTTTTCAGAGTTACAATCTCTAAGTTTACAAATAATGGTGCAAAAATACCCCCCAAAAAACTTTAATAAGAAGCAGTTCTGTGGGTGAACATACCTTGTAAAAAAAAAACTTAGGACTAAAAAAAACTAAAAACAAAAAAAAGGAGCACAGCCTGCTTCAACTTTTTGTCTTGCTGTTACTGTAGAGCAGGGGTGTCCAACCTTTTGACCTTCCTGGGCTACATTGAAAGAACAGGAATTGTCTTGGGCCACACGTAAAATACACTAACAGCAAGAATAACTGGTGAGCAGAAAAAGTCGGGCAGATCACAAGTTACCGATCACGAATATATAGATAATGTACCTATCTGAGTAATACATTTTTTTTTTGTATTATTGTTTATTATAAAAGTAAAAGAGGGAAAATTAAACAAGAGCAATATTTGACACGTTTTTAATAAATGAACGTTCCAATATCTGGTTTGATGGATGTAGTAGCAATTCTCAAGGTGCTCATCAGATATTTTTGTCCAAATGTTGCCCTTCATGTGCTTCATCCTTGAAAATAGTTGCTCAAAAATATAGGTGCTGAAGAAAACTGATGACATGAATAAGGCATGATTGTGATGAAAGGGAGATTGGGAAGATAAAACTTATAAAAGTCTAGTATGGAGACACTGTCAAGTTTTTGTTCGACCGCATTTGTTCCCTAGGTGTAAACGGATTTTTATAAAAAATCCCCCCCCCCCTCTCCAAATAAAATAAAAATAAAATCAACATTATTAAGTAGATTTAGAATTTTGTGTTGGGCTGTATTCATATTTGTCATAGAACACGTGGCTTGTGGGCTGCAGGATGGACACCCCTGCTGTAGAGCATCAGTCCAGCCTAATCCCTTTAGTCAGTGATCTGCTGACCTGACAGTGCCGTCTTTTGATGCAGGAGATCTATTTTATATATATATTTTTTTATAGGAGTCTGGAAAGCATTGCACCAGCGATAAGCAGATCGCTAATGCCATGCAGGTCTCCTTAAGACTGTCAGAGTAAGCTGTCTACTCATTGCGGCAGGCAGTTTCACACTGACAAGAAAATGAACGAGCACATCCATCGCTTAACAACGCTGTGATAGTTCATTGAGAACTACAAGCCGACAGCCGTAAAAGCTGTCAGTAGTTGTAGTCCATTCATTCACTTTGAATAAATGGCACGGCCTGGGCGGGCAGATCCCCACACAGCCTAATTTTTTTTAAATTGTGGCAGCTAGAGGGTGTGGGGGTAAAAGATTCTTGCAACCAAAATAAATGGGGGATAAGGGGGGTACGGAGGCCAGCACATTTGTAGCTGGTTACATATTGCACCCTGAATATGGGTGTAACATGTTACAAAAGGTGAACTTATCATTTACGAACTAAGATTATTGAGCAAACTTTCTGACAGTAACATAGTTGTAATATTTGCTGTATAGCATTATTGGCTTGCTGTTGAACTATTTATATATATATATATATATATATATATATATATATAGTTGACCTGTGTGTGTGTGTTTGTGTGCGCTGTTCCTGGAAAGCTTTGTATGTATGTAAAATGTAGAGGAAAATAAACATAATTACCAGTATTTGAATATATCAATATGTATAAACCACAAAGTTATGAAAATATAATATTTTTTTAAATGATGGTCCTTTAAAGCGGGGCTCCCCAACCACTGGGCTGCAGCCCAGTACCAGACCATGGCCTCTCTACAGCTGAGCCACGAGCTCGACGGGTCGTTGAGTGGGCAGGGAAACGAGCGGGATGGCGGGCGAGTGAGCGAGCAGAGAGATGAGATCATCTGTCACCGTCCACCCTGCATCATCGCAGTTCCGCCCATACTGTACAGCCGAGGGCAGCAGAGAGATTACTTAATCTCTCACTGCCTGCTCTCACTCTAGGACCCAGCCAATGCGCATGTGCTTAAAAGCTGGGGAGAGACCACCAGAAGCCTCTTTTTCTGCTGTCACTATTGCCCGCCCCATTTTGTTTTTAAATTTAAAAAGTGACAAGCTGCATCTAGTATTTTTTGGTTGCAGGCAACAGTGGGAAGCTTCAGCTGGTGGCAGGCCATGTGGCAAGTGACAATCTGCATCTGGTGGCAGGTGATGTGACAACTGACAATCCGCATCTGGTGGCAGATAATGTGGCAAGTGACAATCCGTATCTGGTGGCAGGCGACATGGCAAGTGACAATCTGCATCTGGTGGCAGGCGACGTGGCAAGTGATAATCCGCATTTGGTGGCAGGCGACATGGCAAGTGAAAAGCTGTATCTGGTGGCAGCTGACAAGCTACATCTTGTGGCAGGCGATGTGGCAAGTGACAAGCTGCATCTGGTGGCAGGTGACATGGCAAGCAAAATGCTCAGGGCTCCCACTGATTCTGCATTATGGTGAGTTAATCGATTTCATTTTATATTACAATGTAATAATATAAATAATGTGCTTCAATCATCCTGATACCATATCAAACATGGTATCATGGTGATTGAAGCACCAACACCAGCCATTGCCCAGACAAATTGCCAGCGAAAAACCACCTACCCACATACCTGCCACCCACACCCGGGGCCTTGGCATATTTTTCTTCCATGCAGTCAGTCCCCGCTGCCAAAAAGCCGGTCCCCACTGTTTTAAAGAGAAAGACCAAAGGAGAATGTCCAGCCAGAAGTCTACAAGTGCCAGAAAAACCTCCACTTCATACAACAATGATGAGCATGAGGGCATCTACTCATGCACAGCACATTGGACTTTGAATACCATGTGCTAGTGCAGCAGAAATCCACTCCTGTTTGCTAAGAACAGAAAAATTGGTTTACAGTTTTTACAGTTTTCATCAGATTACCGAACTGTACATATTGTCTGGTCTGACTTTCTAATGGGATATAAATCCACTACTTGTGCTCCAAATGCCTTTGGGAACCCAGATATTACCTTACTAAAGTATTAGTGACATCATCACTGTGCTGTACATAGCCTGTTCAGAGAGCAGAGCTGTGGGAGTGGCCTAACAGGCTCCACCCACTGCAGACTTCCTGCAGAAAACAACAGGAGTGAGCAGATACAAGAGCAGTCACCCTACACAATGAAAGAGCAGCTGTGATCGGTCTTTGTTACAGGAAGCTCCTGTAGGGAGGCAAACTTTCACACTGAATTACTGCACAGATCTGGAATAAATACACAAAGCACACCAAGACTGAAGAAAGAATAGATATGCCTCTTGATATGCCTCTTGTATTTAAACAACATTTGCTTATCCCTGAGTTCAGCTTTAAGGGACAAAACTCGTTAGAAAAAATAAAACATAGTGCATATGTCGAAATTAGGTAATTATTGAGAACTTACGAAAAATTTGAGTTCTCCTGTGCAGTATTGAGGACATCCAGAAGTGATGATTGTGAAGGGACCTCAATGACTTTTTCGAAATTATGGCCTTCCACTACTAGTCGGACACGAATTGGCTTATCAGCAATGGCAACTTCAAGAAGGGCTGGAAGGGGGGTAGGGATTGACAAAGGCGTATCTAAATGAAAGAACAAGGTTTACAAACAATGTACATCAGTTTCAGATATTACAACTGAATATTAAGGCCAAGGTGAAGGGTCAGCATAGACAGCACAACAATTACAAGCAATGGTCAGGATTTCAACAACAGGACACTTCTGAGCTCTAAGAGGGTAATAATAAATGCCTCGAACAGGACGATCCTAACACACAAGGAGATGTTCCAGTTTGAAGACTCTGCTTACAGGAAGATTTTCCCAAACATTCTTCTGACATAGTGACAATACTCAATCCCCATGCAGCAATACAGGCTGCTCTATAATCTACAACCTAAGAGCTAGGGCTGCACCAATACCGATTACCCAGCTTGTCATAGCCTGGGTGCACACAGAAGCGGTGCGGTGATGAAAGGAATCGCACCACCTTCCTGTTCAAATGTCATGCAATTCTTTGCAGTGCGATTTGAACCTACTCATTTTGTTTGGGCTCAAGTCGCACCACAAAGGTATTGGAATCGGGGAGTATGAGTATAGGTACTCTTACTTCCTGATAAAAAACCCCCCAAACAACAGTATCGGTGCAACCCTACTAAGAGCTGTTAACCCCAAATGTGATTCACACAAGAAATAATTTTATATATTATATTATATAATATGCAGTGCTCAAATAATCCCTAAGTAAATTAGGGTTATGGGAAACTCCCAAAAACAAATATCTCAAAATCCCGCCAATAACAGGACTGTGGTACATCAAGCCTTCTGTGCATAAACCTATAAAATCCAGTATTGGTTAACACAATTGTTATACCCTCTTAGGTAAGGCACCGTAATCCACAAATAAAGTAAAACATATAAAGTCCACATATAGTGAAAAAAACACATACCCAAGAAGTCCAATTAAATCACGTGTATTGGCATTCAGTTATTTATAATGTAATCAGATTTATTGAATAATCATCAAAAAAAAACATATTTCCACACTTTTCCACCTTACATGCCTTATGGGTATTCTCTCACCTATGATATCTTATCTTATCTGTGACACCAGGTACAACTCAAAAGCAGGTGGGTCACATAAGCCATCTTTCTTATATAGGTTAATCCTCCCTAGCCTCCCAATTACCATCCATCCAAGCACAGCTCAATGAAATATTGACAAAATATTGTGCTTTCCATTGAAACTGTTAAATCATAAAAACACATTCACATTCTCTTGGGCAATGGATTGCTCATAACACAATATCATGTATCTCTTGAAAAACACACATAAACCACTTTTCTCACCTCAGGTACTTCCTCTAACCCGTGGGCATACCCTTTAGCATGATGATGTCACGCTCATGGCTCCACCTCACCTCATGTGTTACGGCCTTTGGATTTCATCAGAGGGTATAGCAATTGTGTTAAACATAGATAATCCCCTACTAGGGGTTATGTACAGAAGGTTTATTGTACTGACCACAGTTCTGTTATTGATGGAATTTTGAGATATTTGTTTAAGGGAGATTCTTATTACACTGTATGGATAAATTATATATATATATCTATCTATATATATATATATATATATATATATATATATATATATATATATATATATATATATATATATATATATATATATAAGTAATTAATTAATCTGACATAGAATAGTACAGTATATGTCCTATAGTCTCCATGAGCTAAGGATCACAACAAGCCCTTCATTCAAGGGTGGGAAAATATTTACATTAACTTTATTGTTCAGGAATAATCTTTATTGAATCAGATCTAGAATGAAATTTTAGCTAAAACCTATAAACTTTAACTTTTAAAACTAATGCATGACATACTGTAACCTTTTAAGAAAACCAAGGCAGGGACTTGAATATTGTTAAAGGAGTAGTCTGAAGCAAAGTGTTTCTGGGGGAAATAGAGCATCACACAAAGTTATAACACATTCAAATATACTCACGTTTTCCTTATGGTCTTCTTCCCGGTCTTCTCCTCGTTTTTCTCTCCGGCCGGAAGCTGGGTCTTTTGATGACGCTCGACTTCTTTCTTCTTCATCCGCCGCCATCTTCGCCCGGTGACTCATCGATCTCATGAGTCACTGCGGGCTGCGCCGGCCTCCACGCCCGGAGTCGAATACTCCCCCTGACCTAATTTATGCATATATGCGCTGAGCTGAGCTGTCATTGGCTCAGCTCAGCAAACGCCGATTGGAGCGCTGTCCAAATAGGAAATAGGTGTGAGAGAAGGGGGCGTGTAATATTATAATTTAGGGAGGGGGCCGAGCGGAGGAGTCACAGGGGGAGGGCAGGAGATTACCGGAAGAGATGAGCGGGCATGCTGGGAGAGGTAGTTTTATCATGGCGGCCATAGAAGAAAACCCGGAAGTGCTGAAAACTTCGGGAGGGAATAAAAGAATAACCACTGGGCCGATTTTCTTGAAAGTGGCGACATTGAAAAGGTATTTCAATTGGCTAAATTCTGGCATTTTGTGGAATGGGGCTACAGACTACTCCTTTAAACAATTGAAACCCTAAAGAATACTTGGTTTTAAAAAGCAAAAAAAAAAAAATAAAAATAGTGTTGCATTAGTTCTTGATACAAAAAATATTGTTCTATCCTATGCTTGCTCACGTTTTCTCTCCCTGTACTGTGCACATACTGCTGCTCATAACTTGGATGGGGTTAGGGATTATGGGATGTCCAACTTGACATAACAGCAATAGAACCAGGGACAACTCCCTCCCTATTTACAGCTCCACTTGAACCTTCTGCACAATCTCTTGATCCTTTGTACAGCTCTGCTGGGCTCACTCCTTTAGGAAACTAACAGTTTTTTTTTTTTTGTTAGCTTAGCAACAGCCCCTTAGAGGCTAGGAACTCTCAGTCCCTTGGAAAAATAGCACACATGGAATGACCTGCTTCCTGAACACCTTCTTCTCTGTTGACAATGATCCGAGCTCTACTCCTCACAGAAATGCTAGCCCACCTGGCTGCTGCTTCACCAGCCCACCTGGCTGCTTATTCTTCCCAGTCCTCCTGACTGACACACTGGAGAGTTCCCAGAGCAAGGATGAAGATTTAAAGTGGATGTAAACCTAATTCATGAAATTTGACCTGGGCACATATATCTGTAGTGTTTTCTTATCCTGGTAGAGCCCCTCCCTGGCAGGGGTCCCTCAAGGGGCACTGCATCCTCATTTTCCAACCGACTCCCCTTGCCAGCCTGACTCATCCAATATTTGAGGGCTCCCTAGTTCCCTGCCGGGACCACTTCCTGGGGATTGGCTAAGGGCCCCTAAATATGCAGAACAGCTTCCCCCCACCTTCGCCCACTAGTTCCAGAATGTTCTCTAACTTTCCAGAACCAGGGGGGGGTACCAGAGGGCTGCCTGTATGAGTCATGCTAGACCAACCTCTAATAACCCTAACCCAGATTCCATGGCTCAGGCTTAGCCCTGGACCAGACTATGGTTTTCCTGCGCTACCACTAGTATGACCCTTGTTCCACATTGTGCAGGCAGTTGGATCCTTTAGAGAAATCCTCTGTGCAAGGGTTCCCCATTCTGTACCTGTTGCTGAAAGTCTGGCACTGCAGTGATTAATAGCTCACAGTTTTCTGTGAAGCTGCCATGAACAAACTCCTGAAAGGGACCCCCCCCCCCCCTCCTCCTTCACTGAGAATTTTTTTTTTAAGTGTATATTGCGTGTAACATGATTTGTGAAAGGTGGAGAGAATCCTGTGACTTATCGGACTCTCCCCCATTTATGGAGCGTGTTACAGGCAGTGGAAGATTTACTAAAATTGGTACACACAGAATATGGGGTAGCTGTGCACAGTAACCAATCAGCTTCTAACTTCAGCTTGTTCTAATAAGCTTTGGCAATAAATCCTAGAAGTTGTTTGGTTACTATGCACAACCTGACCAGATTGTGTGTGCACCAGTTTTAGTAAATCCCCCCCTATGAAACAACATTTCCCAATGGGGAGGGAGGAGGAAACGGGTCCCTGTAAGAAGCTTGTTCACTGCAGCTTCACAGAAGACTCAAAGCTTTTAATCATCACAGTGCCGAAAGTTAGGCAGCAGGAAAAGGAAGGGGCATTCCTGCACAGAAATTTTCTACAGAATCCAGCTGTCTGTATAAAGTTTCTAAGATGCAAAATGCACATTTATTTGCAGCAAAGCAATTCTATGTTGCAGGTGTAGCACCCTCCCAGGTAGGTGCTAGGTAACCTATAGGGGAGACTTTGTCTGTTTATTAGCAGGGTACAATTGTTCAGCTAGACTGTCATGTGTTCCCAGGTGTGCCTGTTGTGTTAGGGAGTCTCCCCACTGCATCCAATCAGGGCTCTCATTGCACGGTGGAGGAAACCTGGCCAATAGCACACCAGGGCTTGTATCTATCCCAAAGAGGGCAGATTCTGCCGCAATGCATCCTGGGAGGGGATATAAGTCTGTGGGGAGCACAGGACAGGATGTCTTTGACGGGAAGCAGAGTCCCAGGAGGGAGGTGACGACTATCTCTCCTCCTGTCAGCAGAGAACGGGTGTCCTAGGCAGCTGGCCTAAGAGGACAGAAGCTGCAGAGAAGGATCCAGTGTGCTGAAGAGCTGTTGGGGCTGGAGTTTCCAAGAAAGCAGTGTCTTGAGTACTGTAAACTGCCCCTGGGGTCTGCCTAGGATAGGAGACCACTCCGGAAGGTCAGAGGGATCCAGGAGCTAGCTAGCCTGTGCAGAAGTGGTAGTAAAGGGGGTGCCAGAGATTGACCCTGAAGAGAAAGAGGGTGCCAGCGGCTGGGCCCTGAAGAGTCAAGAGTTGCAGCAGTATTCACAAATAGCTACCTCAGCCAGGAAGGCTAAAGGAAGCAGTGTAGAGGACTTTTGTATCACCAGGGAGTGTCAGAAGTAAGTTCAAGTTAGCAAGTCAGCGTTAAGTAGCGCCAACGGGCGTTGACCGGCATTCAGCCAGCGTCAAGTCAGCGTCAGAAGGCATTTTTCTCAAAGTCCCTTTGAATTGTGTATAGTTGAGCCAGAGGAGTATCCCACTCATTCCCGTCTCCCATCCAAGTTCCTAAATAAATACAAAACCAAAGATGCTGGACTGTTCCTTGTCTCAGTGCTCACACTTGGAGAACAGGCTTAAGTGCGCTGTTGTCGATAGCGGTAACCCTGGCAGACCCATCTCCAGCAAAACAGCTGGGAATCCTGCTACATTTGGGGGCTCCTCCGGGATTTTGCCATGGGTTACTGGGTCTGCTATCAGGCATTGGAAAGCAGGGAAGAAAAGAGTGTCAGTGTACAAAAGCTGCAGCTGCTTAACAGTGAAAGGTCCGGTGAAGGACAAAGAAAATGGCGGCCAGGGGCACGAGGAGCAAGGTGCCAGGGGCCAGGTGTGTGTACAAGCTATATGGACTGATGTTGACCGTGCTTATGACAGCGGGACATTCATTCTATACAGTGAGTGCATGGATACTGTGAAGATTGCAGTCGGCCATGCTGGGAGGGGCAGTGGGACTATCTTCGGAGACAGTATGGAGGGCCTTACTTGCACATGTGTTGGGGAGAGTACTATTGACCGTGCTTATGACAGCGGGATATTTCTCTTGCCTGGCAAAGAGGGACGGCTGGCTCCGGGAGAGGGAAGTGCAGCTGGGGCCCTGTTGCAAGTAAGAAGAGTGGATGCACGTCTGGCGAGGGATGTGGTCCACTTTACAGTAACTTCCCTGTGGGCTGGAAGGAGAGAGCATGGCAGGGGAAGAGTTACTGTACCGCGTGGGAAAGTGCGATCCACACAGCACTGCCTAGCTGGAGGAGCCTCTGCCAAACATGGAGAAAGGGTGGAGACATCGGTCACACCCAGCCAATCAGGAATGACACAGGGAGACCACTTAATACCCCCCCTTCAGGTGTGGCTGAGAGGGAGACATGTGCAGGAGAGAGCAACATGGAGCTTGCTAGTGAGAACAATTGTGTGACCGGAGTAACTTTACCATTCAGCAGGGAACCTGCTAGGCAGACACCGGAGCAGACCCGACAGCCCAGCCAGACATTCGTATGGGACACAGACATTCGGATGGTGCCTTAAGGAGGACTCGTGCTGTGCACAGGTGGCGGCCTGGAATACCTGGGAACGGTATGTCCACAATGTACTAGCATTACTATGAAAGTGCAGGCGTGGGTTCAGTGCTGGCAATGTGGCTATCTGCTGCTGTGGGAGGAGCGGGGTGAAGGCCGGCCTAAGAAGATGTGTGTTTCTTGGGAGTCCGGGTTAATTTAGGAGGTGACTGGATCGGAGTCCAGGTTCCTCCGCGGAGGTGGGAGGGGCATGATACGTGTCATAATGAAGCTGGAGGCCATGCACACTGACAGTGGGCCAGCATCAACAGCAAAGGGACTCGGTCACTGGGAGCTCTGGGGAGAGGATGCATGCTGGTGCAGACAGCCAGGAGGTGGCCAGAGGATGCATCAGTCACAGCAGCAGTAGGGTCTGCCCATATTACAATTCCACAGCGAACATGGTCTGCGGCTATTAAGGCCTCACCCACAAGCACCAGTGGTGAGGAAGAAGCTGGACTTGTGAATATAGGATCCCCATCATTCCAGTACAAGTATGGATCCATAGAGGAAGGGATTAATGATTGGGGATCCGCTGATGAAACAGAGTGAGACTAGGGGTCAGAGACTGGGAGCAGTTCTCCAGGCCCTAAAGTTACTATTACTCTTGACAAAGAGGCCAAGGAGGCCATTGAAAGAGGGGAGCTGGCACACAAGCTGGGGTTTTGTGAAGCGTATACTAAAAGAATCCCAGATTTGTCCCCTCCTACAAACTATGCCCGGGCTCGGGATCAAAACACGGGCCTATGATACTTTGATCAAATGGGTAGAGACCTCTTTTTCCCTGCCTGGGAGAGGTAACAGAAAGACCCTCCCTCGGATGTCCAGAATGCAGAGGTGGATGCAGTGCAAGGTGGTGCTCGAATACGGATATGATTATCCTTATGCTCCCAGAGAGGTCATGCTGCTTATTGAAAAACAGAGGGACTTTTGGAGTGATGAACCTATTTGGGACTTCCTTTTCATTCCCAAACCCTATAGAGACTCTCCGGAAGCTGAGCTTGAATTGTGTATAGTTGAACCAGAGGAGTATCCCTCTCATTCCCGTCTACCATCCAAGTTCCTAAATAAATACAAAACCAAAGATGCCAGACTGTTCCTTGTCTCAGTGCTTACACTTGGAGAACAGGCTTAAGTGCACTGTTTTCAATAGCGGTAACCCTGGCAGACCCATCTCCAGCAAAATGGCTGGGAATCCTGCTACACAGGTTTTCTTTTTTTTGGTAAAACAGCCCTTAGACTTTTCGTCAAAATACACTGCAGAGGTCATCTGTGCGCTGTGTGAAAGCAAGTCTTCTCTGCAGCTGTCTAAGGTCAGCCATAGGCGGTTCAGCTGGACTGAAACTAAGCATGGAAAGGCTGAATGTACCAAGTTGATCAATCAACTTAAGGCCCGTACACACGTACCGATCGTCGGCATACAAACGTCGGTGGACGAAGGATCTGCCGATTGTACGCGTGTTAGTATGGTGCCTCCGACAGATGTCTGCGCACAATCCGCGGACAAAAGTCTTTCTTGCAAACATGAAAATATTTGTATGCCGACACCAGAACGGACGATTGTTCGCCTGTCAGTACAGAATTCGGCCGACAGACCGCAGATTTGCAAGACTGGGCATGCTCAGAAAATAGAAAACACAGGGAAAGTTAACCATTACATGACATCACTTCTGCAGTCGGCGGACAAAATTCTTGTGCTGTCCTTGTGCTGTCTTTGCACTTTTCAGCAGACACCGACATCCCGGGGAGAAAAGAGGAACATTTGTAAGCCGACCATCGGTACGTGTGTACGGGGCTTTAGGTACAACCAGTCTGCCGGATTTTGTATGTGATTATCGCTAGCGGCATAGCAATAATCACTGTCTTCTCCCGGCAGGGATGGCTTCCCACGCCAGGGGAATACAATGCCTCAGCGGGAGGGATTCCCCTGTCAATACTGTCTGTGTTGATGGGGGAGTCGAGTCCAAACCCATGGTTTCAGGAAAGAAATTCTCTCCATGTATGGGCTGCTTAACACAATTACAGACCTATAGCTCCCCAATTACACTAGCAGCGCTTTCTTTCCTACAGCTAATATTAAAGCTGTATGTCTGCCACAAAGTACAGCGGCTCTCTCAAGCATACTGCAAGGAATTTACTTTTCTGCTGGGGATGATTTATGCAAAAGAAAAAACAGGCATAGAACTGTTATTGTTTTGCTGTACCCTATTTTACACCATTTGGGCCACAGCTTTAAAATCAGGATTAAAATGACATATTCACAGAAGGGTATGCAACAGTATTGGTGTTAGCGTATAAAATTTAGATACACTATAGAGCTTCACTTTCAAAAAAAACATTGACAATTTGCAACTTTTATGTTATTTTTTTTTTTTAATTTAACCCTGGATCACTCACGTACTTGTGGAAGTGTCGCACTTTATATTTGCCAGATTTAGGTAGGTCTTCTGGTGGAACACAGGTAATAACTGTGACATCATCATTGGATTGGAGAACTTCCCTTGGACAACAGCTTCCAGTAAGGCTCTTATTGCTTTGGAACAAGGTTCTCTGCCGCTTTGACCACCAAGTGCTAAGAGGAACTTGGAAAGAACAATTTTACTGATGTTAATAAAATCTTAAATCATCCTCAGTGTTTTACAAGGGGCTTTTTACTGTTTGGTGGGGCACTGCTTTCTTCATTGTATTGGGTCATTACACCTATGCCCTGCAAACATGATTCTTATACTTAAAAAAGGATTTGTCACTTTTTTTTTATGTATTCACCCGTTTATTTGAATATGTGGAAATCCGAAGTTTGTCTAAGCAAGTTAAAATCCCGGCAAATATACATATAAAAAAAATTACTACTGTTTTTTTTTTTTTTTTTTTTTTTTATAATGCAACAAGCCTAAGCCCTTAAATTACTTAATATTAGCTTTATGTAATCCTCTCTACACTAAAATTTAGACTTGGGGATGAATGGTCAGAGCTAAGAGCCAATCAGGTGCTGTGGGCCAACAGGTAATATGCAGACTGGAGGGGAGAGCAGAGTGATGGCCTGATCAGTATGTGATTTTTCCTTCACTATCCAATCACAGGGTGGAGGTGGGAAGGTGACCTAGCTGCAATGCTCAACTGTAATAGAAAAAAAGTCAGGTCACCAGCCTGGCTGTACAAATGTCAGGACTGGATGGATAAAACAGCCACTATATAAAAGGATTTTTGACTTACCATTAAAATAGGTTTCCTATAGAAACTGTGCACGTACAAAGTGCGCTCCCACTCAATATAAACAGCTCGAAGCAGCCACTATTCAGCCCCAATGGTGCAATGCAAGCTTGCAGTTTGACCGGCCCAGAGTGGCCGCTAAGAATTTCATTATTATGATATTTAGCTCATCCAGCAAACAGCAGGACGGAGGGGGATGAGGGACCAGATGTTTGTGTGGAGAGGTCCCCAGACAGCTGGATCACTAATGGGAGGGCGTTGCACCATTTAAAACAGGAGAAGTACTGGTATGTGCAATTTACAGGATATGGACTTTCAAGTGGGGGGGGGGGGGGTTGGAAAATCTTGCTTAAAGTGGTTGTAAAGGCAGAAGGTTTTTTCTTATCTTAATGAATTCTATGCATTAAGATAAAACGCTTTGTTTGTGCAGCAGCTCCTCAGCCCCCCTAACACTCACCAGAGGTCCCTCTAGCTCCAGCAATGCTGTAGGAATGGCTCGGCCATCTGGGACTTCCCTCCTCATTGACTGAGACAGCAGGGTGGCGCCATTGGCTTCTGCTGCTGTCAAAGTTAGTCAGCCAATGAGAATAGAAAGGGGCGGGCCACAGCTCTGTGTCTGAATGGACACACAGAGCTGTGACTCGGCTCAGGTGGCCCCATAGCAAACTGCTTGCTGTGGGGGCAACCAATAGGAGGGAGGGGCCAGGAGAGCCGAAGTGGGACCCCTGAAGAGGAGGATCAAGGCTGCTCTGTGCAAATCCACTACACAGAGGAGGGCAAGTATGACAAGTTTGTTATTTCTAATTAAAAAAAAAAAAAAAACACACACACACCCAAGAGACTTTACAATCACTTTAAGGTGAACTTACACTTTAACAAATGTGTGAACAGAAGCCCAGGTGGTAGCCTTCCGAATCTGGAAAACCAATGCCAGATGCTAAAAAGCCCATGAGGAGCTAACAGATCTAGCATTTAAGAGGTGACAGTATAAAAAAAGGCTCTTTTCACTCAGGACCCTGCCTTCAACAGCCATGCCAGTAAAGCCAGTGTCTGAGAAGCAGACTGGAACACTGGCCCATGGGACAGCAGTCAGAACTTCCCATGGAGCATCTACCAGGAGTCCGAGTATGTTTAAGTTAAGTACCAGGTGCTCTTGGACCAATGTGGTGTGATGTGCATCACTAGGATGCCCTCAATCTCCATCCTGCAATGTAGCTGAGGAAGACTCTGGAGGGGTGCAAAGGCATAGATCAGGCTAAACTGATACCATGGCGTCACCAGAGTGTCCACTGCAAATGCCTCACATCCCAGAACCTGGTGACAAACCTGTCTAGTTGGTATTTGAAAGAGTTCCACATCTGGCATCCCCTAGTTGTGGAAAAGTGCTTGAAAATCATATGCATGAAGGGCTCATTCTTCTAAATCCAGATGCTGACAACTGAGAAAGTCCACCTGCCAGTTTTCCATGTGTGGGACAGACAGGGCAAAATTCTGCCCAAGGGAGAATCAAGTCTGCCTCTTTTAGAGCAGCAGGACTCCTAGTTCATTCTTGATAACGGATTTAGGCCAAGGCATGGTCCAACTAGATTCTTGTCTGGTGTCCTTAAAAAAGAGTCCACATTTGAAAGGACAGTTGTATCACCCTGAGTTCCAGAGTGCTGATGGGAAGGGGAGCTTCCGCTGACAACCATGTCATCTGCACCAAGAGGGTGTACAAGACTGCACCCCAGCCTGACAGGTTGTCACTGAAAATTTTCCAGGATTGAAGAGGAAAAGATTTCCGTAATTCCAGCCCTGGAGGGGTACAATCCTCCACAGTAGAGGGGTGGGAAGAGGGGTGCTTCATTAAAAGCACCTGTAGGCCACAATCAAAGAGTATGGGGCATCACTGCTAATACTGTGCTCATCAGGCCACGATCAGTCTAAAAAGACAGGGACAGGCTACACTGGTGTAGAAACTGCCTCTGACATGATGAGGCAAAGGCACAGTATGCACCAAAGGCCACCCAGGCACCATTGCGCCCAGCCAAAGTAGAGTACCCCTCTAAAATTAGAACAGGTGCAACAGTGCCATTGCAAGTGCCTTCTAATACTACATGGTCCTCTACAGGACTATGGCAGCAAAATGTTACCCCTTGCCATCCCAGGCTTACTGCAATCCACAGGGGAATAGCAGTGGAAAATAAACAATTATGGAAATAAACAATTATGGCACTCTGGAATGAATCTTTAAAGGGCTTCTGCCCTGTACTCACCAACCAGCTGCAGGAGTAAGGGGGATTTAACTCCCTTCTAGTTTCACCCACCACAATGGGTGGGTATACCCTCAAGGGCTCTTCCCAGTGGTTATGGTGTAACCATGCATTGTCAGAAGAATCCTCATTGAAAAAGGAATACAGATAAAGATGGAAAAAAGATCCATATAAGAAGGTAAGCTTATCTCAGGAGACAGAAGAGGTCCCCTAAGGTTGCTAGCAAAAGGAGTGGGAAAGTTTATATGGGGGGGGGGGGGGGGGGCGGGATGTCTCAGCAGCTCTTTTTTGTCAGTGAAGGTAGCTGCATGGGACCCAGATTAAATGATTTTAAAAAGCTATACTGTTCAATCAGGAAGTATATTTTATCTGTATATTGTCTGGAGTTAAGCTTTAAATTCTTGTGACTACTTCTTCCAGAATTAACTGCTAAAAACGACACGACCTGCGATGCTTGCTATATGTAATCACAAAATTAAGTCAGGATTGTAAAATTTCAAATATTGAGCAGTATAATAGATAAAAATATACAGTATATGACTGGAACAATTTTTGAATCTGGATGGCAAGCTGTTACATCCAAACAATTTCTGCAGGCTTACCTGTACTGCAAGAGGTGTGCTATAGATGTTTCCCAATTGCCCATCAGTGCCCTGTGAGGTCAAAATTTTGTCTTTAATGCTTTTTATAGCCTTTTTCATGTAGACGACCTCTTCACGAGGATACTTATTAGAATTTTTTAAACATAGGAGCGCTAAACCAGCCATGGCTTCTGTGTCTGTAATAGTATAACATGAGGAGTTCTATTACCAAACGAATCAGAGATACAGGAAAAAAAAAAAAAATTGTGCCACAAGTTGCTTCTTGTTGACCATAACAGCCATTCAGATTCTCCCTTTCATTCCAGCTAAGGCCTCATTTACATGGGGCGTATCAATGTATATATCTGTGCGAGATCAGTGTTTACCCGCATGGACATACACAGGTGTTCAGAGCATCCCGTGTAGGCAGCCCCAATCATGTCAATTGGGACTGCACAGATATAGCCACTGCTACCAAAGCTAACATCTGTGTGTGTGCATGGCACAGAATGCATACATTTGTCCGTTCAGCAACTGCGTCCCACTTAACATGAAAATGACTGCCTACACAGAGATGCATGTAACACTTGTGCATCCTTGTTTGGGTAAACATGGCCCATGCATGGATGTACTCATTGGTATGAGCCGTGTGAACAAGGACTAAACCACATCTGTGTATAAAGTATGAAGGTCAGAATCAAAACTGGTATGAGCAGCAAGAAAGTGTTTTTTTTTTTTTTTTTTTTTTTAAACATAGGAGCAACTCAGCAAGTTGTATGCAGCGGAGAATTTACTAGCAATAACTTACAACTCAATTCAAACATAATATACACATTTTTTTAATTGATATCAGTGGGTTGAATTACATGGTAGCTTATTGTGACCTTACACTGCACTGGTGAAATTTCCCCCACAACACTGAGGGGAACATGCAAGGAAAAAAAAAACAAAAAAAAAAAAAAACACAGCATTTTTGCTTGCACATGATTGAATGATAGAAATCAGCAGAGCTTCCCCTCAAATATAGAGCAACTGCACTTGCAGTGCACTTCTAGTGCACAGTATATTTGCCTTTAGTAAATCAACCTCTTTGGGTCTCTGTCCTCAATAAGAATTTGCTTCAGCTGGACTCTGCAATAGTTTATTCTGTCTAAGGCAGGCATGTCCAACCTGCGGCCCGGGGGCCACATGCGGCCCAGAACCGCAGGCAATGCGGCCCACTGTCCCCTGGCAATTTTTATTTATTTTTTGCTGGGGAGGAAGGAAGTTGGGTCAGGGGCATGGCCACAGCAGCTTCTAACTAACTGTAGGCAGAGGCTGCCTCGGAAGGGATCATCCTCTAGTTGTGTTAAATTAGTGCTGGGGGGGGGTGGCTGTGGCACGGGAAGGGTGCGGCGGCGTTTTATTACTTATATACCTTAACTATAGTATATATTTTATATGCGGCCCTAGAAAATTTCTCTACACTCAATGTGGCCCAGAGAAGCCAAAAGGTTGGACACCTATGGTCTAAAGTAAGATCTATTAGGGCACTGTGGCTGTTGGGTGAGAATTAGAAGTTTGGACTTTCCCATCCAGATATAAGAAGGCAGTGTGTGATTTAAAATAGAACTTTAGGCACATCTTAAAAAAATGCAATCTAAAGCAGCAATGCAATGCTGTCATCATTTCCTCCGGTCAACTGACCACTCTTCCGCACTACCCCAGAAAATTTGTGGTTGCAATTTGCGTCTTCTGTAGTCATTAGAACTACAGCGCGATGTGGTGCTATCTGCTGTCATGTATTTAAGATGGTCAGCAAGGCACTCCATCTTTCTAGTTGATTGGCCATTACTTTCCTAATCTTGTCCGACACACAATGCCTACTAAGAGGAAATGGCACAAAAAAATGATGGGAAATGTAGTAATTTACAGGGTTTTGGGAGCGCAGGTTGAAATGCAGATTGAACCTGTCCATCAGACCCTTTACATTGAAACTGGAGGTGGCAATCCTGCCTGCTTCTCCCATCAACGATCCGCCAGCCCCCTCCCCAAGCCACCTTGAGCAGGAGTGGAGGGTAGTCACAACCAAGAATTCTAAGAAACATAAGTGAAGGCTGCTCGATTTCCCCTACTGTAACTGAGCCTCTGGAAGTGGAGGTTCCTGGTGCCTCAACTGTTCTTTTTTTTCCCCCCGACCATAGCAGCGTTTGGCTGCACTGCCGTTTGTTTTCATTTTTTATGCCTTATTATCCTCACGGATGTTTTCCACTGTTTTGTTGTTTTTATTTTGTTATTTCGTTCCTCTCTTCCCTTTACCCCCCTGCCTACAGTCATGACCTTCTGGAGACCCCCATGAACCGTTTACTGCACAGTATAAGTCTGGACCATGTTCCCCAGCTGAAGGACCCCGGACCAAGAGAAGCACATCTTCGAACTGTGAGTACCATGGGATTCTCAAATCCTCCCAGCACACACCATCAGATCTCCCATGGGGCTTACATTTTTATCCTTAAACTCCAAGGGACTAAACCATCCGGCTAAACGCAGGACACTTTGGCATGAAGCCATCTCCCAAAACTGCGATGTACTAATGGTACAAGAAACGCACTTCTATAGCTCCAATCCCCCCCCCCCACCCTCCCTGTTGCTCCCATCCTGGCTTTCCAAACACCTTTTTCACCAACGCGGAAGTTAAAAAGAAGGGGGTTATGACGGCCATCAGAGATTCTGTCTCTTTCACGCTAATTAAAGAAATCCCAGATCCGGGAGGCCGATACCTCATTCTGGTCTGCCAGCTGAACTCGCATATGTATACTATAGTCAACGCCTATGCCCCTAATACACGCCAGCTACGTTTCTTCAACAAACTTATGCGAGTGGTCCAGAAGGAACAGCAGGGTTCACTTTTGCTTGCCGGAGACTTTAATGTTACTCCAGATTTTGAAATGGACTCTACCTCCTCACCTAGAAGAAGACCCCCAGAACTGAAGTTGCTTATCCTGCAGTATGGCCTTTTTGATGTCTGCAGATGTCTTAATGCGACTGCCCGCGACTATAGTTTTTTTTTCTACTTCTCATGTTAGTTCCAGTAGTTCCGGTGACTTTCAGTCACTTGCTCTCTGCTCTGACCCCCCTGCGCTCACTGGAGCACTGGCCTGTGGAGGGGCAGCCAGGCTCTGAGCAGCTCACTGAAAGGCTATGCCGGGTGCTGGTTCAGGTATGTGGGTGGATCCCAACCATATGTTTGCGATCTTTCCCGTGCCTAAACAGGCTCTGTGATGATGTCAGCCGTCAGCGGGTTGCCAAAATTAACACTTTTTTTGCCTCTAGTTTTACTTTAAAAGTTTTCACTTTATGATGTATTTTGTGGGTGCTGTTTCTGTGCTGAGCCATGTTTGCTAAAATCGTAACAAAATAACGCACATGGAAATAATTAAATCACCAGTGTTATTCTCGATGTATTCCATTTAAAATCCTTTCTTCAAGTCTTACCAATAGTTCATGTTTTGTGGATGTCCACACACAAATCATACCTGAGACAATGATTGCGCATATACAGTATAGGGACATCTGCAGAACATGCACTGTTAGCAGGAGTTGAGAACTGGTTTGGGAGAATTCTTTGCTAGTCACTCAGAGTGAAGGTAAATCGGAAACCTTTTTTCATACATTCTACATGGTCCCTATTCCTTACCTAAAGAGATGGTTTTTCCATGGATAAACTGATTATGTTCTTCAGCATAGATGATCTTGTTGATAAAATGTTTATCGATTAACTTATCATTGACACACAATGCCAGAATACCAAGGCTGTATTGATAATAGCTGGTTAATGGTTTACCATATAGCACTGTTAAGTGGAAACAGAAAGAAACAAATTTACCACTAGTACAGAGTTAACACCATTAGCATTTGACGCTGTCAGGAATTACAGGAAAGTAGGTAGTTTGAGACAAAAATGTCAGTTTTGGATAGAGTAGTGTGGGATTAGAACCTATGCGGCCACAAAGAAGCCCTGATCCTCCTCTTTTGGGGTCCCCCGCCAGCACTCCGGGCTCCTCTCCACTGCTGAGTGCCCTTATAGCAAGCTGTTGCCTTTAGAGAAAGAAGATTCCAGATGGCTGCACACCAAGCTGATATCTAAACGCCTTTATTTGTGTAAAACCATGAAAAACATGAAGAGCACTACATGTACAAGCAGGGGAGGAATGGCTGTATATGTAGTGCTCTTTATGTTTTTTATGGTTTTACATGAATAAAGGCTTCTGGATATCAGCTTGGTGTGCAGCCATCCGGAATGCCTCAGCTGCGACTGGGCGAGCACCCTGAGGAGATCATGCCGCTGCAGCCGGCTCACCCGTGAGCAGCGTGGATCTTTGTAATCGGTTTGCCTTGTGGGCACTTGTGCGGGCTCGATCCACACACAGCGCAGAGAATGCATTAAGGTAAAAACCTACCTTTACAGCCACTTTAACTATCATATCCAGTTATCTACATTTCTACGGTCAGATTTTCCATCCAGACTGATCAGAATAAGTTCAATTATTTTGATAAGTTTTGCTCAAAAACAACCAATGACAAACTATGCATCTTTTCCATAATTCACAGATCTGACCATATTTATGTGATTCTGTGAAGGAAAGTCTTGATCAGGTTGTGACATTTATGGCAACATTAGATGATGAAAAAGGAGACTGGTGACAGGATAGACTACTCTTCAACTATTACGGTCTTCAACTATTACAGGTACCTGGATAATGTACCTCCAGCTAGGCAATCGGTGGCTAATTTACTATATGTATGGCCATACACTGAAAAATTTGCTATGCAGGTGATTATGTCAGTCCTTCCTGCTTGACATCCCAGTGGAAAAATGTCAGCTGAAAAATGGCAGCTGTTGTTAAGTTTTCTGACAGCCGCCTGAAGAAGCTGCCAGAAAAACAGCCTGACAGGAGAGATTCATCCATATGCACTGGTAGCGCAGGTGGAGGAATCTCAATCAGAAATCTTTTGTTAAGCCTGCAGACTGATGGAAAATTATCTAAGAATGTATGATCAGCTTACCAGGTTTGACCACTACCCATTTTAAATTAATTATTGCCTAGATAACAGGATTTACCACAAATAGTTTGGGTTCTTTTCAATCAATGCCAATATGTCCAGTAGGATTTTACAGTACAGCAAAGTTTCTAACCCATGCTACGCAAAACTGAAAAACGTAATTCTATAGCATCGTGTATACATGATAGAAGAGAAGGCTAGAGATGTCTGAGCCTTATTACCTAAACTTTCTTTTTCTTTGAGGAGATGATGTTTCAGACACGTGATTAACTTGATTCTATATGTGATATCACAGGAAGCCTTCTGAGCCATCAAATGAAGAGCGATTAGTCCTGTCTTTGGCTCAACATCCTTGGTATTCAAGCTGCTACAAAGAAAAATATTGTGCTCAGTTCATTTTTAACAGAAAAAAAAAACACAGTTAAGAGACAAGAAAAAAAAAAAAAAAAGTCAGAACAACTACTACATTTTCAATGAAATGGCAAAAACGTATATGTTAACCTACAATTTAGATTTAGCTGCAAAAGCATACAACGGTTGGGATCATGCATCCATAAATCATAAAACATGGTGCACAATAGTTACTCTGTGTTACCTGCTGCAAAGATCCTCAGGCTTCAGTCTTTGAACGTATTCCTTCTCTTTTTCCAGATTGTGCTCTTCAGAAAGACGAAGTCCAATATACACACTGGGATTGGCCTCTTGATCATGTGTTATCGTCAAAAGTTTTTGATTTAATTCTGTAACCAAATGTTTTTGGTTTTCTGGTATTTCTTTATAGAAAAAAAAAAAAAGTCAGTTCAAGAATCATTGCAAATTAGTAAAACCTCATTCACAAAGTACATCTGTACAAGTTAATTGAAATGGTACAGCAGCCTAAAGAGACCCGAAAAAGTGATAATGATTGCTTATTGGGGTTCTAAAGTCTAACAGTTTTTTTACCGTAATGCAATCCCTGCATTAAGGTAAAACAACTCCCCACTAACTGTTCCCTCTATGCCACACGCTCCCGAGTCCTGTCAGCGATCGAGCGTTGTCTCGGCTTTACTTCTTGGTCTCACAGAAAACACAGGTGTGACGCACACAGCCCCGCTTGGGAGCGTGGCCATTTGGGTTCCCCCAAAGCACACACAAGAATAAGTAGGAGGTCAGCTCCAGCTGGGGACTACAGAAGATGAGGCCATTGCAGGCTTTAATATCATTTTGAATCCCATCCCGGACCACCTTACATTCACCCAGTAAGCTGTGAAGACACCCCCTCCTCCTGTGACAGTTGCACCTTGACTAAGTATGGTATCATGAGAAAAGACTACATGCTCCTTCATACCTGAAAGCACTGGGTTTTTGTGGTGGATGTTATGGAAGAAGCAGTAGGGTAGCTGAAGGTGAAAGTGAGTGTTACTGTATGTGTTTATGACATTTTATTTAGCTAAAGCGCTATGTATCATAACCAGTTACCTTATATTTTTAAATAAAGTATTTGTTTTCACTTATTACATCCTCTGTTGCATATCAGCACTGCGGTTATCCTGTAGACTCTAAGCAGCCACTTCCTGTCTACATGGTTGCACTCCAGCAACGGCTGAATGGCATTTTTCAGGATGAGCTTCCTGATGGTGACAACATTAGACCATGCCTGTGCAATGAGTGTCAGAACATATAAGATTTTGATTCACGTGTACTTTAAAGCAGCTTAAAAGTAGAACACAAGCAGCTGAGATGGTGGTTAAAACAGGTCAGAAAACTTCAAATGGAATTCAGAAACCTCTAAAATACATCTAAATTCCACCTGAAAGCAAACTCAACATTTCAGTACTATGTAATTGTTTTATTGGCAGTGTAACCCTTTAAATAGGTCCCAATTTTGGGCAACTACACAGGTGGGTCCCGATTTTGGGCAACTTCACGGGTGGACTTGGAGTATTAACTTTTGTGGTTTAACCACTTGCTACCTGCCCTCCATCAAATGACGGCGGAGCAGTGTAGCTATTGTTCTGGGACGCCGTCATATGACGGCGCACCAGAACAGCCGCTCCCCGGGGGTGCGCGGAGCGGCGATCGTGACCGCTCCGTGTTGCTAGGACACGGCGCGACCCCGATCTCAGTAAAGAGTCAATGACATGACTCTTTACCCATGTGATCGGCTGTGTCCAATCACAGCCGGTCACATGTAAATGAGGAAGTGCCGTTATTCAGTTCTCCTCACCTCATACTGTCAGTGTGTGAGGCGAGGAGAGCAGATCAGCAGCTCCTCCTCAGAGGGGAGACAAGTAAAAGTAAACAGGGCACTGATTATCAGTGCCCTGATTACACAAAATGTAAATAAACTGCCAATTACTGCCCACCATCAGTGCCCACAATGCCCTCCATCAGTGCCCACAATCAGTGTCCACAATCACTGCCTATAGTGCTGCCAGTCAGTGCCTGCTCATCTAGGCACTGATGGGTACTGACTGGCAGCACTATGGGCACTGATTGTGGGCACTGATGGTGCTGCCCATCAGTGTCCTTCAGTGCCGCCCATCAGTGCTCATCAGTGCCACCCGTCAGTGTCCATCAGTGCCACCCGTCCGTGCTCATCAGTGCCGCCCATCAGTGCCACCTCTCAGTGCCCATCAGTGCCACCTCTCAGTGCCCATCAGTGCCACCTCTCAGTGCTCATCGGTGCCACCTATCAGTGCTCATCAGTGCTGCCTATCAGTGCCCATCAGTGCCACCTCTCAGTGCTCATCGGTGCCACCTATCAGTGCTCATCAGTGCTGCCTATCAGTGCCACCTATCAGTGCCCATCAGTGTGGCATATTAGTACCTCCTCATCAGTGCCCATAAGTGCCACCTCATCAGTGCCCATAAGTGCCACCTCATCAGTGCCAATATGGGTACAGTGTAGCATGACCGCGCAATTTTCATTTAAAGTGTGACAGCACTGAAAGCTGAAAATTGGCCTGGGCAGGAAGGGGGTGAAAGTGCACTGTAGGCAAGTGGTTAAGGTATGGGCAGCACAATCATAGTACATCCAATTGTATGTAAATAATTGCCCTGTATGTGACAGTCTACCTGAACCTGTATTCAACATTTATACATGTAAACGAAGTCCTTGAAAAGGAGAAGTTGTCTGGTCTTGTTTACTAAGTACAGCCATAGTTATCCCTTTGGGTTATGAATAAGATGGGAACCTTTATTGTTTAGAAGGAATCAGCTGTTAGGAGAAGCAGTCAGCTGAGAGTGGAAGCAGTGATGGAGGCTGGTGATGGAGGTTCTGGTAGTGAGGGGCAGCTTAATACTTTATACACCTCACTAAGTGGCAGAAATAGACCATGTCACTAGCTGAGTAGAGACTCCGTCCTTCTGGATGGGAGTGTGGGGCTCTGAAGTGTAATGTGGCCTCCATCTTCTTGTCTACCCACACTAAACTTAAAGTGGTTGTTAACCCTCACATATACCCAGTGGAGTGAATAGCCTCAGATGATGAGGCAAATCCTCCTACATAAGTTTTACTTGTTTATTTGCAGTCTTTTCTTGTCTATGAAGCAATGCCCCCTAGAGGGCTGCTGGATATTACACTTTAGGGATTCAACTGTTTCAGAAACGTAACACTTTAAGTTCTCGGCCCAGTCAAAGATCAGTCCAGGGGATGTTGTTTTTGTGGTTTTATTGAAATTGGGATGGGAGAAGGAATGAATGAGTGGTATACTCCAACTATTAACTATTCACAATGCTGAGGACTTCTAATCTGAGAATGCAGCTAGGCAAGGCCGCAATTTCATCCTGCCACTTTAATGAAGATGAGGCAAGTGTTCCTAAAGTATTCTTCTTCAGGGTACTCACCTATTACCCCCTTTCTCTCTGGGCTAGCTGACAACCGTCCACTGACTGCACTACCCGGAGTGGTCCCCTTCCTGGGCAGACCCCTGGGCAAGATCCTCTGTAAATCACTGTTTTTCCAGAGTCTCGCAGTTCCCCAACTCCTTAGTCAGCTTGCTTGGACCTCTGGGTTCAGCCTCACACCACCGGTACACCAGGCCGACTGCCTGTGACCACCATCAACTGCTGCAGAAGAGGAGGCAGCCACCACCCTCCTTCTGGGACTCTGCTTCCCGCCAAAGACGTCTACCTCATGTGCCCGTTGCTTTTTATACCCTGTCCCATAATGCACCACTCTCGTGCCAACCCCTGGGACAGTACCAAAAGCCTGTGTGTCATTGGGGTCAGGACTAGGAGGTGCTACATCTACAACCCTGCAAAAGTGCAGATTTGTAATAAAATCACCTGTGACCCCATGCATCTGTGAGGAATTCAGAGGAGGGGGTGGAGAACTGTAGTTATAGCTCTTATACACTCAGAGCTGATTGGAGGAAAGGGATATACATCCCCCCTCCACATTGGAAGAGGATCATGCAGAGCTGTATTCTGAATAGACAAGCAGTATGCTTAGAGCTTTGGAGAGAGAAGTAAACAATGCAGATATATGTGCTTAGTTCAATTTTCATAACTGGGGTTTACAACCACTTTAAGTCAATAGTGTACTGTAATTGCTTGTAGAATGCCCCACTGGCCACTAGGTGATAACCTGCTAACAAGTTCACTGAAATAATATCATTTTACTCACCAAACACTTTTGCTTGAACAATAAAAACTTGCACAGAGATCACCAGGACCAGCCAACTGAGAGCCATTATCTGCAAAAAAAAGGCTACGTCAATAAATCAAACAAAATTCTTGAAAACAGAGATGTTTTCTACATTTATTAATGCGACCTTATCATCACTTGTGCTTCTTTTAGCAGGTATGCTTTTGAATACATCTGCTGCTTTGATGCTCCCCTGCGGCTGCAAGTTTTCTAAACTTTTGGGTGTGTGAAATATCTGCTCCTGCACTGCATGCTGAGGTTCCTTCTGATGACTCATATACATCACTAAAAGACATGCAGTTTGGGAAAGTCTTTCTGCCCATGAAACTAGCAGAATACTTGCAGTGGCAGGGGAACAACCAAATGGCAGCGTTTTTTCAAGGCACAGACTGCTGGAAATGAAGGTACAGTATCTCACACAGGGTTCATACACATTTTAACCAATAAAATTCCATGACTTTTCCATGACTTTTCCATGACTTCACGTAAATATTCATGACCTAAAGTTTCATGAAATGTCTATGTATACATGTTAAATAAGAAGAAAATCCATGTCACACCCAGCATATTTTTACTAAAATAAATGACAATCTTTGTAGTGTACAATACCTCTGCAGTTAGGGTTTCGTTTCTGGATACAGCGCGACTAAAAATGGTCCCTTGTTTTACAGTGGATGAGATGGAAGCACCACTGCCGCAGCTGGGAGCGGGTGTCACTTCGAGCGCACGGGTGAAAAAGCTGAGAACTCTGATGTAGGGGGGGACTCTGGTGACCAAAGACCACTTTCCACAGAGTGAATGCACTAAGGAAGGGAGGGGGGGGGGTCCTGATACAAGGAGGAACCTTTATAACAGTGCCCTCTTAAATCAGTGACCCCCCCCCCCTCAGACTGGCCAGGCAGCACTGTCACTGACCTCCTCTTAGGTGCACCATGCTCTGGTTTTATCCTGTAGTCTCCTCTCCCCAGTCCACACATGTCTGACTTCTCCTGTGATCCCCATCCCGACAGCACTCCCACTTTTGACTCCTCTCCAGACCCCCTCAGAGACTGCAGACATGATAAAAGACAAGAGATGGTCAGAGATTACGGACATGATAGAAGAGATGGTTAGAGGCTGTGGACATGGTACAGGAGGTGGTCAAAGGCTGCGGACATGGTACAGGAGGTAGTTAGAGGCTGTGGACATGGTACATGAGGTGGTTAGAGGCTTGCAGGGGGGTTGGAAGGCGCAGGGGAGCGGAGAGCACTGGGGGGGGCAAGCAGGGAAAACCAGGGGGGATGTAGAGCACAGGGGGAGGGGGGGAACTGGAGAGCACTGTCTGGGGGGGGGACAGGAAATCACTGAGGGGGAGCCAGGGGGGGGGGGAGATCACTGGGGGAGCCAGACTAAGAGCACGGAGGGGGCTAAAAGAGCACTTAGGGGGGCCAGCAAAGGAAGTTGTATAGGAGGGGGATGGGGCAGCTGCATATAGAGGAATTTAACGTTCCATATTCCTAGTGCAGCTTCTGAGAGGAGGAGAAACAACATTCAGTGACATGAGGAATATGAAAGTTCAATTCCTCTCTATGCAGCTGTCCCATCCCATCCCCCTCCTATCCAGCACACGAGACTCCTCACTGACATTCCACAATAGACTCCTCACTGACATTCCTCACTGACATTCCACAATAGACTCCTCACTGACATTCCACAATAGACTCCTCACTGAAATTCCACAATAGACTCCTCACTGACATTCCTCACTGACATTCCACACTGACATTCCTGACATTCCTGACATTCCTCACTGACATTCCTCACTGACATTCCTGACATTCCTCACTGACATTCCACACTGACATTCCTGACATTCCTCACTGACATTCCTGACATTCCTCACTGACATTCCTCACTGACATTCCTGACATTCCTCACTGACATTCCTGACATTCCTCACTGACATTCCTGACATTCCTCACTGACATTCCACACTGACATTCCTGACATTCCTCACTGACATTCCTGACATTCCTCACTGACATTCCTCACTGATATTCCTGACATTCCTCACTGACATTCCTCACTGACATTCCTGACATTCCTCACTGACATTCCTCACTGATATTCCTGACATTCCTCACTGACATTCCTCACTGACATTCCTGACATTCCTCACTGACATTCCTGACATTCCTCACTGACATTCCTGACATTCCTCACTGACATTCCTCACTGACATTCCACAATAGACTCCTCACTGACATTCCTTCTGCCGCTGCCTTCTTCACACAGATGCGGGCGGCCCGATGGACACCGGCCTGACACCCCCCAGTGCACGCGCCCCCCCCCCTCGCTGGTACGTCCCTGAGAGCGGGACAGTATAGCCACGATTTCTTAGTTTCAGTTTCAGCGGATCAATCTGCCGCAGAGTTCCGAGCCTGTCACGGTCTATTCATATTGAAGAGACCAGTGATCAGGCTTCAGCTGTGCGCTGCGGCAGATTAATCCGCCTAAACCCGAAACACAGAAAATAGTCCCACTTACTGTCCCCGCTCCCACAGAATACAGGGGGCCACGAGACAAAAATAAATAGTTGCACAACACAATTCCATGACTTTTCCAAAACTTAGTAAGTTATCCCATTTTCCAGGACTTTTCCAGTCCTGGAAAGTGTCATGTCAAAATCCCATGATTTTTCCAGGATTTTCATGACCGTACGAACCCTGCTCACAAAAGTGAGTACACTCCTCACATTTTTATACATTTTTTATTACATCTTTTCATGTGACAACACTGAAGAAATGACACTTTGCTACAATGTTCTTTGCCATGAGGTGCCATGTTGAACTTCCAGTGACCAGTATGAGAGTGAGAGCAATAACACCAAAATTTAACACACCTGCTCCCCATTCACACCTGAGACCTTGTAACACTAAGGAGTCACATGACACCGGGGAGGGAAAATTGCCCAATTTGGACATTTTCACTTAGGGGTGTACTCACTTTTGTTGCCAGCAGTTTAGACATTTAGCCTGGGTTCACATCAGTACGATGACAGACATTGCATGTGATTCGGAGCGCACTGCTCTGAAAATCACATGCGATGTCTGTGCGAAGCAAATTCAGCCATACAGATTGTATGGCTGAAATTGCATCGGATTTGGACACAACACGCACAAGACCCTTTTTTGGGTCCGCAGCAGAATCGGATCGTATGGTGGTTCACACCAATGCTATCCGATTCATGTCTGAACTGACAGTTCGCACTGTGATATGCGAACTGATCTGGGGGTGTCGTTAACTCTGTATTGACACCCCCAGCGATTCGCATATAGTAGTGTGACCTGCCTGCGATTGGAATGCGATGGATGCAGTGGATTCGCACGGTTCCCACATCGAATTTATGTGAATTGCCAGGTGAGGAGTACAAAGACAAGTGTGCCTTGCCTACAGTTTAGCATGGTGGTGAGAGTGTCATAGTCTGGCGCTGCATGAGTGCTGCCGGCACTGGGGAGTTACAGTTCATTGAAGGAACCATGAATGCCAACATGTACTGTGACATACTGAAGCAGAGCATTCGGAGACTGGGCCGCAGGTCAGTATTCAAACAAGATTCATCCCCTCCCTTCGGAGACTGGGCCGCAGGTCAGTATTCCAACAAGATAACGACCCCAAACACACACCTCCAACATGACCACTGCCTTGCTAAAGAAGGGTAAAGATGATGGACTGGCCAGGCATGTCTTAAGACCTAGACCCTATTGAGCATCTGTGGGGCCTCCTCAAATGGAAGGTGGAGGAGCACAAGGATGCTGTGTGTAATGGCTGTGTGTTTGGTTATTTTGAGGGGACAGCAAATTTACACGGTTATACAAGCTGTACACTCACTACTTTACATTGTAGCAAAGTGTCATTTCTTCAGTGTTGTCACATGAAAATATATAATAAAACATTTACAAAAATGTGAGGGGTGTACTCACTTTTGTGAGATACTGTATCTTTACACAAATGTTTATCTTTTCATTTCTATATTAAACAGAATAGGTTGTTTTACAAGGTGATCATTTACAATCATTTTAAACTTTTTCTCCCAGAATAAGAGTGAGAATAAAGCTCATACACAGTCCAGTGTCGGACAGCCTGAATAAAATGTATTCTTATCACTGAATCTCTCTTTTATTAGAATTAAGCCTAATATTTTTAGACAGGGTTGCTCAACTCTGATGCAAGCCCAAGATGTGTGTCCATGACAGCTTTTGCTCACATAAAATGGTTGATTACAATGGTTACCATTCCAACAAGAAGCAAAGCAGCCGCAACTGGACAGGGTGTCTGCAGGGCACAGGAAAAGGGTGAGTATTGGGGAAAAAAATAAATTGGAATCTTTCAACAACAAAAAAATATTTCCTGACGCCAACATGGCATACATTTGATATAGCTCTACCCCTATATCCACCCACAAGAGTTGTTTAAATCTATAAAAATTTGACTGAGAGCAACCTCCCCATTCTCCTTTTTGTCCTCAAAATCTACACCCGCAAGACCGTGATGTTGCGATAAGTCCCTATCTGCCGACTGTGTCAGAGTCTGTCTGGGTTCAGCCTCTCCCAGGCGCAGTCCCACATCTTAGGTTGATAAATGCACCAACAAGGTGGGGAGCCCCTTCTGGTGGTCTTTTGGGGCTGAGGAGCTCTCTAATTGGAGAAGTCATAACCTCATGTGGTGCACCTGAGCTGGTGTTTGGTTGCTGCAGTCCATGATGCATGTGTCTCTCTGCACACCTGAGCTGAATTCAAGTGCTGGAGTTAGTCTTGCATTTTCTTTTCTCCTACAGGTATGTGCTATCCCTTTTTGTTTTCCTCCTTTGCCTCTAGCTTCATAAGAGCCCATTCACACTGAACCGACTTGGACCGCGACTTGTCAGCCTGACAAGTCGCGGTCCGTCGCGTTCCCATTGTTCGGTATAGGAACCGTTCTAATAGGAGCGACACAAGTCGCTCCACTTAGAAAAAGGGTCCTGTACTACTTCGGGGCGACCTGGAGCGACTTGCATAGACATTCATTTTATGAAGTCCGTGCAAGTCGCGCCGAAGTCGCGGTGCACGCGACTTCACAAGTCGCCCCCGAAAGTCGTGCCGTGTGAAGCGGCACTTAGGCTTAAAACTTGATTGCAGATCTTTTTCTGCTTGTTGTTCTGTGCTGCCTACACACCACAAGATTAGTTCTGTACTTGTAATTTTGCCACTTACTGTAGGTTCAACCAATGGCCCCATGCACTATTATTGTGAAATGTGTTTTATGGTCACAAAACAAAAAGACACAAGTTCACTGTTGAGATTTCAGTTCATAACTCTTAACTCATACTGCACGTATTTTTTATTAGATGGGGTCAGAATTTCCTTTCATATCTGGATTGAAAAGATCACATCACACACTGTACAATTTTCACATGATAATAATCTCACAATGGGCTGGTACCAGAAATTCGTTTTTCTTTTGTCTGCAGTTTTTTCCTTCATCTGAGGCTTTTCCTGTGACCAGGGTGTGTGCACGATCTGGTCCAAGTTTTGTGGCTGTTTCCAGTCTCAGGGCCGTTGATGGCATCCATGCATGCACTGTGCAGAGGGCATGTGGTGACTATCTTTGCTATGGCATTGCCAGGCTGTGCTGACATCCTTGCTCCAAAAGGAAATTTCTAACACATAACCAAGACCTCCATGTTCCCAGGTAGGGACCATCAGTCTGGTAAGTAAGAAGAGGAAAAAAAAAAAAAGGAGTGCCTTTTCATGAGCATGGCCTTTGCCTTCTGATGCAACTTGGCCTGCTCTCACTCTTGCTTAAGGTCAAGCTAAAAGAGCCTTGCCATGTCATGACAAGTCCAGTGTGGACAGCGGCTCATCTATCCCAGCAGCTCTCACCCAGGAGGTGCAGAAAGTTACCTGTGAGTGTCCCCATTCCTCCCCCCCCTTTGTGCTAATAGCAAAAAAAGGGTAAGAAGTGCTGGGCCTGCGGTGCAGAGCTGTTACCAGACTAACATGTCTGTGGATATTGCCCCCAAGGCCTCTCTAAGGACAAGGAATGCTGTAAGCCAGCAAGTCACGGCCAATCATGGGCAAGTAGTTGGTGAGTAAAGAACAAACCAACAGGATCTACCTTTGTGGGACCACTCTATTGGATCAGGTCGTATATACTACACCTAGTGGTCACTGAGGGTAAAACAGCACTATCACCTCTGAGGAATATATCACTCCAGGATTTTATTTGTTTATATATTTTCACCACTTCACCACCAGGGATTTGCATCCATATGTCTAAATCAGCATTTCACTGTATCACTTTATTGGAATAAACCCACTATAACACTTGTTCACTTGTGGCACAATTATTATTTGCAGATAAAATTCACCATACATTGACAGATTACATTGGTTGTTTACCGACACGGAATTGTGTGGTTTTTAACCCTTCGAGAATTTAATTAATATTTATATTTTAGATTAATTGGTATCACCCCCTTTTTAAAGGGGTTTTTCTGCACATTATTGCACTTTAATCAGCACCTTATTAATTTTTAGGTAGCGCCGTCTCAACCCCTTTGCACACTCACTCTAAGTAGTTGGTGAGTCTCTGAGTTCTCCAGCCATTTATGCCAGCAGACTCCGGGCACAACGTCAAGGACACAGCCCTGAATATGAGTTCAGGGCATCAGAATTAGCTCTTCTAATAAATGAGGCCCTGAGCCCATTACAGCTAACTTTGTTCCTGGCTCTGAGGGCACCTTTATCTAAGCCATTCACCCTTGCCTTACACCTGGCTTTATCAGAGGTAGAAGAGGGTCGGTAGTCCTCCTTGAAGGGGCTAAGCAGGTTTTGAGTGTCTAGGGTCCAGTCATTTATTAGGGCAGTTAGGGAGGCCCGGAATGGGATGACTCAGATGACTGCCTTCAAAGACAAAACATACTTCATGTTTTCAAGACATGTCCTTCCATACTCCAACCAATGGAAAGGTGAAGAGGCTGATTCAAGAGGAATGGTAGTAGTGATGTGAAGTTTTTCATAAGTAAGCAGCAGCAAAATTGTACCCTACTCAGGAGGGAAGTGTGGATTCTCTGGTCAAAAGAATGGCACTGCATCGAGCTAACGCATTTAACATGCCTTGCAGTAACACACACTTTACTGCACTACACCCTATTGTAAAGGTATGGACTCTACCACTTTTATTCTTCCCAGGGAAGATTCACTTTCCATTGGTTTTATACACGAACAGTGAATTGACAGATTTCTGGGAGATTCATGTAGAGTTTCAGGGTTTCAGGGGGTGATTGTAAGCCAGTGATCGCAGTACTTTCAGGCAAGCGCAATACAGTTGGGACCCAGAGTGGAGGTCTGCATCACCCATGAATCACTGAAAGAGCAGATTTATAGTGCTCTTGGTGAGCTTAAAGTGGTTGTAAACTCAAATGCCCAAAACAAATTTATCTTCCATGCTTTTGCTATTTTAACAGTGCAGTGTGTGTGTGTTTTTGTAATCATAAATACCCTTTTCCTGTGTTCTGATTGATGATCAGTGTCCTCCCTCCGCTCTTTATCCCAATCTAAGGGAGCCAAGAGGGAGGCCAAAACAAGAAAAGAATATTCAGCGCTGAACCCAAATTTTGAACAAAGATCAGAAGCCAAGCACCAAAAGGTAATCCTTAAATCCTTTCAAAATAATCAAAAAATTCACAGTGCAGCGCAATCTGAACGATTTCAATGTAATAGAATTCCATACAACCCTATAAAAGGTAATTCAAAAGTGCAATGCAGTCCAAATATCTATAAGGAATATATAGAAAAAATACCATATAACAAAATGCAAACTGGTAAGCAGTCTCTTAATAGCATTCAGAAGCCCAGGTGCTGGTAGTTGTAGCATGCAATGACACACATGAAGTGCTTAATCCCACCACCACAGCTCTCTCTGCCTCTCACCTCCAGAATGCGACCCTACAGGGTCAGTAAGCATTGATAATACACTTGTACTGGATCCTCCTCCTTTTATCCTTGGTTCCAACACGGACTTCAACCGCACCAAGATGGATATTATAAGAATAAAGGACAGGATCTAAGTGCTCTCTGTTATATACGGGCATTAATTTAAAACAAATCATTGCACTTACATTGTAAAGCAGAGTTTGTACGTGTAAAATTACATGAAGCACAGCGGTGATGGTGAGGTTGGCGTCTCTCTGCCCTCTCTCTCCTACTTCCGGGATAGCTACGGGTCATGTGACTTCCCCCGTACGCGTTACGTCCTGTGGGCGGACTTCATCAGCGGGAGAGGAGAACTTCCGCTGGAGCCGCCTAGGTGGCCTGAGCAGAAGTGGGAGCTGGGTACCTGCCAAAACTAGGTACCCACTCCCCACCCCCAAAAAAATGACATGCCAAATGTTGCATGTAAAAGGGGGGGGTGGGAGGAGTCCTTAAAGCAGAACTTCCACTTTTGGGTGGAACTCCGCTTTAAGTTCCTTAGAGCGGCACACTTCCTAGGAAAGTTAAACAGGAGCAATCGATGGTTAGTCTTGCCTTCCTCCTCATAGGAGGCCGAGGCTCTGGTGATTTATTTCTGCTAGTTTGGTCCACTCCACATTCCAGCACTCAAGATCTTTTTGCCAGAATGGAAAATTTCAAGAGCGAATGGAAGGGTGTGCAAGGGCATCTTTTTAAAGGACGCACAGCCGAGGTCCTTTTCAATCCCTTCATCTCCTACAGGAGTCTGGTTGACGTCAACCCCCCTCCACCAGGATAGTGCGCACAGATGGTAAAGCCCCTTTTTTGGGACCCGTGGGCACCATCTACAATAAAACTCTTTTTTTTGGGTGCTTAGGACATCACCCTTCAGAACATTTTTTCATCCTGACCAGACTAGCACATTCCACTCAGTAGGTGGATGTCCGCTCTGATTACATCAATATTATACGACTGCAATGGGGAATGATTCGAAGTCTTCCCTAAGTGAGATTTACAGGCTTTTATTCTCCTCTGTGTCTTGTACAAAGAAGACCGTTGTTTAATTTTAAAGAAAGGGGGTCTTGGTGTGAGATGGACATTTTCAGTTTGTGTGTCTTCATTTCAGGGCTCTCCCCCTCACCAATGACCTTTATGGAGGTTCTAATCTCTGTGTAACCCCTCTGAGGAAATGGGGGTGATTCAAATCCATCATTACTTGGCTGGTTGTCTACTCCTGATATAGAGTCCAGATGACCTACTAGTTCAAAAGGGGATTCTTCTGGCCAGCCTGAGAAATTTTGGTTGGATAGGAGGTGTCAAGGCAGTTGGAGCAGACCTGACCAGTCAGCAATATGGCCCAGTTCAATGCTCACGCGAGCACTTTTCTCCTCCTTCTTTAAATGGGACAAGCAGTTATCAGTTTCCTAATGCAGGGGTCACCTGTAGACATCATTTCTTGCATCCTTATGCAACCTTGGGCACACTGGATTCTCTGGATGTTCCAAAGAATTTCCTTTTTTCAATGCAGAAGGCAGCACTTGAGCCAATTCAACGTGTCTCTCCCCAGGTGTGCAGAAGCCTCTGGTGAGGGGTATAGCAAGGGACCCTCACTTTATCCCGTCCAGTAGGTTCAATATCCGGTACCATTTTCACCACTGATGTCAGTACTTGGCTCCCAATAAATGGTTCTCGGAAGATCTTTCCCATATCACTCAAGTATGGGGCCACCCTCAGCTGAGTCTGTTTGCATAACCATTCATTCACAAGGTGCCTCTCTTTCTACCCTCACCTGTTGGTGGAGGAAGTGGATGCCCTCACTTACCCAAAGAAATAGTCACCTAGCAGATACCTTTCTTCTACTGCCTTTAGTCATGAAGTTCCATGGGAGACTGTTGTCTGAGGGTCTCACTGTGATGCTGATTGGTCCGCAGGCCTTGTGTTTACCCATGGACCTAGTCAGGACCAAGCACTTCAGCTACCAGTGTTTCCACAAAATCTGTTATACAATGGACTGTAAATTGAGGGGGAAGGATTGAAGGACTTGGGCTGTCCTCTGGAAGTGGGTCAATCCTGACAAGGCTCCAGAAAGGACATCAACAAATGCTAATTTACTCTAAAGTCTGGAACAGGTTTTCAGCCTAAGCAGAATTCTGATCCTCAAAAGGTTGCCATCATTGTTATCATTTCCTCACATGGATCTGGATTTGGATTACCTAGTTCTGTAAGGGCTCAAATGTCAGCCATGTCAGCTTTCACCAGGGAAAATGGGCATGTAAGCTGCCAGGGGAATGCTTCACTAGGTCAGTCCTGAGACTTTGCTCTGAGGAGGAATAACGTTCCCCAGTAGGTTTTTATTCTGGTCCTGGATTGCCTTGCCAGGACTTTCTTTGCATCTTTAGAAAGCAGTCTTCAGTGGGACATCACTCAAGAGGCAGTGTAACTCAACTGCAGGCGATAACTTCAAGGGGCAGAGTATCGGCTCTGCAAGCATTTGGAGCTACAGAGTCCTACTTCTTACTCCTTGCGGACAAGTTGCGGCCTATGCCCTTTGAGCTCCTTTGTTCCCAAGGTGGCTTCTGTTTTCATTTCATAAACAAAGTGGAAGTTCCAACCTTTACGGCAGAGACAGTACCTAACCTACACTGGATGCACCAAGTGTCTAAAATGCCTATGTTCAAGCAGCTTCCTAGGTAGAATACTCTGGAAGGTGGTTTGCGTCTCCATTAAGAAAATTTAAAGGAGGAACCCACAGGAAAACCTTGTCATCTTGGAGAGTCAAGGTAATCCAGAAAAAACTTAGAGTGCGGCAAGGCAAAGCCTCCAGAAGTGATACAGGCTCATTCAGCTAGGTCCATTTTTACATCTTTAAATCAGACATTTGCCTATGGAGGCATCTGCAAAGCGGGGGGGATGGGTCCATGGGATGCAACAGAGACTACAATTAAAAGTATTACAGTCTTTGTTTATGCTTCCTTCTATTGTTTTGTTTAAAAAAATAAGATATCACATTAAAAAAAATAAAATACAATATTTCTCTTTTAATGTAGAATCATACTTACCTGGGTGGATGCAGCATCTGTCCCCCACTGGCTCTAACACTTAGAACCGAGCTCAGGGCTCCCTGAGCAGAGAGCTGGTGACTGTCAGTCACTGCTGTCTGCTCTGCCCCCTCGCTCCTCCAACCTCGCTCACTGGAGCGCTGGGCTGTGGAGGGGCGGGAGCAGCCGACTCAGGCTCTCGAGTGCTGGTCCAGGCATGTGGGCAGATCCTGACCATACGGCCGCAAACTTTTCTGAGCCTGGACCAGCTCTGTCACATCAGCTGACAGTGGACTGAAGCCTTTGATCCACAGGAGAAGCTTTGGCTCTACTTCTCTTTTTAAGCCCCGTTCACATACGGGCGACGCTACTTCGCACCACGATCTCCGAGGTCGCGGTGCGAGCAGCGCGCCGCGACCTCGAAGCGGCCGCCACGGACTTCATAACATTGAAGTCTATGGCGGTCGCCTCCTGGTCGCCCCAAAGAAGCTCCGGACCCTTTTTCTAAGTCGGAGCGACTTGTGTTGCTCCTATTAGAACGGGTCTGCAGCTTCCCTATGGGAGGCGACCTGCGGCGACCTGTGAGGCGACCAGGTCGCCTCACAGGTCGCCCTAGTGTGAACCGGGACTAAATATCAGTATTTCACCAAACATGTGTCCATGTACAACAATAACAAATTATGGAACTTTAATGAACATTTGAGTATGATTAGCAAAAAGAAAAACAAATTCCCCACTGATTGAGACTATAATAAACGTACATATGAAGTATAATATGAAGTATAAGGGGTGAGTATGAAAAGTTGTATAAAAATAAAAATGTTATTAATAATATTGGTAAAAACATGTATTTGAGAATGATGGACCATGTATAACATTATAGCACACTTAGCAAAATATTTCCCTGCTGAGGGCTTTATAAAATTGGGCACATGAGCTGTCTGTTAACAGGGAATATACTGTAGTGATCCCGTGGGATATCCACCATCTAAAGGAGGGTGTGTCATCCATTCCCTGTGGAAACAGAAGACAATGAAAAAAGACGCAGTAAAAGGAAGATGGGGGGGGGGGGGCTAAGACTGAGAAAGTGTGAGAGAGGATTAAAGCGGAGTTCCAGCCACATTTTCAACTTCACATCATGCATACCTATATCCCTTTCTAAACTCAATTTGGCTATTTTTTTTTATGTTCCCTTACTTTTTTTTAATGAAAAATAACTTCCATTCCTCCCACTTCCTCCTTATGCAGCCGGGGCTGCCGACGTCATTTCCTGCTTTGCATTGACTCCTGGGAGATGAGTGTCATCAATCCCAGGAGTCAATGTGCCTGCACCGGTGTCCCTCGTCACTTCCGGTGCAGGCGCGTCATTCTCTGCCGATGGATGGAGAACAGCTTCTGGGCATGCATCCCACAGCTGGACCCGGAACCAGCTGTGGGATGACGCGCCTGCCCCGGAAGTGACGAGGGTATAGCATTCTGGGACTCGCAAAATCCAGGAAGAGGGACACTGCGGCTTCAGCTGCCCACACCGCAGATGGCCGCGCTGGACAAGAACTTCACAAGGTAAGTAATTCAAGCTGCATGTACACTAAACAGGGGACAGTTTAGAGGATATAGTTGTTTAAATGCACTAGCCCTGACTATTCTAGGGGTATTTTTTGTAAAAAAAAAAAGTTGAGCTGATCCTCCACTTCTGGGGTCCCCTGCTTGCATTCTTGCTCCTCTTCTGTGTCTGCCCCCATAGCAAACCGCTTGCTATGGGGGGCAGATGTGTGGGCTTGAACTAGAGCGTCCATAGACTGACAGGGCTGCTTGGCCCCATTCCCCACTCTCAGGATTTGATTGACCGCAGCAGGAGCCAATGTTCTGTGAATGTAAGAGGACGTGGATTGGCAGGACGTGGAGAGGATACAGATACAGAAACTTAGGAAAGTAAGTCATTTTGACAACATGAATGTTGCCAAACCAAGATATATGGACTTGATCCAATGCTACGAGCAGGTCTTTTAAGGAATTGTAGGAGGGGTGGTATATTGGCTTTATAAAGTGATATATAAGTGCGGGTGAGTACAATATCCAGATATGGAAGGGTCCATTTAAAAGGAATAGTGGGTTGAAGGAACAGTAAAGTCCACAGAGAAAGAGAAACATTTAATGCCACAGATTGATGGATTCACAGAACCTAGACAGGGCTGTGAAGAGTGTTAGTAGATTGGGAAGGGATGTGTGAGGTGAGGTTATGTATAGAAGGATATCATTTGCAAATAGAGCAATCTTATGGTGGATGCCAGTTATTCCCAGTCCTTAAATGTCTGCATGCTAGCGGATATGCGCCACTAAGAGATCCAGGGCTAAAATGAATACCAGAAGGGACAGGGGGCATGGATAAAGGCATGGACATGAAGACATTGTATCTGATAGTTGTGGAAGTACATTCATAGATTGCAGCTATCCACTGTAGGATATGCAGTTGCAATACCGCATTCAGGTAAGACCATGACAAGGTGTCAAATGCTTTGCTCATATCCAATGAAAGCATCATCATTGCCCAAGAGCGTCTATGTGCCAGGTAATTGAGAATTGGGCACCTAATGTCATCAGAGGCTTGGTGGTGAGGGACAAACCCGACTTGGTCTTTGTGGCTGAGGATATGGAGTAGAGCAGGGATTCCCAAACTGCAGCTGCAGGGCCGTAGTTTGGGAATCCCTGGAGTAGAGAGTTTAACTGCTTTACTAATATTCAGTTAATATTATAATGTCAGTGTTTAATAGTGAGATTGAGCGGTAGGTCACCCAAGTTTGTAGGTCCTTACCAGGGGTGGGGAGCATCATGTTTGCCTTTAACATATTGGGGGAGAGGTGGCCATTCTGTTTGAGTTGGTTGAATAATTTAGTGAAGAAGGGTGCCACCACCTTGTTCAATTTTTTTTTCATATATATTAAAAAAAAAAAAAAAAGGGTGTAGAACTCGCCAGGACCGTGGCATTTTTAGCTCTTTAATCATCTGAAACTACTGGGCTGGCTTCTGCTGCTTACAGGCAGTTCCTTTCTTTCAGTGCTAAGAGCTGCTCACTTACCAGCCACTCACTGTTTCCTCAGTGACTCACCTGGTTACCATTACCTGCCCGGGGGGCGCCCAGAGCTGTATTATCCTGCCGCCGTCATATGACGTCCGGTCAGGATAATACAACCACATTCCCGCCGTCAATTGCCTATAGGGCGGGCGGTAAGTGGTTAAGCAGCTTAGATCATTCCCTCCTCGCCCTTGCATGGTCAATTATATCCACTGTGCTCCTGTGTTTGACCTGGCCTGGCTGACTCCTCTTCCGATACCTGTTCCTGCTTTAGCTCCTTTTCTGGCTTCCTGACCCCGGCTCGTCTGACTACCCATGCTGGCATCCAAATCCTGGCTTTGGTTTTTGACCATGTTCCAGTACTGTTTTTTTTTTTTTTGCCATTTCATTAAAAGGTGTGATTTTAACTGCATTTTCTTTCTCCACCTGGTTTATGGTTCCTGACTGCTACTTCCTCTACACAAATGTCTGTTCAGCTTTTGATGCTGGTTTACTGTGATCTTGGGTAGAGGAACAGAAGGAGAAGGTGTCTTCCAGGGTAGCATTATTAGATTTAGTGTAATTTGGCAAGGTAATATCAAAATTCTTCGAGAATATGCAAAGGAGAGAAGAGAGAGAAGAGATTAGTTCGGGGTGAAGAAGCAAAGAACTGAATTTCATTACATAAAGTTCCATAAAAGATCTGACACATCCAGCAAATGTGACATTCTGTATGGTCTGGTAAACACCAGTACAAGTCTATACAGAAACGTTCCACTATTTGTCTATTAAGAGTAGTTGGCGAGTGTTTGAATAGCCTAGAAGCCACATCTAATTCCCCTTCAAAGAGTGCTATGTAGGACACGTTTTCTTTTTTCCAGCGCAACGAGTGTTGTGCTGTGATGAGATGGCGCAAATCACTGCTTTATAAGCTTTGCAGAGTATGGCGTAAGAAGAAACCAAATGTTTTGTTAGGTGACAATAGTAAACTGAATGCAGCCTAAAGTGGTTACAAGGGCAGAAGTTTTTTTTTTACCTTACTGTATGCAGCTTCCCCCCCTAGCCCCCCTATATACTGTAGATACTTGAGCCCAATCACGATCCACCAATGTGCATGAGAGCAGAGGCTCTCTCGGCTCTCTCCTTCCTCATTGGCTCAGATACCATTGGCTCCTGCTGTTGTCAATCAGAGCTAATGACAAGAGAGCAGGGTCAGAGCCAAGACCCGCTCTGTGTGTCTTACTATGGGGACACTCAGCAGGTGGAAGAGCTAAAAGCACCAGCGGGGGACCCAAGAAGAGGAGGACCGGGGCTGCTCTGTGCACGACCATTGCACTGAGCAGGTATACATAACATGTTTGTTATGTAAAAGAAAAAAAAAGCTGAACCTTTACGATCACTTTAAGATCTTCCTGAATATGGAAAAATGACACAAGGGAGTAATTTAATTTCCAGGACAAGGTGCGTGGCTTTTGTATCAATGAATTGCACCAGACGAGAATAGGATCGTGTTCTGGCCATGGCACTGTCAAAAGAGAGATGGAAGAAATAGGGGAAAGAAAAGAAGGGGAAGCAAAGATGTGATCAATTCTAAAAGGGGTGAGAATAGGGGTGGGAGAAATGTGTGTAATCACGGGATGTGAGGTGGAATAAACTCCATGCATCGACAAGCCCATGTGACTGTAGTACTGCAGCAAAAATCTGAGAAGCTAAGGTTGAAGTTGAAGTATGTGAGGGAGACAAAGTTATATTAAAGTTGAACTTTACCCATACCAGTTGGATAACAAATTAATGTTCTTTAAAGAACACACATTCCACATGAATAATTATGCTACCAAAATTTCTGTGTGCTGTAAATTGACTGCAGCATTGCTCCTATTTCTTAGGACTAGGGGCCACCATTTTGTTGAAGCCCAGAGCAGTCACTTCCTTATTGGAAACTCTCCATCTCCTTGGTCTCACAAACTATATGTCGCTGTCTTCAAATGAACATTTCCATTGCCTTGATTTTATGACTTGGCTCAATTAAAGAAGAGGGTTAACAGATGCTTTACAGTGCTGAAGTTCACAGGCTGCCCATGAGGATGAAAGGACAGAATATCAGGGAGATAAGACACTGTCCTTGTAAACTTAACTCATTTGTGTCTCCCTGGCATCAGTTTGTCCTGTCACTTGTCTTGCTTTTCTTTTTTCCCTCTCTAATCTGTGTTCCCTCTTTACAGTCTGTCATTCCTGCTGTCTTCTTCCCCCTTCAGCAACAATAAATCTTAACCCGGGTACACAAGGGCTGAATGTCAGGAGACATTTGCCAGGTTAAAAAAAAAAAAGAAAACGACGACATTCGGCCCGTGTGTACGTCGGTCTGTCTAACAGAAGCAGCCAACAGACTCTCGATCAGCGCTCCCAGCCAATGCCAGAGAGTACTGATCAGAGTGTTCTAGCAGAGGGGGGGGGGGGGGGGGGGACGTCCCCCATCAGAACACAATAGCTCAGTGGGGGAGATTGCTGTAATAACTTTGCATAGGGAGTACAGCGGCTCCGACCAGAGCTGACAGGTTTTTTCTTCTCGTTCAAACCGCTGGGTTGAAAGAAAAAAACCTACAGTGTGTACCAGGCTTTAAAGTTGTCTAGTGGCTCTAATTTTAGGCACAGTGCCGAGAATAGAGACCACCTGAGTCCACCTGGGTTTTAACCACTTGCCGACGTGCAGACAAAGTGACGTATGGGTACGTCACTCGCCTGTGAGCCAATAGAGGGCGAGCGCATGCCGCCGGAGGCGCGCTCCCGCCCCAGCTTGTTCACGGACACCTCCGCACGAGTGACCGGCGGACCTAATGTCCGCCGGTCACTCGCGATCGACAGTTACAGAGGGAGAAAGGCAGGCGGCTAATGTAAACAAAGCCACCTGTCATTTTCCCTTGTGTAACAGCAGAGATCATACGGTCCTGCTATGTAGGATCGTAGATCTCTGCTGTTACATGAAAAGCCACATCCCTGCACAGTAAGAAGCACGCCCCTAGGGACACACTTAGCCACTGCATCTCTAATAAAGTTAACCCCTTCCCTGCCAGTGTCATTTTTACAGTAACAGTGCATATGTATAGCACTGATTACTGTAGTAATGTCACTGGTACCCCCAAAAGTGTCAAAAATGTCAGTCAAGGGTCCGATCTGTCCGCCGCAATGTTGAAGTCCCGCAAAAAAAAAATCGCAGATCGCCGCCATTACAAAAAAAAACAACAAAAATGACAAAAATTTTTCCCTTAGTTAGTAAACGCAATAACTTTTGAGCAAACCAATCAAAATACGCTTATTGCGATTTTTTTTTTACCAAACATATGTAGCAGAAAACAAATTGGCCAAAAATGTTAAAAAAATTTTGATTTTTACATTTTTTTGGGGAATTTCATATAAAAAATTTGAAAAATATTGTTATTTTTGCAAAATTGTCGCTTTTTTTTGTTTATAGCGCATGATCAAAAAAAATCGCATAGGTGATCAAATACCACCAAAAGAAAGCTCTGTTTGTGGGAAAAAAAGGACATCAAATTCGTTTAGGTACAGCGTCGCACGACCGCACAATTGAACGTTAAAGTCACGCAGTGCCGAATCGCAAAATAGGGCCTGGTCAGGAAGGGAGTAAAATCTTCCGGGGCTAAAGTGGTTAAACAGCATAGCCACTTATTTTAATGTTTTACATACTGTAGCTTTACCTGCAAAAGAGGCCAATCTGAAGTGATCTATCAAGAGAAATTCAGGATTTTTTTTTTTTTTAAAGAGGTTGTAAAAAAAAAAAAAAAAAACCTGTAAGATAAAGGCAAAATAAGCTAGTATGCATTGCATACTAGCTCAATATAAAAAATACTTCTCTTATACTTACCTCAGTGGCGCCCGCACACCGCTGAGATAGCTTACATCTTCCCTGGTGTTTCTTCTGGGTTTGTGGGCTCCAGCGCTGTGAGTAGCGAGAGCCACGATGACGTCACTCCCACGCATGTGTGCTGGAGCCGCCATTTGCGGCGTGGGCTCTGAAGGTCCCGGCACAGTAAGCCATTGGCTGCATGCATTCAGAATATCTCCTAAACTGGCACAGTACCTACAGATAAGCCTTATAATATGATTACCTGTAGGTACACTTAAAAAAGAAGGCTTTACTTCCTCTTTAAGAATCATAGGTCCAATGATGCATATGTCCCCTGCCAGCTCTAAGACTAGGAACCGAGCGATCAAAGACCGCTGATCACTCGGTTCTTAGAGGCTGGCTTGGACTCTCAGTGGCTGACTGGGAGGCTGAGCCAAGTGCAGATTAAGGGTTGTGGGTGGATCCCGACCATATAGTCATGATAATTCCCCAGCCTGGACCCTCTCTGTAATGTCAGCCAAAAAATGGGCCTCAGCCCTCTGTCTGCTGAAAACATGTCACAGGACTGCAGACCAGACTGCGATCCTTTCCTTTTCTTACTAAAGCTGCCCTTTAACCACTTAAGCCCCGGAGGATTTGGCTGCTAAAAGACCAGGGGGTATTTTGCGATTCGGCACTGCGTGACTTTAACGGACAATTGCGCGGTCGTGCGACGCTGTACCTAAACTAATTTGACGTCCTTTTTTTCCCACAAACAGAGCTTTCTTTTGGTGGTATTTATTTGATCACCTGTGCGATTTTTTGATCACGCGCTATAAACAAAAAAAGAGCGTCAATTTTGCAAAAATAACAATATTTTTCACATTTTTTATATGAAATTCCCCAAAAAAGAAAGTAAAAATCAAAATTTAACATTTTCGGCCAATTTGTTTTATGCTACATATGTTTGGTATAAAAAAAAAAATCGCAAAAAGCGTATTTTGATTGGTTTGCGCAAAAGTTATTGCATTTACTAACAAAGGGAAAGATTTTTGTCATTTTTGTTGTTTTTTTTTTAACGCGTTATGGCGGCGATCTGCGATTTTTTTTGCGGTATTGCGACATTGGGGCGGACAGATCGGACCCTTGACTGACATTTTTGACACTTTTGGGGTTACCAGTGACATTTCTACAGTAATCAGTGCTATATATATATGCACTGTTACTGTAAAAATACACTGGCAGTGAAGGGGTTAACTTTATTTGAGAGGGAGGGGCTGTGTGTGTCCCTAGGGGCGTGATTCTAACTGTGATTGGCTGTTTCTTGAGCTGTAGTTACACTGATCAACGGTCCTACATAGTAGAACCGTATGATCAGGGTTTCTACACAGGCGAGAATGACAGGCAGCTTGTTTACACAAGCTGCCTGCCTTTCTCCTCTCTCCCCCGACGATCGCTGAGTGAGCGGCGGACATCGGGTCCGCCGGTCACACACGCGGGAGGGCCCGTGACCGCGCTCGCTCGCTCCCCAGAGCCTCACAGGCTAGTGACGTAAATATACGTCACTTTGCCTGTGAGGGGCTGACTGCCGCAGTAAATCTACTGACGGCAGTCGGCAAGTGGTTAAGAACCAGATTTGAATTCCTATATAACAGTAGAAAATTCAGAATTTTTCATCTTTACAGGTGTTGATGAACACAAGCCTCATTAATTACTTTATACCCCACCATCTACCCCTCGTTAAACCACCTGCAACTGTTAAAAAAAAAGAAATATTATTATTTTGTATGACTTTAGGGGGTTCCCTTTTTCCTTGGTGGAGGCAGCGATCATATAAGTATAAGCTCACAGAAGTGGACTGCGAACACTGGCATCATTCAACCAGGAAGACTGGTGGTATCTTGTAGTGGAGTGGAGAAGAAATATTGCAGTAGACAGCTCCAGATTGGCCAGATTGAAGGATTTTTATTGTTTTACTTGCTAGGCCATAGTTTTTTTTTTCCTTTTTTGAATTTCAAAAGGTGGAGTCATATATCTGGGCAAGGGCATAAATGAGCTTCAGCAAAACCATAAAGATGCTACTTTTTTTTTTTTTTTTGAGAACACAGTGACCAGGAATAGAAAGACCAAATTATTCATCATCTTCGTGTTCACAGTAACCCCTATTAATGTCTGTGACCAAAATGGAGGATGCTCACCTTCTTTAAGAATCTAGTGCCTAGCAACCTTAATGAATCTATCATTTTTTTGAGACAAAGCTTTCTTTTGGTGGTATTTAGTCACCACTGGGGTTTATTTTTTTTAATATATAAAAAGGAGTGAAAAAAAAATGCCAAGACAGTATGAACAGTACTAAAATGACCCCCATTTTGGAAAGTAGGTACCACAAGGGGATCTCATTTTTTGCCACAATTTTTGATTAATGACGAAATATATAATTAGTTGAATTTCATACACTGATAAAAAGTGTCACATGGTACAGACCGTCAGCAGAATACATAAAGGCGCAGTCAGCATTTGTAAAGGGAAGTAACGGGGAAAATGTGCAATAGCTGCAATAAACTGTGGCCTTTGACTTCAACGAACGTGCTGACCTGAATTTCAGTTTGTGTCATCCTACACTCTATAGTGTCAAACAAGGCAACACAAAAATATATTGTGCACATATAGATACCGGTATAAATGAATGAAATGCTAGATGTTAGCTTATAATGCTTAAAAAGACCAGTCAACCTATTTATATAGAGTGGACAAATTAATCACTGCTTACTGTATACTTAGCCATGAGTCTCTACTGCCTTAACTTATGGTCTAGTGTGCCTCAACAATTATACGGACTTGCAAAACAGCACCAAATTCTAGAGGTTGGTTTGAGGGCACTGACGAAACCCTGAGCACCCAGATAAAAAAGTTTAAACAAAAAGGAGAGCATACAAAATTCCACGCAGGTGGTTCTCTTGCTGGGAATTTAACCCTGGCTTCAGTGCTGTAAAGCAAGAATATCCAACTGGTACAAAGCTACCAATGTATTCCCATTTTGAGTAGAAGCACATGGTTTGATTAACCTTCTAGCTCTCTACAAAAATTGCCTACCCAGGGGCACATTCAGCCTTTTAAAGTTGCCAGCTCTGAATTTCTGTATGTCAAAAAGTTTCACTCCTCCCGGTTTCATCAGGTGCCATCACCATATTGCAGAATACAGGGTGATTACATCTATTGACGTCTTTTCAAAAATGTAATATAATTTTTGGGAGGACTGACCTTTTATAGTATCAAATGACTACTAAAAACAATTCAGCATATCTGGTGCAATCTGCTTACATATTGCTTTAGCCTTACTATAGTAAGGAAAAGTGTAATTTCCTGATTTCCAGGAACAGTCCAGGGATTGAAGAGATGTCCCTGAAATGTCTCTGGTTTTTATTGCTGACGGATTTTCCCACAACATTCTACTTTTCCTGCCTATCAGATTCATTTCCTAACACCTATTAATTGTTCATTTCAAAACTCCAACTAAAGCCTCCATTCACACCTTGGCATTTCGTAGCTCAACTCTCAACAACGTTCAAATTGACAAATTGAATTTTTCTCAATGGGCCTGTTCACACCTGGGCATTGTGCTGCTTGTCTCAATAAAATAAAAAAATAAAAAAAACTTCTTTGAGCAGAATTCCATGTTATTGGCCTAATGTGAGCATTTGTACACACAAATTGTCTTACAGGAGCAGATTATGTGCGTATTTGGCCCTTTAGACTTTGAAATGGAAGTACCGTATTTTTCGAACTATAAGGCGCACTGAAAATCCTAAAATTTGATCAAAAACCGGCAGTGCGCCTTATAATCCGGTGCCCCTTATATATGAAAATAGTTTGAAAATTTACCGTTAACTGGATGGTTTGACCAAAGGGGTGCAACCACTGGACATAAGTATCAATCGTTCCTTCAAGGCGAAACTGCTAATCACGTGGGAAAAATGGATGATGGAAGGAGAGCACTCCTTCATGAAGACGGGGAGGCAACGCCGGGCCAGTTATGCCACTGTGTGCCAGTGGATGCCTGGCATAAAGTATCCGCCGGAACTGTCATCCGAGGGTTCGCGATGAGCACCTGTCAGTAAACCTCGCGCGGATCAACGTTCCAAAAAAAAAAAGTGCGCCTTATAATCCGGTGCACCTTATAAATGAAAATAGTTTGAAAATTTACTGTTAACTGATACTGCGCCTTATAATCCTGTGCGCCTTATAGTCGCGAAAATACGGTACCTGAAATACAAGCGCAAACAAGCGTTTTCCAGACGCTCCTACTTAAAAGTCTACGGGGACAAAAATGCAAAAGCCTGCTCCTGTACTGCAAATCAAACGTAAAAACGTGCACAAAAAGCCTCTAAATTACCTAGCTACCCTCATGCTAAGTGTGAATGTTTGTGAAAAACTATATCTATAATTTATAATGTATTGTTCATAAGTTAATAAAAAAAAAAAATCTTAATTTTACTTTTAGATAAAATATAAAATCAAAATTACAAAACAACAATCAGTACAAAAAGGATGCAAAATTGTTTTAATATTGAGCGACCTCACAAATTCTAGATGCCCCATCATGGCAAAGATCAATGTCAGTTCTGCAGCTACCAAGCACAATAATAAATTGGACTACACTGCATTGAAATCAGATACAGTTGCCACCGGTTATTGAGAAAATCAACACTATTTCTTTTCACAATATATGCAGGGGGAACAAAAGAGTGATCATACCTCCTTCTAGCAAAGCATGGCTTTTTTGTAGGATTTTAAATAAAATAAAATATCCGCTAGTTACATGGGAAGAACATTACATTTGCTAGCACATACCTGTTCGCCTTATTTTAGATCAACAACACTGGCAAGCCCTTTGGTACAGGAGGATTGAAGAAAGCTTGAACTCAATCAGATCCTGGGATTGTTTTGTTACTTGCTGATCACATGACTTCCTGAAAGACTTCCCACTCACCTATAACAGCCAAGTATTTAAGGTGGAACTGGCAGTTCACAGGCTGTTTCTGATGCTGCAGTTCCCAGCTAGACCTTTATTTTCTTCTCCTGGTTACAATTCGATGACATATTCGAAAGAATAAGCTACAGATTTTAGTTATACTGTTGTATTATTCCTTTACTTGTTTTCTTGTTTGAGAAGGATGTTCTTCAGTTCTCTACCAGTTTTGAGTCAACTTGTTTTAATTTCATTTTCATGCAGATCTAAAGACAAAGCATTCATTTATATATGCTGTACATTTACATTAGGATCTACCTAAATAGCGATCAGCACTTTCACACATTTATGTGTATTTAATAAATATATATATATATATATATATATATATATATATATATATATATATATATAGGGGTGAACTGACAACTCATGGGGCCCCTGGGCAATAAGAGATCATGGGGCCCCCTGTGTCCCCGTCCACACTCAAGCCACACCTACACAAAGCCCCACCTACATCTTGCACTGTCCATATTACATGTGTTAGTCACAGAATTTCTCTACACTATGTTCAAAAAAAAGTTTATTATAGAAATAAAAGAAAAACAAACTTACATTAAATAAAGTGCAACATAGGTACATTTCCAAAATTAAGGTTTTCATAAATTAACACAATATAACAAGAGCAACAAATGTCTTCTTAGCTGAACGGTTTAATAAAAAAGACCACCATTGTAGGGAGCATTTTTCCCACTGACCAACAATGTAAGGAACCTTCTTCCCACTGACCACCAATGTAAGGAACCTTCTTCTCACTGACCACAGATGTAAGGAGACATTCTTCTCACTGACCCCCAATGTAAGGAGCATTCTTCCCACTGACCACCAATGTAAGGAGCATTCTTCCCACTGACCCCCAATGTAAGGAGCATTCTTCCCACTGACCACCAATGTAAGGAGACATTCTTCCCACTGACCACCAATGTAAGGAGCATTCTTCTCACTGACCACCAATGTAAGGAGCATTCTTTCCACTGACCACCAATGTAAGGAGACATTCTTCTCACTGACCACCGATGTAAGGGACATTCTTCTCACTGACCACCAATGTAAGGAGACATTCTTCTCACTGACCACCAATGTAAGGAGACATTCTTCTCACTGACCACCAATGTAAGGAGACATTCTTCTCACTGACCACCAACGTAAGGAGCATTCTTCCCAATTTTTGTTTATTAAAAGTCTTGCAATCAATAATCATAAAATCAATATACATAAATAAATATATACATATTTACATGAAAATGGAAAAAAATACATAGCAAGTTCTGCTCTCAAATAAAGAATGGCTTTACAGCAAAAACAAAACTCACATCATGAAACTGTCATTACCGGAGAAAATAATCTTAGTAGGACTCACACCACCACACCAGACATCAAACCTGCGAGGTCAAGAAACAAAACCACCCCCATTATGCATGCAGCCCTTCTTCAAAAATGAAGATATTAACCAACAAAAGCTAAGGGCGTGAAAGAAATAGCATAGGAAAAAAGCTTTTCACCCAGAGATGGACAGTTCACCAAAAGCAGGTCTGATATTCCTCCACGCCCTTATCCAGACCGCTCGAGGCTCCCTGCCCTTCTCAAGACCCCGAATCTTCCCAACCTCACCAAGAATATCGTACACCACCACCTCGACAGGGAGGACTTTCTTCCGCAGGGTAATCTGGCACCGTGCATTCCACGTGAAGTAACGGACAACTATACTAACTAGAAAAAGTGTATCCAAATCAAAATCCCAGCGAGTCGGGAATGCCCCGTACACCCACTCCGCATAACTCATGCGATAGAGAAAGGGGATGCCTAGAGCCCTCCCCACCCTTTTATACACCTCTATGTTAAAGGGACACTGGAGCAAAAAGTGGTCCATAGACTCCACTTTACCAACACACTCCGCTCTAGGACAATCCCGATCATCCACAGGGCGATGCTTCAGGTTCCCTCTCACATAGAGCCTTCCATGGAAAGCGAGCCAGGCTTGATCCCTAAACTTCAAAGGGATTCTTCCTAAGTTAATTAAACGCAACCCCTCCCTCATTACGGGGCCTGGGCAATCCCTTAAGGTCAGCGACACACTGAAAGCAGAGCCCAAAATCCTCTTCTCCAGAAGCTTTCTGGGGAGGGACTTGATATCCCCCACTGTCACCTGCCACTGCCTAAGTATTTTCAGACACGGGGCAACATAAGCCGGAAGCTTGCCATGTCGGACTCTCAGACTTTTCACTGGCCCGTCATCTTCCCAGCATCGCAGAAAAGGCCTAAACCAAGATTGAAAAATACCCACCCATCCCGGCGGGGTCTCTGCTAACATATTACCAAGATTATACTTTAAAAAAAGCAGAGAAAAGAAAACTATAGGGTTGACCATTCCTAAACCACCCTCCCACCTGGACAGGTAAGTTACATTGCGTTTGATCAGGTTCAGCCTATTTCCCCATAACAGTTGGAAAAAGCAGCTGTACACCCTTGCATAGAGAGATTCCGGCAAGATACAGACAAAGCTGACATATAAAAAGATTGGGATCAGGTAAGTTTTAATCAAGTCAACCCTTTCCCTCAAGGAAAGTTTCCATTTCTTCCAGCTTGCCACCTTGGCATTGGCATTCAACAACCTGCTTTCCCAATTTCGATGACCATAGTCACCAGGACCAAATTTGATGCCCAACACTTTAATTTCCTGCTGGGGCTCTGGGAAGGCATCCGGAAGTTCGAAGCTTTCACCCTCCTCACCCATCCAGAAAACTTCACTCTTTTCATGATTGATTTTAGAGCCAGAAGCCTCAGTGTACTGCTCTATCACAGAGACCACCTCCTGCGCCTCCTCCATCCCAGAGATAATAACAGACACATCATCGGCATAGGCCACGACCTTCAAAGGCGGCACACCAGCAATGCCCAAAGGCACCCCACACAACGACCCACTCTCTAACCTTCTTATGAAGGGGTCGATTGCGAATACATATAGCAGGGGGCTCAAAGGACACCCCTGGCGCACACCAGAGCCAACCTCAAAAGGCCGTCCAACCCAACCATTAACAAGTGGGAAGCTCTCAGCCCCTTTATATAATGTTTTCAGCCAATCAATAAACCTCCCCTGCAGGCCGTATCTACCAAGTAGCAAATACAGGTACTCATGATTGACTCGATCAAAAGCCTTCGCCTGATCCAATGCCAGCAAGTACTTTCTCCATCCAGCAGCCCTGCATCGCTCCAAAGCCTCCCGGACAGCTAAAATTGCTGAAAAGGTACTTCTGCCCTGGACCGAGCAGTGCTGATGATTGGACAACAAATCGCCTGCTACTGACGACAAGCGCCAAAAAAGAATCTTTGCCAAAATCTTTCTATCAACATTGAGAAGACTGATGGGGCGCCAGTTCTCAATTATTGAGGGGTCTTTACCTTTTGACAGAAGAATCACAGCGGATTGCCTCATGGAGGGAGGGAGAGAACCCTCTTCTAAACAGCTGTTATAAACCTCCGCTAAAAAGGGAGCCAGAATGGACTTAAAACACTTGTAAAATTCAGCTGTCAACCCATCTGGCCCAGGCGACTTTTTGGTAGCCAGCTTCTCTATAGCACGAACTACCTCATCCGCTGAAATTGGTTCTGTCAAATCCATCAAAGGCAATGTATCATTTCCCAATCCTGGAGTAGAATCCAGAAAGCTTTCCATCCTGTCCCGACTAAGGTCCTTTCTTCCCAGAAGGTCTGCGTAATATGACCTGAAGATCTCCAGGATCCCTGATCTGGACTTCACCAGGGAACCCGTACGATCCCTCAGACCTATGACCGTCTTAACTGCTATGCCTTGCTTACAGTTCTGGTAAGGATCAGGCGAGTGATATTTCCCATAATCTCTCTCCAGAACCAAGGAGGCATGCCGGTCGTATTGACACTTCCTAAGAAGAAGCTTTACCTCCGAGATCTCCCCTGGATCTCCTCCATACGAGACAAGACGATCAAGCTTCCTCCTCAAATGCTGGTAGGCAATATACATACCAAGCTGCTTCTTCTTACTTATGGCCTTGAAAAGTCCAATCGCCCTTTGTTTCACAAGCTCCCACCACTCTGACTTACTGCTGCAAAAGTCCAGAATAGAAACCTGTGCCTGAAAAAAATCCTCAAAGGATTGTCTTACCTCTACATCTTCCAGGAGAGCCGAATTCAGTTTCCAGGTACCCCTTCCCCTGGGTGGAGTGTCCGAGGCATTCAGAGTCACAGACAGCATACAGTGGTCAGAGAACTCCACCGCCCTCAACTCAGGAGCCGAGAAAGCAGAGTTCTCCTTTAAAAAAAAACTGTCTATCCTACTCTGACTATTCCCTCTCTGAAATGTGAATCCTGTGCTGCCAGGGCAGTGCTTAATGTGCACATCTACCAGGCCTGCTTGTCTAACCATATCTCTAAGAAAAACGCTATCATAACCCAGCCTGTCTATGGAGACCCTCCTGTCTTCAGGCCTAATTATGGTGTTAAAGTCACCTCCAAAGACAACCTGCTGGGATGTAAAAAGGAAGGGCTTGATCTTTGTGAAGAGGCATTTCCTGTCCCATTTTGACTGCGGTCCATAGATATTGATCAGGCGCAGGTCCTGCCCCCTAACAGAGACGTCTAAGACCATGCATCTCCCCATTTCTACCTCAATTACCCGCCGGCATGTTACCATATCGGTTTTAAAAAGAACCGCAACTCCGCTGCAAGGCTCAGCCGCAAGAGACCAAAAGGAGGGACCGCATCTCCACTCCCTTTTTGCTAGATGGACATCGGCCAAAGTATTGAGCCAGGTCTCTTGCAAAAATAAAATCTCAGCATCAAACTCACTGAGCAAAAATAAGGCAATATCACGAGCTCTTGCAGATTTCACGCTGGCGACATTAATGGTCGCCACCTTTATCAGAGCGGGCACTGCCATCAGGATGATTGGGGTAGTCGTTTCTTAACCTCCACCACACTCTCATCACCCGAGACAGCTCTTTTTACACTATGTGACTCCCCCTCATCCATAGATGAAATGGATAAATCGGATACTAACTCCTCCCCTGATAACACAGAAAATGAGTTGCCAAGAGGAACCCCTCCTGGCTCTAACTGTAAGGAGGAAACGACCGCTTTACTGGTTTTCCTCTTTTTCTTTTTCTTCCTCCTTGTCCTCTCCCACCCCTCCTCATCCGAATCCTCCACAACAGAGGGTGAGACATGGGACATGGACACCCCTCCCTCAACCCCATCGACCCCACCACCATCCAGCACCCCTGCACCCTCTTGGCCGCGTTTGCGGTGTCGAGAGACAGGGACTGGAGGTGGAGTAGGCCGAGGGGGAAGATCCACTATACCCGCCCCCCCAGCCGCTTCCGCTAGTCTGGAGGATCTACGCACAGTAGATGTAGGAACAACCACAGGAGGGACAGACTCAGGGACCACATCACCAGGGGAAACAAAATCTGACACAACAGACACAGGAAGGACAGACTCAGGGACCACATCACTAGGGGAAACAGAATCTGACACAACAGACACAGGAGGGGCAGCAACAATTTCCTCTCTAACTTCAGCTGCTTCATCTTCTTTATCAAGCCTCTGCAGCTCAGTCTCCAATCCTGGCAAGTTATGCAGTGCTTCTGGGCACTGGCTATATGGATGACCCAGCTGCTGGCACAAATTGCACCGAATCTGGGTGCATTCTCTGGCCAAATGGCCTAAATCCTGGCACAGTGAGCACTTCTTGTGGGTGCAGGACGATGCAAAGTGGCCTTTATCACCACATTTATTACATACCTTAGGCTGACCCTGGTAGAAAATGGCCAGCCTATCCCTACCCAGAAAGGCTGAGCAGGGAAGGTGCTGAACTACATCGCCCAGCACCCCCAATTTTAGTGACACTGTCCAGGCCCCTGTCCATATCCCATGCTCATCAAGGACCTTCCGCAGTGGAGTGAGGACCTCGCCATATCGGCGTAGCCATACTAATAAATCAGCCTCTGGTATGGATTCGTTACGCACCAAAATGGTCACTGATTTTATCAGAGGCTGCCTTGAAATCACTTTTGGCACCAAACCACTCCACTGCTGAAGGCCCTTGCATCTCCTAAATCTCTCCCAGAAGAGATCCAAACTTTCAGGTTTTACAAACGACAAATCAAATTCATAACTCCCCACCGGGCAAATTAAAGCAAAAATATCACAGGCTTTAAACCCCATTTCCAAAATCAACTCAGCCACCCTCCCCCTTACTGGTGGAGTTCCATCCCCCACCCACCTCAACTGTACCACATTCCTCCTCCTATACCCACCAAACCTCCCTGAATTTTGACTAATAACAGAATTCCCACCACCCACCCTGGTGTGACTCCCCAAAGCTGAAGCATAGCTTCCAACATTCCTCCCAGCAGAAAATCCATCAGTTTTTTTTAAATTATCTGACACAGATAACGATTGCACAGATTCGGGATTGATCTGTGCAATCTAATCTTTCCTCTGCTGAGCAGGAGGAGAAATTTCATTTTTATTTTTCCCAGCATTACTAACCCCTTCACCACCACCCACCACATTCATTGCTTTAACATTAATGTCATTTTTTATACTTGCTGGGATATTTATTATTGCTGTTGTCTTCACAGCAGAATCCATAGTTGCTGCTGCACTGGTAAGAACTCCAGCTGTCATCTTCTCTTCCACTAGGACAGGGTTTTCAGCTGTGGAAATAGCATTCTGTTTTAACACAGCAGCAGGTAAAGCATTGCAGGATACTTCCATTGCTACTTCCACTTCACTTCCAGCACTATGTTGATCCCCTCCCCCACCAGAAATCAGCTGGTCAATCAGCACTGGAAGACTGGGAGGCTCAGGTGAACATGAAGCATGCTCTTTGGAGCTGGCAGCCATTTTGCTTGCTGTGGGACTACTGGTCTCAGCCAGACCAGCAAAATCCATGCCTGGGGTGTTAGATGCAGGTCCATCCACATTCATCTGATGGTCCAGGGATTCCTTGGTCAGGGATTTTCCTTGCATGTCTCTCGGTTTCTCCACAGCGGTAACTCCAATAGGTAGTTGTATGCAGAGCTCCTTCTCACCTGGGACACCATCCACTACAGCAGATGGGGCAGACATGCTGGAAGGCAGCATGGTGTACTGGGATTTCTCCACCAGTACTGGCTTTGCTGACTTGAATCTCCTCTGCTCATCCTCAGGGACTTCGGATGGATCATCAGAAAAGACAAACTTGTCTGCTTTCAGGGGTGACTCCATCTGCTGGATGAATGTCAGGGATCCATGTCCACTCTCAACCCCCTGGCTGGTTGCCGCTGGTGATTCCCAGTTCTGGCATGGGGGGAGAGGTGCAGAGGCAGATGGAGCCGGGTCATTCATTAACTGAGCCTGCTGATCCACAGAACTTGCTGATGCTTGGCTGGTAAAACGCCTCTCATTGTCAAACTTTTCTTTAAATGCTCCACTTCTATCTTTCAGCCTTTCCAATAATAAAGATTGTTCCTTTACCTTTTCTTCCAATTCCTGTAACTCAGGCTTCATGGCTGTGCGATTTTTACTCCAGGCCTGGAAATACTTGGTTTTGAAGGATATGTGTTCAGCCTTCAAAACTTTAAGTTTTTCTTCCGCTCTCCCAATCGCCCTAAAACGATTGATAACCTTCTGGCTGAAGACATCCGCATTCTCACCGGGGCCTGGACCCACAGACAGGTCCTCCACCTCCTCCTCACTAGGCCCCGTGTCATCAGGGGGATCCCTCCCAGGGCCTCCCCCAGGATCAGGCATTGTTCCTGGGCCAAGCTAGCAAGCAAGGCCCAGGCTTGAAAAGGGCTGGATCTCACAGAGAGCTCCTTGGGTGTGTCCTCCTCCTTCTTCCCACTGACCACCAATGTAAGGGACATTCTTCCCACTGATTACCAATGTAAGGAACCTTCTTCCCAATTTTTGTTTATTAAAAGTCTTGCAATCAATAATCATAAAATCAATATACATAAATAAATATATACATATTTACATGAAAATGGAAAAAAAAAATACATAGCAAGTTCTGCTCTCAAATAAAGAATGGCTTTACAGCAAAAACAAAACTCACATCATGAAACTGTCATTACCAGAGAAAATAATCATAGTAGGACTCACACCACCACACCAGACATCCAACCTGCGAGGTCAAGAAACAAAATCACCCCCATTATGCATGCAGCCCTTCTTCAAAAAGAAGATATTAACCAACAAAAGCTAAGGGCATGAAAGAAATAGCATAGGAAAAGAGCTCCTCACCCAGAGATGGACAGTTCACCAAAAGCAGGTCTGATATTCCTCCACGCCCTTATCCAGACCGCTCGAGGCTCCCTGCCCTTCTCAAGACCCCGAATCTTCCCAACCTCACCCAGAATATCGTACACCACCACCTCAACAGGGAGGACTTTCTTCCGCAGGGTAATCTGGCACCGTGCATTCCACGTGAAGTAACGGACAACTATACTAACTAGAAAAAGTGTATCCAAATCAAAATCCCAGCGAGTCGGGAATGCCCCATACACCCACTCCGCATAACTCATGCGATAGAGAAAGGGGAGGCCTAGAGCCCTCCCCACCCTTTTATACACCTCTATGTTAAAGGGACACTGGAGCAAAAAGTGGTCCATAGACTCCACTTTACCAACACACTCCGCTCTAGGACAATCCCGATCATCCACAGGGCGATGCTTCAGGTTCCCTCTCACATAGAGCCTTCCATGGAAAGCGAGCCAGGCTTGATCCCTAAACGTCAAAGGGATTCTTCCTAAGTTAATTAAACGCAACCCCTCCCTCATTACGGGGCCTGGGCAATCCATTAAGGTCAGTGACACACTGAAAGCAGAGCCCAAAATCCTCTTCTCCAGAAGCTTTCTGGGGAGGGACTTGATATCCCCCACTGTCACCTGCCACTGCCTAAGTATTTTCAGACACGGGGCAACATAAGCCGGAAGCTTGCCATGTCGGACTCTCAGACTTTTCACTGGCCCGCCATCTTCCCAGCATCGCAGAAAAGGCCTAAACCAAGATTGAAAAATACCCACCCATCCCGGCGGGGTCTCTGCTAACATATTACCAAGATTATACATTAAAAAGAGCAGAGAAAAGAAAACTATAGGGTTGACCATTCCTAGACCACCCTCCCGCCTGGACAGGTAAGTTACATTGCGTTTGATCAGGTTCAGCCTATTTCCCCATAACAGTTGGAAAAAGCAGCTGTACACCCTTGCATAGAGAGATTCCGGCAAGATACAGACAAAGCTGACATATAAAAAGATTGGGATCAGGTAAGTTTTAATCAAGTCAACCCTTTCCCTCAAGGAAAGTTTCCATTTCTTCCAGCTTGCCACCTTGGCATTGGCATTCAACAACCTGCTTTCCCAATTTCGATGACCATAGTCACCAGGACCAAATTTGATGCCCAACACTTTAATTTCCTGCTGGGGCTCTGGGAAGGCATCCGGAAGTTCGAAGCTTTCACCCTCCTCACCCATCCAGAAAACTTCACTCTTTTCATGATTGATTTTAGAGCCAGAAGCCTCTGTGTACTGCTCTATCACAGAGACCACCTCCTGCGCCTCCTCCATCCCAGAGATAATAACAGACACATCATCGGCATAGGCCACGACCTTCAAAGGTGGCACACCAGCAATGCCCAAAGGCACCCCACACAACGATCCACTCTCTAACCTTCTTATGAATACATATAGCAGGGGGCTCAAAGGACACCCCTGGCGCACACCAGAGCCAACCTCAAAAGGCCATCCAACCCAACCATTAACAAGTGGGAAGCTCTCAGCCCCTTTATATAATGTTTTCAGCCAATCAATAAACCTCCCTTGCAGGCCGTATCTACCAAGTAGCAAATACAGGTACTCATGATTGACTCGATCAAAAGCCTTCGCCTGATCCAATGCCAGCAAGTACTTTCTCCATCCAGCAGCCCTGCATCGCTCCAAAGCCTCCCGGACAGCTAAAATTGCTGAAAAGGTACTTCTGCCCTGGACCGAGCAGTGCTGATGATTGGACAACAAATCGCCTGCTACTGACGACAAGCGCCAAAAAAGAATCTTCGCCAAGATCTTTCTATCAACATTGAGAAGACTGATGGGGCGCCAGTTCTCAATTATTGAGGGGTCTTTACCTTTTGACAGAAGAATCACAGCAGATTGCCTCATGGAGGGAGGGAGAGAACCCTCTTCTAAACAGCTGTTATAAACCTCCGCTAAAAAGGGAGCCAGAATGGACTTAAAACACTTGTAAAATTCAGCTGTCAACCCATCTGGCCCAGGCGACTTTTTGGTAGCCAGCTTCTCTATAGCACGAACTACCTCATCCGCTGAAATTGGTTCTGTCAAATCCATCAAAGGCAATGTATCATTTCCCAATCCTGGAGTAGAATCCAGAAAGCTTTCCATCCTGTCCCGACTAAGGTCCTTTCTTCCCAGAAGGTCTGCGTAATATGACCTGAAGATCTCCAGGATCCCTGATCTGGACTTCACCAGGGAACCCGTACTATCCCTCAGACCTATGACCGTCTTAACTGCTATGCCTTGTTTACAGTTCTGGTAAGGATCAGGCGAGTGATATTTCCCATAATCTCTCTCCAGAACCAAGGAGGCATGCCGGTCGTATTGACACTTCCTAAGAAGAAGCTTTACCTCCGAGATCTCCCCTGGATCTCCTCCATACGAGACAAGACGATCAAGCTTCCTCCGCAAATGCTGGTAGACAATATACATACCAAGCTGCTTCTTCTTACTTATGGCCTTGAAAAGTCCAATCGCCCTTTGTTTCACAAGCTCCCACCACTCTGACTTACTGCTGCAAAAGTCCAGAATAGAAACCTGTGCCTGAAAAAAATCCTCAAAGGATTGTCTTACCTCTACATCTTCCAGGAGAGCCGAATTCAGTTTCCAGATACCCCTTCCCCTGGGTGGAGTGTCCGAGGCATTCAGAGTCACAGACAGCATACAGTGGTCAGAGAACTCCACCGCCCTCAACTCAGGAGCCGAGAAAGCAGAGTTCTCCTTTAAAAAAAACCTATCTATCCTACTCTGACTATTCCCTCTCTGAAACGTGAATCCCGTGCTGCCAGGGCAGTGCTTAATGTGCACATCTACCAGGCCTGCTTGTCTAACCATATCTCTAAGAAAAACGCTATCATAACCCAGCCTGTCTATGGAGACCCTCCTGTCTTCAGGCCTAATTATGGTGTTAAAGTCCCCTCCAAAGACAACATGCTGGGATGTAAAAAGGAAGGGCTTGATCTTTGTGAAGAGGCATTTCCTGTCCCATTTTGACTGCGGTCCATAGATATTGATGAGGCGCAGGTCCTGCCCCCTAACAGAGACGTCTAAGACCATGCATCTCCCCATTTCTACTTCAATTATCCGCCGGCACGTTACCATATCGGTTTTAAAAAGAACCTCAACTCCGCTGCAAGGCTCAGCCGCAAGAGACCAAAAGGAGGGACCGCATCTCCACTCCCTTTTTGCTAGATGGACATCGGCCAAAGTATTGAGCCAGGTCTCTTGCAAAAATAAAATCTCAGCATCAAACTCACTGAGCAAAAATAAGGCAATATCACGAGCTCTTGCAGATTTCACGCTGGCGACATTAATGGTCGCCACCTTTATCAGAGCGGGCACTGCCATCAGGATGATTGGGGTAGTCGTTTCTTAACCTCCACCACACTCTCATCACCCGAAGCAGCTCTCTTTACACTATGTGACTCCCCCTCATCCATAGATGATAAAGAAGTAGATAAATCGGATACTAACTCCTCCCCTGATAAAACCGAAAATGTGTTGCCAAGAGGAACCCCTCCTGGCTCTAACTGTAAGGAAGAAATGACCGCCTTACTGGTCTTCCTCTTCTTCTTTTTTTTCCTCTTTGTCCTCTCCCACCCCTCATCATCCGAATCCTCCACAACAGAGGGTGAGACATGGGACATGGACACCCCTCCCTCAACCCCATCGACCCCACCACCATCCAGCACCCCTGCACCCTCTTGGCCGCGTTTGCGGTGTCGAGAGACAGGGACTGGAGGTGGAGTAGGCCGAGGGGGAAGATCCACTATACCCGCCCCCCCAGCAGCTTCCGCTAGTCTGGAGGATCTACGCACAGTAGATGTAGGAACAACAGGAGGGACAGACTCAGGGACCACATCACTAGGGGAAACAGAATCTGACACAACAGACACAGGAGGGACAACAACAATTTCCTCTCTAACTTCAGCTGCTTCATCTTCTTTATCAAGCCTCTGCAGCTCAGTCTCCAATCCTGGCAAGTTATGCAGTGCCTCTGGGCACTGGCTATATGGATGACCCAGCTGCTGGCACAAATTGCACCGAATCTGGGTGCATTCTCTGGCCAAATGGCCTAAATCCTGGCACAGTGAGCACTTCTTGTGGGTGCAGGACGATGCAAAGTGGCCTTTATCACCACATTTATTACATACCTTAGGCTGACCTTGGTAGAAAATGGTCAGCCTATCCCTACCCAGAAAGGCTGAGCAGGGAAGGTGCTGAACTACATCGCCCAGCACCCCCAATTTTAGTGACACTGTCCAGGCCCCTGTCCATATCCCATGCTCATCAAGGACCTTCCGCAGTGGAGTGAGGACCTCGCCATATCGGCGTAGCCATACTAATAAATCAGCCTCTGGTATGGATTCGTTACGCACCAAGATGGTCACCGACTTTATCAGAGACTGTCTTGAGATCACCTTTGGCACCAAACCACTCCACTGCTGAAGGCCCTTGCACCTCCTAAATCTCTCCCAAAAGAGATCCAAACTCTCAGGTTTCACAAACGATAAATCAAATTCATAACCTCCCACCGGGCAAATCAAAGCAAAAATGTCACAGGCTTTAAACCCCATTTCCAAGACCAACTCGGCCACTCTCCCCCTTACTGGCGGCGTTCCATCGCCCTCCCACCGCAACTGTACCACATTCCTCCTCCTATACCCACTAACCAACCCCCCAACAAACCTCCTTGAATTGCGATTATTAACCGAAACCCCACCACCCACCCTGGTGTGACTCCCCAAAACTGAAGCATAGCTTCCAACATTCCTCCCAGCAGAAAATCCATCAGTTTGTTTTGAAACATCCGACACAGACATAACAGATAACGATTGTACAGATCCGGGATTGATCTGTACAATCGATAAATCTTTCCTCTGCTGAGCAGGGGGAGAAATGTCATTTCTATTTTTCCCAGCAATATTATCCCCTTCACCACCACCCACCACATTCATTGCTTTATGATTATTGTCATTTTTAATACTTGCTGGGATATTTGTTGTCTTCACAGCAGAATCCATAGTTGGTGCTGCACTGGTAAGAGTTTCAGCTGTCATCTTCTCTTCCACTGGGACAGGGTTTTCAGCTGTGGAAATGGAATTCTGTTCTAGCACAGCAGCAGGTAAAACACTGCAGGTAACTTCCATGGCTGCTTCCATTCCAAACACAGCAGCATGCTGATCCCCTCCCCCACCAGCAATCAGCTGGTCAATCTGCCCTGAAACACTGGGAAGCTCTGGTGAAAGTGAAACAGACTCCTTGGAGCTGGCAGCCATTTTGCTTTCAGAGGGACTACTGGTCTCAGCCAGACCAGCAAAATCCATGTCTGGGGTGTTAGATGCAGGTCCATCCACATTCACCTGATGGTCCGGGGATTTCACGGTCAGGGATTTTCCCTGCATGTCTGTACTGGTTGTGTTCACAGCAGAATCTCCAATAGGTAGCTGTAGGCAAAGCTCCTTCTCACCTGGGACACCATCCACTACAGCAGGTGGGGCAGACATGTTGGATGGCAGCATGGTATACCGGGATTTCTCCACCAGTACTGGCTTTGCTGGTTTGTATCTCCTCTGCCCATCCTCAGGGATTTCTGATGGATCATCGGTGAATGCAAACTTATCTGCTCTCAGGGGTGACTCCATCTCCTGGATGAATGTCAGGGATCCATGCCCACTCTCAACCCCCTGGCTGGTTGCCGCTGGCGATTCCCAGTTCTGGCATGGGGGGAGAGGTGCAGAGGCAGATGGAGCCGGGTCATCCCTTACCTGAGGCTGCTGATCCACAGAACTTGCTGATGCTTGGCTGGCAAATCTCCTCTCATTATCAAATTTTTCTTTAAACACTCCGCTTCTATCTTTCAACTTTTCCAGTAATAAAGATTGTTTCTTTACCTTATCTTCCAATTCCTGTAGCTCAGGCTTCATGGCTGTACGATTTTTACTCCAGGCCTGGCAGTATTTGGCTCTGAAGGATTTATGTTCAGCCTTCAAAACTTTAAGCTTTTCTTCAGCTCTTCCAATCGCCCTAAAACGATTGATAACCTTCTGGCTGAAGACATCCGCATTCTCATCGGGGCCTGGACCCACAGACAGGTCCTCCACCTCCTCCTCACTAGGCCCCGTGTCATCAGGGGGGTCCCTACCAGGGCCTCCCCCAGGATCAGGCATTGTTCCTGGGCCAAGCTAGCAAGCAAGGCCCAGGCTTGAAAAGGGCTGGTTCTCACAGAGAGTTCCTTGGGTGTGTCCTCCTCCTTCTTCCCACTGACCTCCAATGTAAGGAGCATTCTTCCCACTGACCACCAATGTAAGGAGCATTCTTCCCACTGACCACCAATGTAAGGAACCTTCTTCCCACTGACCACCAATGTAAGGGACATTCTTCCCACTGATTACCAATGTAAGGAACCTTCTTCCCACTGACCACCAATGTAAGGAGCATTCTTCCCACTGACCACCAATGTAAGGAACCTTCTTCCCACTGACCACCAATGTAAGGAGCATTCTTCCCACTGACCACCAATGTAAGGAGCATTCTTCCCACTGACCACCAATGTAACGAGCATTCTTCACACTGACCACCAATGTAAGCAGCATTCTTCCCACTGATTACCAATGTAAGGAGCATTCTTCTCACTGACCACCAATGTAAAGGAGCATTCTTCTCACTGACCACCAATGTAAGGAGCATTCTTCCCAATTTTGTTTATTAAAAGTCTTGCAATCAATAAGCATAAAATCAATATACATAAATAAATATATACATATTTACATGAAAAGGGGGGGAAAAAAAAACATAGCAAATTCTGCTCTCAAATAAAGACTGCCTTTACAGCAAAAACAAAACTCACATCATGAAACACATCATTACCGGAAAAAATTATCTTAATAAGACTCACACCAGACATCAAACCTGCGAGGTCAAGAAACAAAACCACTCCCATTATGCATGCAGCCCTTCTTCAAAAATGAAGATATTAACTAACAAAAGCTAAGGGCGTGAAAGAAATCGCATAGGAAAAAAGCTTTTCACCCAGAGATGGACAGTTCACCAAAAGCAGGTCTGATATTCCTCCACGCCCTTATCCAGACCGCTCGAGGCTCCCTGCCCTTCTCAAGACCCCGAATCTTCCCAACCTCACCCAGAATATCGTACACCACCACCTCGACAGGGAGGACTTTCTTCCGCAGGGTAATCTGGCACCGTGCATTCCACGTGAAGTAACGGACAACTATACTAACTAGAAAAAGTGTATCCAAATCAAAATCCCAGCGAGTCGGGAATGCCCCGTACACCCACTCCGCATAACTCATGCGATAGAGAAAGGGGATGCCTAGAGCCCTCCCCACCCTTTTATACACCTCTATGTTAAAGGGACACTGGAGCAAAAAGTGGTCCATAGACTCCACTTTACCAACACACTCCGCTCTAGGACAATCCCGATCATCCACAGGGCGATGCTTCAGGTTCCCTCTCACATAGAGCCTTCCATGGAAAGCGAGCCAGGCTTGATCCCTAAACTTCAAAGGGATTCTTCCTAAGTTAATTAAACGCAACCCCTCCCTCATTACGGGGCCTGGGCAATCCCTTAAGGTCAGCGACACACTGAAAGCAGAGCCCAAAATCCTCTTCTCCAGAAGCTTTCTGGGGAGGGACTTGATATCCCCCACTGTCACCTGCCACTGCCTAAGTATTTTCAGACACGGGGCAACATAAGCCGGAAGCTTGCCATGTCGGACTCTCAGACTTTTCACTGGCCCGCCATCTTCCCAGCATCGCAGAAAAGGCCTAAACCAAGATTGAAAAATACCCACCCATCCCGGCGGGGTCTCTGCTAACATATTACCAAGATTATACTTTAAAAAAAGCAGAGAAAAGAAAACTATAGGGTTGACCATTCCTTGACCACCCTCCCGCCTGGACAGGTAAGTTACATTGCGTTTGATCAGGTTCAGCCTATTTCCCCATTTCCACAACAGTTGGAAAAAGCAGCTGTACACCCTTGCATAGAGAGATTCTGGCAAGATACAGACAAAGCTGACATATAAAAAGATTGGGATCAGGTAAGTTTTAATCAAGTCAACCCTTTCCCTCAAGGAAAGTTTCCATTTCTTCCAGCTTGCCACCTTGGCATTGGCATTCAACAACCTGCTTTCCCAATTTCGATGACCATAGTCACCAGGACCAAATTTGATGCCCAACACTTTAATCTCCTGCTGGGGCTCTGGGAAGGCATCCGGAAGTTCGAAGCTTTCACCCTCCTCACCCATCCAGAAAACTTCACTCTTTTCATGATTGATTTTAGAGCCAGAAGCCTCAGTGTACTGCTCTATCACAGAGACCACCTCCTGCGCCTCCTCCATCCCAGAGATAATAACAGACACATCATCGGCATAGGCCACGACCTTCAAAGGCGGCACACCAGCAATGCCCAAAGGCACCCCACACAACGATCCACTCTCTAACCTTCTTATGAAGGGGTCGATTGCGAATACATATAGCAGGGGGCTCAAAGGACACCCCTGGCGCACACCAGAGCCAACCTCAAAAGGCCGTCCAACCCAACCATTAACAAGTGGGAAGCTCTCAGCCCCTTTATATAATGTTTTCAGCCAATCAATAAACCTCCCCTGCAGGCCGTATCTACCAAGTAGCAAATACAGGTACTCATGATTGACTCGATCAAAAGCCTTCGCCTGATCCAATGCCAGCAAGTACTTTCTCCATCCAGCAGCCCTGCATCGCTCCAAAGCCTCCCGGACAGCTAAAATTGCTGAAAAGGTACTTCTGCCCTGGACCGAGCAGTGCTGATGATTGGACAACAAATCGCCTGCTACTGACGACAAGCGCCAAAAAAGAATCTTCGCCAAAATCTTTCTATCAACATTGAGAAGACTGATGGGGCGCCAGTTCTCAATTATTGAGGGGTCTTTACCTTTTGACAGAAGAATCACAGCAGATTGCCTCATGGAGGGAGGGAGAGAACCCTCTTCTAAACAGCTGTTATAAACCTCCGCTAAAAAGGGAGCCAGAATGGACTTAAAACACTTGTAAAATTCAGCTGTCAACCCATCTGGCCCAGGCGACTTTTTGGTAGCCAGCTTCTCTATAGCACGAACTACCTCATCCGCTGAAATTGGTTCTGTCAAATCCATCAAAGGCAATGTATCATTTCCCAATCCTGGAGTAGAATCCAGAAAGCTTTCCATCCTGTCCCGACTAAGGTCCTTTCTTCCCAGAAGGTCTGCGTAATATGACCTGAAGATCTCCAGGATCCCTGATCTGGACTTAACCAGGGAACCCGTACTATCCCTCAGACCTATGACCGTCTTAACTGCTATGCCTTGCTTACAGTTCTGGTAAGGATCAGGCGAGTGATATTTCCCGTAATCTCTCTCCAGAACCAAGGAGGCATGCCGGTCGTATTGACACTTCCTAAGAAGAAGCTTTACCTCCGAGATTTCCCCTGGATCTCCTCCATACGAGACAAGACGATCAAGCTTCCTCAGCAAATGCTGGTAGGCAATATACATACCAAGCTGCTTCTTCTTACTTATGGCCTTGAAAAGTCCAATCGCCCTTTGTTTCACAAGCTCCCACCACTCTGATTTATTGCTGCAAAAATCCAGAATAGAAACCTGTGCCTGAAAAAAATCCTCAAAGGATTGTCTTACCTCTACATCTTCCAGGAGAGCCGAATTCAGTTTCCAGGTACCCCTTCCCCTGGGTGGAGTGTCCGAGGCATTCAGAGTCACAGACAGCATACAGTGGTCAGAGAACTCCACCGCCCTCAACTCAGGAGCCGAGAAAGCAGAGTTCTCCTTTAAAAAAAACCTGTCTATCCTACTCTGACTATTCCCTCTCTGAAATGTGAATCCTGTGCTGCCAGGGCAGTGCTTAATGTGCACATCTACCAGGCCTGCTTTTCTAACCATATCTCTAAGAAAAATGCTATCATAACCCAGCCTGTCTATGGAGACCCTCCTGTCTTCAGGCCTAATTATGGTGTTAAAGTCACCTCCAAAGACAACCTGCTGGGATGTAAAAAGGAAGGGCTTGATCTTTGTGAAGAGGCATTTCCTGTCCCATTTTGACTGCGGTCCATAGATATTGATCAGGCGCAGGTCCTGCCCCCTAACAGAGACGTCTAAGACCATGCATCTCCCCATTTCTACCTCAATTACCCGCCGGCACGTTACCATATCGGTTTTAAAAAGAACCGCAACTCCGCTGCAAGGCTCAGCCGCAAGAGACCAAAAGGAGGGACCGCATCTCCACTCCCTTTTTGCTAGATGGACATCGGCCAAAGTATTGAGCCAGGTCTCTTGCAAAAATAAAATCTCAGCATCAAACTCACTGAGCAAAAATAAGGCAATATCACGAGCTCTTGCAGATTTCACGCTGGCGACATTAATGGTCGCCACCTTTATCAGAGCGGGCACTGCCATCAGGATGATTGGGGTAGTCGTTTCTTAACCTCCACCACACTCTCATCACCCGAGACAGCTCTTTTTACACTATGTGACTCCCCCTCATCCATAGATGAAATGGATAAATCGGATACTAACTCCTCCCCTGATAACACAGAAAATTAGTTGCCAAGAGGAACCCCCCCATCAGCTTCCGCTAGTCTGGAGGATCTACGCACAGTAGATGTAGGAACAACCACAGGAGGGACAGACTCAGGGACCACATCACTAGGGGAAACAGAATCTGACACAACAGACACAGGAGGGGCAGCAACAATTTCCTCTCTAACTTCAGCTGCTTCATCTTCTTTATCAAGCCTCTGCAGCTCAGTCTCCAATCCTGGCAAGTTATGCAGTGCCTCTGGGCACTGGCTATATGGATGACCCAGCTGCTGGCACAAATTGCACCGAATCTGGGTGCATTCTCTGGCCAAATGGCCTAAATCCTGGCACAGTGAGCACTTCTTGTGGGTGCAGGACGATGCAAAGTGGCCTTTATCACCACATTTATTACACACCTTAGGCTGACCTTGGTAGAAAATGGCCAGCCTATCCCTACCCAGAAAGGCTGAGCAGGGAAGGTGCTGAACTACATCGCCCAGCACCCCCAATTTTAGTGACACTGTCCAGGCCCCTGTCCATATCCCATGCTCATCAAGGACCTTCCGCAGTGGAGTGAGGACCTCGCCATATCGGCGTAGCCATACTAATAAATCAGCCTCTGGTAGGGATTCGTTACGCACCAAAATGGTCACTGATTTTATCAGAGGCTGCCTTGAGATCACCTTTGGCACCAAACCACTCCACTGCTGAAGGCCCTTGCACCTCCTAAATCTCTCCCAGAAGAGATCCAAACTTTCAGGTTTTACAAACGACAAATCAAATTCATAACTCCCCACCGGGCAAATTAAAGCAAAAATATCACAAGCTTTAAACCCCATTTCCAAAATCAACTCAGCCACCCTCCCCCTTACTGGTGAAGTTCCATCCCCCACCCACCTCAACTGTACCACATTCCTCCTCCTATACCCACCAAACCACCCTGAATTTTGACTAATAACAGAATTCTCACCACCCACCCTGGTGTGACTCCCCAAAGCTGAAGCATAGCTTCCAACATTCCTCCCAGCAGAAAATCCATCAGTTTTTTTTTAATTATCTGACACACACTTAGCAGATAACAATTGCACAGATTCGGGATTGATCTGTGCAATCGAATCTTTCCTCTGCTGAGCAGGAGGAGAAATGTCATTTTTATTTTTCCCAGCATTACTAACCCCTTCACCACCACCCACCACATTCATTGCTTTAACATTAATGTCATTTTTTATACTTGCTGGGATATTTATTATTGCTGTTGTCTTCACAGCAGAATCCATAGTTGCTACTGCACTGGTAAGAGTTTCAGCGGTCATCCTCTCTTCCACTGGGACAGAGTTTTCAGTTGTAAAAACAGAATCCTGTTTTAACACAGCAGCAGGTAAAGCATTGCAGGATACTTCCATTGCTACTTCCATTCCACTCGCAGCACCATGTTGATCCCCTCCCCCACTAGCAATCAGCTCGTCAATCAGCCCTGGAACACTGGGAAACTCAGCTGAAGCAAACTCTATGGAGTTTGCAGCCATTTTGCTTGCAGAGGGACTACTGGTCTCAGCAGGAGCAGAAAAATCCATGCCTGGGGTGTTAGATGCAGGTCCATCCACATTTTTCTCACAATTTGGTGATTCGGTCAGGGATTTACCCTGCATGTCTGCACCGGATTTCTCCTCAGCAGTAACTCCAATATGCAGTTCCTTCTCACCTGGGACACCATCCACTACAGCAGGTGGGGCAGACATGCTGGAAGGCAACATGGTGTACTGGGATTTCTCCACCAGTACTGGCTTTGCTGGTTTGAATCTCCTCTGCCCATCCTCGGGAATTTCTGATGGATCATCAGAAAAGACAAACTTGTCTGCTTTCAGGGGTGACTCCATCTCCTGGAAAAATGTCAGGGATCCATGTCCACTCTCAACCCCCTGGCTAGTTGCCGCTGGCGATTCCCAGTCCTGATATGGGGGGAGAGGTGCAGAGGCAGATGGAGCCTGGTCATCCATTAAAGGAGGCTGCTGATCCACAGATGCTGATGCTTGGCTGGCAAATCGCCTCTCATTGTCAAATTTTTCTTTAAACACTCCGCTTCTGTCTTTTAACTTTTCCAGTAATAAAGATTGTTTCTTTACCTTATCTTCCAATTCCTGTAGCTCAGGCTTCATGGCTGTGCGACTTTTACTCCAGGCCTGGCAGTATTTGGCTCTGAAGGATTTGTGTTCAGCCTTCAAAACTTTAAGTTTTTCTTCAGCTCTTCCAATCGCCCTAAAACGATTGATAACCTTCTGGCTGAAGACATCCGCATTCTCACCAGGGCCTGGACCCACAGACAGGTCCTCCACCTCCTCCTCACTAGGCCCCGTGTCATCAGGGGGATCCCTCCCAGGGCCTCCCCCAGGATCAGGCATTGTTCCTGGGCCAAGCTAGCAAGCAAGGCCCAGGCTTGAAAAGGGCTGGTTCTCAGAGAGCTCCTTGGGTGTGTCCTCCTCCTTCTTCCCACTGACCACCAATGTAAGGAACATTCTTCCCACTGACCACCAATGTAAGGGACATTCTTCTCACTGACCCCCAATGTAAGGAGCATTCTTCCCACTGACCACCAATGTAAAGAGCATTCTTCCCACTGATCACCAATATAAGGAGCATTCTTCCCACTGACCACCAATGTAAGGAGACATTCTTCTCACTGACCCCCAATGTAAGGAGACATTCTTCCCACTGACCACCAATGTTAGGAGCATTCTTCCCACTTATCACCAATGTAAGGAGCATTCTTTCCACTGATTACCAATGTAAGGAGCATTCTTGCCACTGACCACCAATGTAAGGAGCATTCTTCCAACTGATTACCAATGTAAGGAGCATTCTTCCCACTTCCCAATTTTGTTTATTAAAAGTCTTGCAATCAACAAGCATAAAATCAATATACATAAATAAATATATACATATTTACATGAAAAGGGGAAAAAAAAAAATACATAGCAAATTCTGCTCTCAAATAAAGACTGCCTTTACAGCAAAAACAAAACTCACATCATGAAACACATCATTACCGGGAAAAATAATCTTAATAAGACTCACACCACCACACCAGACATCAAACCTGCGAGGTCAAGAAACAAAACCACCCCCATTATGCATGCAGCCCTTCTTCAAAAATGAAGATATTAACCAACAAAAGCTAAGGGCGTGAAAGAAATAGCATAGGAAAAAAGCTTTTCACCCAGAGATGGACAGTTCACCAAAAGCAGGTCTGATATTCCTCCACGCCCTTATCCAGACCGCTCGAGGCTCCCTGCCCTTCTCAAGACCCCAAATCTTACCAACCTCACCCAGAATATTGTACATCACCACCTCGACAGGGAGGACTTTCTTCCGCAGGGTAATCTGGCACCGTGCATTCCACGTGAAGTAACGGACAACTATACTAACTAGAAAAAGTGTATCCAAATCAAAATCCCAGCGAGTCGGGAATGCCCCGTAGACCCACTCCGCATAACTCATGCGATAGAGAAAGGGGATGCCTAGAGCCCTCCCCACCCTTTTATACACCTCTATGTTAAAGGGACACTGGAACAAAAAGTGGTCCATAGACTCCACTTTACCAACACACTCCGCTCTAGGACAATTCAGATCATCCACAGGGCGATGCTTCAGGTTCCCTCTCACATAGAGCCTTCCATGGAAAGCGAGCCAGGCTTGATCCCTAAACTTCAAAGGGATTCTTCCTAAGTTAATTAAACGCAACCCCTCCCTCATTACGGGGCCTGGGCAATCCCTTAAGGTCAGCGACACATTGAAAGCAGAGCACAAAATCCTCTTCTCCAGGGAGGGACTTGATATCCCCCACTGTCACCTGCCACTGCCTAAGTATTTTCAGACACGGGGCAACATAAGCCGGAAGCTTGCCATGTCAGACTCTCAGACTTTTCACTGTTAACAAGTGGGAAGCTCTCAGCCCCTTTATATAATGTTTTCAGCCAATCAATAAACCTCCCCTGCAGGCCGTATCTACCAAGTAGCAAATACAGGTACTCATGAATGACTCGATCAAAAGCCTGATCCAATGCCAGCAAGTACTTTCTCCATCCAGCAGCCCTGCATCGCTCCAAAGCCTCCCGGACAGCTAAAATTGCTGAAAAGGTACTTCTGCCCTGGACCGAGCAGTGCTGATGATTGGACAACAAATTGCCTGCTACTGACGACAAGCGCCAAAAAAGAATCTTCGCCAAGATTTTTCTATCAACATTGAGAAGACTGATGGGGCGCCAGTTCTCAATTATTGAGGGGTCTTTACCTTTTGACAGAAGAATCACAGCGGATTGCCTCATGGAGGGAGGGAGAGAACCCTCTTCTAAACAGCTGTTATAAACCTCAGCTAAAAAGGGAGCCAGAATGGACTTAAAACACTTGTAAAATTCAGCTGTCAACCCATCTGGCCCAGGCGACTTTTTGGAAGCCAGCTTCTCTATAGCACAAACTACCTCATCCGCTGAAATTGGTTCTGTCAAATCCATCAAAGGCAATGTACCATTTCCCAATCCTGGAGTAGAATCCAGAAAGCTTTCCATCCTGTCCCGACTAAGGTCCTTTCTTCCCAGAAGGTCTGCGTAATATGACCTGAAGATCTCCAGGATCCCTGATCTGGACTTCACCAGGGAACCCGTACTATCCCTCAGACCTATGACCGTCTTAACTGCTATGCCTTGCTTACAGTTCTGGCAAGGATCAGGCGAGTGATATTTCCCATAATCTCTCTCCAGAACCAAGGAGGCATGCCGGTCGTATTGACACTTCCTAAGAAGAAGCTTTACCTCCGAGATCTCCCCTGGATCTCCTCCATACGAGACAAGACGATTAAGCTTCCTCCGCAAATGCTGGTAGGCAATATACATACCAAGCTGCTTCTTCTTCTTACTTATGGCCTTGAAAAGTCCAATCGCCCTTTGTTTCACAAGCTCCCACCACTCTGACTTACTGCTGCAAAAGTCCAGAATAGAAACCTGTGCCTGAAAAAAATCCTCAAAGTATTGTCTTACCTTTACATCTTCCAGGAGAGTCGAATTCAGTTTCCAGGTACCCCTTCCCCTGGGTGGAGTGTCCGAGGCATTCAGAGTCACAGACAGCATACAGTGGTCAGAGAACTCCACCGCCCTCAACTCAGGAGCCGAGAAAGCAGAGATCTCCTTTAAAAAAACCTATCTATCCTACTCTGACTATTCCCTCTCTGAAATGTGAATCCCGTGCTGGCAGGGCAGTGCTTAATGTGCACATCTACCAGGCCTGCTTGTCTAACCATATCTCTAAGAAAAACGCTATCATAACCCAGCCTGTCTATGGAGACCCTCCTGTCTTCAGGCCTAATTATGGTGTTAAAGTCACCTCCAAAGACAACCTGCTGGGATGTAAAAAGGAAGGGCTTGATCTTTGTGAGGAGGCATTTCCTGTCCCATTTTGACTGAGGTCCATAGATATTGATCAGGCGCAGGTCCTGCCCCCTAACAGAGACGTCTAAGACCATGCATCTCCCCATTTCTACCTCAATTACCCGCCGGCACGTTACCATATCGGTTTTAAAAAGAACCGCAACTCCGCTGCAAGGCTCAGCCGCAAGAGACCAAAAGGAGGGACCGCATCTCCACTCCCTTTTTGTTAGATGGACATCGGCCAAAGTATTGAGCCAGGTCTCTTGCAAAAATAAAATCTCAGCATCAAACTCACTGAGCAAAAATAAGGCAATATCACGAGCTCTTGCAGATTTCACGCTGGCGACATTAATAGTCGCCACCTTTATCGGAGCGGGAACTGCCATCAGGATGATTGGGGTAGTCGTTTCTTAACCTCTACCACACTCTCATCACCTGAAACAGCTCTCTTTACACTATTTGACTCCCCCTCATCCATAGATGATAAAGAAATAGATAAATCAGGCACCAACTCCTCCCCTGATAAAACAGAAAATGTGTTGCCAAGAGGAACCCCTCCTGGCTCTAACTGTAAGGAAGAAATGACCGCTTTACTGGTCTTCCTCTTCTTCTTTTTCTTCCTCCTAGTCCTCTCCCACCCCTCATCATCCGAATCCTCCTCAACAGAGGGTGAGACATGGGATATGGACACCCCTCCCTCAACCCCATCGACCCCACCACCATCCAGCACCCCTGCACTCTCCTGCCCGCGTTTACGGTGTCGGGGGACAGGGACTGGAGGTGGAGTAGGCCGAGGGGGAAGATCCACTATACCCGCCCCCCCAGCAGCTTCCGCTAGTCTGGAGGATCTACGCACAGTAGATGTAGGAACAACCACAGGAGGGACAGACTCAGGGACCACATCACCACTGGAAACAGAATCTGACACAACAGACACAGGAGGGGCAACAACAATTTCCTCTCTAACCTCAGCTGCTTCATCTTCTTTATCAAGCCTCTGCAGCTCAGTCTCCAATCCTGGCAGGTTATGCAGTGCCTCTGGGCACTGGCTATATGGATGACCCAGCTGCTGGCACAAATTGCACTGAATCTGGGTGCATTCTCTGGCCAAATGGCCTAAATCCTGGCACAGTGAGCACTTCTTGTGGGTGCAGGACGATGCAAAGTGGCCTTTATCACCACATTTATTACACACCTTAGGTTGACCCTGGTAGAAAATGGTCAGCCTATCCCTACCCAGAAAGGCTGAGCAGGGAAGGTGCTGAACTACATTGCCCAGCACCCCCAATTTTAGTGACACTGTCCAGGCCCCTGTCCATATCCCATGCTCATCAAGGACCTTCCGCATTGGAGTGAGGACCTCGCCATATCGGCGTAGCCATACTAATAAATCAGCCTCTGGTATGGATTCGTTACGCACCAAGATTGTCACTGATTTTATCAGAGGCTGTCTTGAGATCACCTTTGGCACCAAACCACTCCACTGCTGAAGGCCCTTGCACCTCCTATACCTCTCCCAAAAGAGATCCAAACTTTCAGGTTTTACAAAAGACAAATCAAATTCATAACTCCCCACCGGGCAAATTAAAGCGAAAATATCACAGGCTTTAAACCCCATTTCCAAAACCAACATAGCCACCCTCCCCCTTACTGGCGGAGTTCCATCCCCCTCCCACCTTAACTGTACCACATTCCTCCTCCTATACCCACTAACCAGCCCCCCACCAAACCTCCCTAAATTGTGACTATTAACAGAATTACCACCACCCCCCCTGGTGCGACTCCCCAAAACTGAAGCATAGCTGCCAACATTCCTCCCAGCAGAAAATCCATCAGTTTGTTTTGAAACATCTGACACACACTTAACAGATAACGATTGCACAGATTCGAGATTGGTCTGTACAATCGATGAATCCTTCCTCTGCTGAGCAGGGAGAGAAATGTCATTTTTATTTTTCCCAGCAATATTATCCCCTTCACCACCACCCACCACAATCATTGCTTTATGATTATTGTCATTTTTTATACTTGCTGGGATATTTGTTGTCTTCACAGCAGAATCCATAGTTGCTGCTGCACTGGTAAGAGTTTCAGCGGACATCTTCTCTTCCACTAGGACAGGGTTTTCAGCTGTGGAAATTGAATTCTGTTCTAGCACAGCAACAGGTAAAACACTGCAGGTAACTTCCATGGCTGCTTCCATTGCAGCACCATGCTGATCCCCTCCCCCACCACCAATCAGCTGGCCAATCAGTCCTGAAACACTGGGAAGCTCTGGTGAAAGCGAAACAGACTCCTTGGAGCTGGCAGCCATTTTGCTTTCAGAGGGACTACTGGTCTCAGCCAGACCAGCAAAATCCATGTCTGGGGTGTTAGATGCAGGTCCATCCATATTCCTCTGACAATCTCCTGAATCCTCTGTCAGGGATTTTCCCTGCCATGTCTGACCTGGTTGTGTTTACAGCAGAATCTCCAATAGGTAGCTGTATGCAGAGCTCCTTCTCACCTGGGACACCATCCACTACAGCAGGTGGGGCAGACATGTTGGAAGGCAACATGGTGTACTGGGATTTCTCCACCAATACTGTTTTTGCCGGCTTGTATCTCCTCTGTTCATCCTCTGGGATTTCTGATGGATCATCAGTAAATGCAAACTTGTCTGCTCTCAGGGGGGACTCCATCTGCTGGATGAATGTCAGGGATCCATGTTCACTCTCAACCCCCTGGCTGGTTGCTGCTGGCGATTCCCAGGTCTGGCATGGGGGGAGAGGTGCAGAGGCAGATGGAGCCGGGTCATCCCTTACCTGAGGCTGCTGATCCACAGAACTTGCTGATGCTTGGCTGACAAATCGCCTCTCATTATCAAATTTTTCTTTAAACACTCCGCTTCTGTCTTTTAACTTTTCCAATAATAAAGATTGTTTCTTTACCTTATCTTCCAATTCCTGTAACTCAGGCTTCATGGCTGTGCGATTTTTACTCCAGGCCTGACGGTATTTGGCTCTGAAGGATTTATGTTCAGCCTTCAAAACTTTAAGTTTTTCTTCAGCTCTTCCAATCGCCCTAAAACGATTGATTATCTTCTGGCTGAAGACATCCGCATTCTCACCGGGGCCTGGACACACAGACAGGTCCTCCACCTCCTCCTCACTAGGCCCCGTGTCATTAGGGGGATCCCTCCCAGGGCCTCCCCCAGGATCAGGCATTGTTCCTGGGCCAAGCTAGCAGGCAAGGCCCAGGCTTGAAAAGGGCTGGTTCTCAGAGAGAGCTCCTTGGGTGTGTCCTCCTCCTTCTTCTCACTGACCACCAATGTAAGGAGCATTCTTCCCACTGATCACCAATGTAAGGAGCATTCTTCCCACTGATTACCAATGTAAGGGACATTCTTCCCACTGACCCCCAATGTAAGGAGCATTCTTCCCACTGACCACCAATGTAAGGGACATTCTTCCCACTGATTACCAATGTAAGGAGCATTCTTCCCACTGACCACCAATGTAAGGGACATTCTTCCCACTGACCACCAATGTAAGGGACCTTCTTCCCACTGACCTCCAATGTAAGGAGCATTCTTCCAACTGACCACCAATGTAAGGAGCATTCTTCCCACTGACCACCAATGTAAGGAGCATTCTTCCCACTGATCACCAATGTAAGGAGCATTCTTCCCACTGATTACCAATGTAAGGAGCATTCGTCTCACTGACCACCAATGTAAGGGGCATTCTTCCCAATTTTGTTTATTAAAAGTCTTGCAATCAATAAGCATAAAATCAATATACATAAATAAATATATACATATTTACATGAAAAGGGGGGAAAAAAAAATGCATAGCAAATTCTGCTCTCAAATAAAGACTGCCTTTACAGCAAAAACAAAACTCACATCATGAAACACATCATTACCGGAAAAAATTATCTTAATAAGACTCACACCACCACACCAGACATCAAACCTGCGAGGTCAAGAAACAAAACCACTCCCATTATGCATGCAGCCCTTCTTCAAAAATGAAGATATTAACTAACAAAAGCTAAGGGCGTGAAAGAAATAGCATAGGAAAAAAGCTTTTCACCCAGAGATGGACAGTTCACCAAAAGCAGGTCTGATATTCCTCCACGCCCTTATCCAGACCGCTCGAGGCTCCCTGCACTTCTCAAGACCCCGAATCTTCCCAACCTCACCCAGAATATCGTACACCACCACCTCGACAGGGAGGACTTTCTTCCGCAGGGTAATCTGGCACCGTGCATTCCACGTGAAGTAACGGACAACTATACTAACTAGAAAAAGTGTATCCAAATCAAAATCCCAGCGAGTCGGGAATGCCCCGTACACCCACTCCGCATAACTCATGCGATAGAGAAAGGGGATGCCTAGAGCCCTCCCCACCCTTTTATACACCTCTATGTTAAAGGGACACTGGAGCAAAAAGTGGTCCATAGACTCCACTTTACCAACACACTCCGCTCTAGGACAATCCCGATCATCCACAGGGCGATGCTTCAGGTTCCCTCTCACATAGAGCCTTCCATGGAAAGCGAGCCAGGCTTGATCCCTAAACTTCAAAGGGATTCTTCCTAAGTTAATTAAACGCAACCCCTCCCTCATTACGGGGCCTGGGCAATCCCTTAAGGTCAGCGACACACTGAAAGCAGAGCCCAAAATCCTCTTCTCCAGAAGCTTTCTGGGGAGGGACTTGATATCCCCCACTGTCACCTGCCACTGCCTAAGTATTTTCAGACACGGGGCAACATAAGCCGGAAGCTTGCCATGTCGGACTCTCAGACTTTTCACTGGCCCGCCATCTTCCCAGCATCGCAGAAAAGGCCTAAACCAAGATTGAAAAATACCCACCCATCCCGGCGGGGTCTCTGCTAACATATTACCAAGATTATACTTTAAAAAAAGCAGAGAAAAGAAAACTATAGGGTTGACCATTCCTAGACCACCCTCCCGCCTGGACAGGTAAGTTACATTGCGTTTGATCAGGTTCAGCCTATTTCCCCATAACAGTTGGAAAAAGCAGCTGTACACCCTTGCATAGAGAGATTCTGGCAAGATACAGACAAAGCTGACATATAAAAAGATTGGGATCAGGTAAGTTTTAATCAAGTCAACCCTTTCCCTCAAGGAAAGTTTCCATTTCTTCCAGCTTGCCACCTTGGCATTGGCATTCAACAACCTGCTTTCCCAATTTCGATGACCATAGTCACCAGGACCAAATTTGATGCCCAACACTTTAATTTCCTGCTGGGGCTCTGGGAAGGCATCCGGAAGTTCGAAGCTTTCACCCTCCTCACCCATCCAGAAAACTTCACTCTTTTCATGATTGATTTTAGAGCCAGAAGCCTCAGTGTACTGCTCTATCACAGAGACCACCTCCTGCGCCTCCTCCATCCCAGAGATAATAACAGACACATCATCGGCATAGGCCACGACCTTCAAAGGTGGCACACCAGCAATGCCCAAAGGCACCCCACACAACGATCCACTCTCTAACCTTCTTATGAAGGGGTCGATTGCGAATACATATAGCAGGGGGCTCAAAGGACACCCCTGGCGCACACCAGAGCCAACCTCAAAAGGCCGTCCAACCCAACCATTAACAAGTGGGAAGCTCTCAGCCCCTTTATACAATGTTTTCAGCCAATCAATAAACCTCCCCTGCAGGCCGTATCTACCAAGTAGCAAATACAGGTACTCATGATTGACTCGATCAAAAGCCTTCGCCTGATCCAATGCCAGCAAGTACTTTCTCCATTCAGCAGCCCTGCATCGCTCCAAAGCCTCCCGGACAGCTAAAATTGCTGAAAAGGTACTTCTGCCCTGGACCGAGCAGTGCTGATGATTGGACAACAAATCGCCTGCTACTGAAGACAAGCGCCAAAAAAGAATCTTTGCCAAGATCTTTCTATCAACATTGAGAAGACTGATGGGGCGCCAGTTCTCAATTATTGAGGGGTCTTTACCTTTTGACAGAAGAATCACAGCGGATTGCCTCATGGAGGGAGGGAGAGAACCCTCTTCTAAACAGCTGTTATAAACCTCCGCTAAAAAGGGAGCCAGAATGGACTTAAAACACTTGTAAAATTCAGCTGTCAACCCATCTGGCCCAGGCGACTTTTTGGTAGCCAGCTTCTCTATAGCACGAACTACCTCATCCGCTGAAATTGGTTCCGTCAAATCCATCAAAGGCAATGTATCATTTCCCAATCCTGGAGTAGAATCCAGAAAGCTTTCCATCCTGTCCCGACTAAGGTCCTTTCTTCCCAGAAGGTCTGCGTAATATGACCTGAAGATCTCCAGGATCCCTGATCTGGACTTCACCAGGGAACCCGTACTATCCCTCAGACCTATGACCGTCTTAACTGCTATGCCTTGCTTACAGTTATGGTAAGGATCAGGCGAGTGATATTTCCCATAATCTCTCTCCAGAACCAAAGAGGCATGCCGGTCGTATTGACACTTCCTAAGAAGAAGCTTTACCTCCGAGATCTCCCCTGGATCTCCTCCATACGAGACAAGACGATCAAGCTTCCTCCGCAAATGCTGGTAGGCAATATACATACCAAGCTGCTTCTTCTTACTTATGGCCTTGAAAAGTCCAATCGCCCTTTGTTTCACAAGCTCCCACCACTCTGACTTACTGCTGCAAAAGTCCAGAATAGAAACCTGTGCCTGAAAAAAATCCTCAAAGGATTGTCTTACCTCTACATCTTCCAGGAGAGCCGAATTCAGTTTCCAGGTACCCCTTCCCCTGGGTGGAGTGTCCGAGGCATTCAGAGTCACAGACAGCATACAGTGGTCAGAGAACTCCACCGCCCTCAACTCAGGAGCCGAGAAAGCAGAGTTCTCCTTTAAAAAAAACCTATCTATCCTACTCTGACTATTCCCTCTCTGAAATGTGAATCCCGTGCTGCCAGGGCAGTGCTTAATGTGCACATCTACCAGGCCTGCTTGTCTAACCATATCTCTAAGAAAAACGCTATCATAACCCAGCCTGTCTATGGAGACCCTCCTGTCTTCAGGCCTAATTATGGTGTTAAAGTCACCTCCAAAGACAACCTGCTGGGATGTAAAAAGGAAGGGCTTGATCTTTGTGAAGAGGCATTTCCTGTCCCATTTTGACTGCGGTCCATAGATATTGATCAGGCGCAGGTCCTGCCCCCCAACAGAGACGTCTAAGACCATGCATCTCCCCATTTCTACCTCAATTATCCGCCGGCACGTTACCATATCGGTTTTAAAAAGAACCGCTACTCCGCTGCAAGGCTCAGCCGCAAGAGACCAAAAGGAGGGACCGCATCTCCACTCCCTTTTTGCTAGATGGACATCGGCCAAAGTATTGAGCCAGGTCTCTTGCAAAAATAAAATCTCAGCATCAAACTCACTGAGCAAAAATAAGGCAATATCACGAGCTCTTGCAGATTTCACGCTGGCGACATTAATGGTCGCCACCTTTATCAGAGCGGGCACTGCCATCAGGATGATTGGGGTAGTCGTTTCTTAACCTCCACCACACTCTCATCACCCGAGACAGCTCTCTTTACACTATGTGACTCCCCCTCATCCATAGATGATAAACAAATAGATAAATCCGACACCAACTCCTCCCCTGATAAAACCGAAAATGTGTTGCCAAGAGGAACCCCTCCTGGCTCTAACTGTAAGGAAGAAACGACCACTTTACTGGTCTTCCTCTTCTTCTTTTTCTTCCTCTTTGTCCTCTCCCACCCCTCCTCATCCGAATCCTCCACAACAGAGGGTGAGACATGGGACATGGACACCCCTCCCTCAACCCCATCGACCCCACCACCATCCAGCACCCCTGCACCCTCTTGGCCGCGTTTGCGGTGTCGAGAGACAGGGACTGGAGGTGGAGTAGGCCGAGGGGGAAGATCCACTATACCCGCCCCCCAGCAGCTTCCGCTAGTCTGGAGGATCTACGCACAGTAGATGTAGGAACAACCACAGGAGGGACAGACTCAGGGACCACATCACCAGGGGAAACAAAATCTGACACAACAGACACAGGAAGGACAGACTCAGGGACCACATCACCAGGGGAAACAGAATCTGACACAACAGACACAGGAGGGGCAGCAACAATTTCCTCTCTAACTTCAGCTGCTTCATCTTCTTTATCAAGCCTCTGCAGCTCAGTCTCCAATCCTGGCAAGTTATGCAGTGCCTCTGGGCACTGGCTATATGGATGACCCAGCTGCTGGCACAAATTGCACCGAATCTGGGTGCATTCTCTGGCCAAATGGCCTAAATCCTGGCACAGTGAGCACTTCTTGTGGGTGCAGGACGATGCAAAGTGGCCTTTATCACCACATTTATTGCACACCTTAGGCTGACCTTGGTAGAAAATGGTTAGCCTATCCCTACCCAGAAAGGCTGAGCAGGGAAGGTGCTGAACTACATCGCCCAGCACCCCCAATTTTAGTGACACTGTCCAGGCCCCTGTCCATATCCCATGCTCATCAAGGACCTTCCGCAGTGGAGTGAGGACCTCGCCATATCGGCGTAGCCATACTAATAAATCAGCCTCTGGTATGGATTCGTTACGCACCAAAATGGTCACTGATTTTATCAGAGGCTGTCTTGAAATCACTTTTGGCACCAAACCACTCCACTGCTGAAGGCCCTTGCACCTCCTAAATCTCTCCCAGAAGAGATCCAAACTTTCAGGTTTTACAAACGACAAATCAAATTCATAACTCCCCACCGGGCAAATTAAAGCAAAAATATCACAGACTTTAAACCCCATTTCCAAAATCAACTCAGCCACCCTCCCCCTTACTGGTGGAGTTCCATCCCCCAATTTTTGTTTATTAAAAGTCTTGCAATCAATAATCATAAAATCAATATACATAAATAAATATATACATATTTACATGAAAAGGGAAAAAAATACATAGCAAGTTCTGCTCTCAAATAAAGAATGGCTTTACAGCAAAAACAAAACTCACATCATGAAACACATCATTACCGGGAAAAATAATCTTAATTAGACTCACACCACCACACCAGACATCAAACCTGCGAGGTCAAGAAACAAAAACCACTCCCATTATGCATGCAGCCCTTCTTCAAAAATGAAGATATTAACTAACAAAAGCTAAGGGCGTGAAAGAAATAGCATAGGAAAAAAGCTTTTCACCCAGAGATGGACAGTTCACCAAAAGCAGGTCTGATATTCCTCCACGCCCTTATCCAGACCGCTCGAGGCTCCCTGCCCTTCTCAAGACCCCGAATCTTCCCAACCTCACCCAGAATATCGTACACCACCACCTCGACAGGGAGGACTTTCTTCCGCAGGGTAATCTGGCACCGTGCATTCCACGTGAAGTAACGGACAACTATACTAACTAGAAAAAGTGTATCCAAATCAAAATCCCAGCGAGTCGGGAATGCCCCGTACACCCACTCCGCATAACTCATGCGATAGAGAAAGGGGATGCCTAGAGCCCTCCCCACCCTTTTATACACCTCTATGTTAAAGGGACACTGGAGCAAAAAGTGGTCCATAGACTCCACTTTACCAACACACTCCGCTCTAGGACAATCCCGATCATCCACAGGGCGATGCTTCAGGTTCCCTCTCACATAGAGCCTTCCATGGAAAGCGAGCCAGGCTTGATCCCTAAACTTCAAAGGGATTCTTCCTAAGTTAATTAAACGCAACCCCTCCCTCATTACGGGGCCTGGGCAATCCCTTAAGGTCAGCGACACACTGAAAGCAGAGCCCAAAATCCTCTTCTCCAGAAGCTTTCTGGGGAGGGACTTGATATCCCCCACTGTCACCTGCCACTGCCTAAGTATTTTCAGACACGGGGCAACATAAGCCGGAAGCTTGCCATGTCGGACTCTCAGACTTTTCACTGGCCCGCCATCTTCCCAGCATCGCAGAAAAGGCCTAAACCAAGATTGAAAAATACCCACCCATCCCGGCGGGGTCTCTGCTAACATATTACCAAGATTATACTTTAAAAAAAGCAGAGAAAAGAAAACTATAGGGTTGACCATTCCTAGACCACCCTCCCGCCTGGACAGGTAAGTTACATTGCGTTTGATCAGGTTCAGCCTATTTCCCCATAACAGTTGGAAAAAGCAGCTGTACACCCTTGCATAGAGAGATTCCGGCAAGATACAGACAAAGCTGACATATAAAAAGATTGGGATCAGGTAAGTTTTAATCAAGTCAACCCTTTCCCTCAAGGAAATTTTCCATTTCTTCCAGCTTGCCACCTTGGCATTGGCATTCAACAACCTGCTTTCCCAATTTCGATGACCATAGTCACCAGGACCAAATTTGATGCCCAACACTTTAATTTCCTGCTGGGGCTCTGGGAAGGCATCCGGAAGTTCGAAGCTTTCACCCTCCTCACCCATCCAGAAAACTTCACTCTTTTCATGATTGATTTTAGAGCCAGAAGCCTCAGTGTACTGCTCTATCACAGAGACCACCCCCTGCGCCTCCTCCATCCCAGAGATAATAACAGACACATCATCGGCATAGGCCACGACCTTCAAAGGCGGCACACCAGCAATGCCCAAAGGCACCCCACACAACGATCCACTCTCTAACCTTCTTATGAAGGGGTCGATTGCGAATACATATAGCAGGGGGCTCAAAGGACACCCCTGGCGCACCCCAGAGCCAACCTCAAAAGGCCGTCCAACCCAACCATTAACAAGTGGGAAGCTCTCAGCCCCTTTATATAATGTTTTCAGCCAATCAATAAACCTCCCCTGCAGGCCGTATCTACCAAGTAGCAAATACAGGTACTCATGATTGACTCGATCAAAAGCCTTCGCCTGATCCAATGCCAGCAAGTACTTTCTCCATCCAGCAGCCCTGCATCGCTCCAAAGCCTCCCGGACAGCTAAAATTGCTGAAAAGGTACTTCTGCCCTGGACCGAGCAGTGCTGATGATTGGACAACAAATCGCCTGCTACTGACGACAAGCGCCAAAAAAGAATCTTCGCCAAGATCTTTCTATCAACATTGAGAAGACTGATGGGGCGCCAGTTCTCAATTATTGAGGGGTCTTTACCTTTTGACAGAAGAATCACAGCAGATTGCCTCATGGAGGGAGGGAGAGAACCCTCTTCTAAACAGCTGTTATAAACCTCCGCTAAAAAGGGAGCCAGAATGGACTTAAAACACTTGTAAAATTCAGCTGTCAACCCATCTGGCCCAGGCGACTTTTTGGTAGCCAGCTTCTCTATAGCACGAACTACCTCATCCGCTGAAATTGGTTCTGTCAAATCCATCAAAGGCAATGTATCGTTTCCCAATCCTGGAGTAGAATCCAGAAAGCTTTCCATCCTGTCCCGACTAAGGTCCTTTCTTCCCAGAAGGTCTGCGTAATATGACCTGAAGATCTCCAGGATCCCTGATCTGGACTTCACCAGGGAACCCGTACTATCCCTCAGACCTATGACCGTCTTAACTGCTATGCCTTGCTTACAGTTCTGGTAAGGATCAGGCGAGTGATATTTCCCATAATCTCTCTCCAGAACCAAGGAGGCATGCCGGTCGTATTGACACTTCCTAAGAAGAAGCTTTACCTCCGAGATCTCCTCCATACGAGACAAGACGATCAAGCTTCCTCCGCAAATGCTGGTAGGCAATATACATACCAAGCTGCTTCTTCTTACTTATGGCCTTGAAAAGTCCAATCGCCCTTTGTTTCACAAGCTCCCACCACTCTGACTTACTGCTGCAAAGGTCCAGAATAGAAACCTGTGCCTGAAAAAAATCCTCAAAGGATTGTCTTACCTCTACATCTTCCAGGAGAGCCGATTCAGTTTCCAGGCACCCCTTCCCCTGGGTGGAGTGTCCGAGGCATTCAGAGTCACAGACAGCATACAGTGGTCAGAGAACTCCACCGCCCTCAACTCAGGAGCCGAGAAAGCAGAGTTCTCCTTTAAAAAAAAAACCTATCTATCCTACTCTGACTATTCCCTCTCTGAAATGTGAATCCCGTGCTGCCAGGGCTGTGCTTAATGTGCACATCTACCAGGCCTGCTTGTCTAACCATATCTCTAAGAAAAACGCTATCATAATCCAGCCTGTCTATGGAGACCCTCCTGTCTTCAGGCCTAATTATGGTGTTAAAGTCACCTCCAAAGACAACCTGCTGGGATGTAAAAAGGAAGGGCTTGATCTTTGTGAGGAGGCATTTCCTGTCCCATTTTGACTGCGGTCCATAGATATTGATCAGGCGCAGGTCCTGCCCCCCAACAGAGACGTCTAAGACCATGCATCTCCCCATTTCTACCTCAATTACCCGCCGGCATGTTACCATATCGGTTTTAAAAAGAACCGCAACTCCGCTGCAAGGCTCAGCCGCAAGAGACCAAAAGGAGGGACCGCATCTCCACTCCCTTTTTGCTAGATGGACATCGGCCAAAGTATTGAGCCAGGTCTCTTGCAAAAATAAAATCTCAGCATCAAACTCACTGAGCAAAAATAAGGCAATAACACGAGCTCTTGCAGATTTCACGCTGGCGACATTAATGGTCACCACCTTTATCAGAGCGGGAACTGCCATCAGGATGATTGTGGTAGTCGTTTCTTTAACCTCCACCACACTCTCATCACCCGAAACAGCTCTCTTTACACTATGTGACTCCCCCTCATCCATAGATGATAAAGAAATAGATAAATCCGACACCAACTCCTCCCCTGATAAAACAGAAAATGTGTTGCCAAGAGGAACCCCTCCTGGCTCTAACTGTAAGGAAGAAATGACCGCTTTACTGGTCTTCCTCTTCTTCTTTTTCTTCCTCTTTGTCCTCTCCCACCCCTCATCATCCGAATCCTCCACAACAGAGGGTGAGACATGGGACATGGACACCCCTCCCTCAACCTCATCGACTCCACCACCATCCAGCACCCTCTTGGCCGCGTTTGCGGTGTCGAGAGACAGGGACTGGAGGTGGAGTAGGCCGAGGGGGAAGATCCACTATACCCGCCCCCCCAGCAGCTTCTGCTAGTCTGGAGGATCTACGCACAGTAGATGTAGGAACAACAGTAGGGACAGACTCAGGGACCACATCACCAGGGGAAACAGAATCTGACACAGGAGGGGCAACAATTTCCTCTCTAACTTCAGCTGCTTCATCTTCTTTATCAAGCCTCTGCAGCTCAGTCTCCAATCCTGGCAAGTTATGCAGTGCCTCTGGGCACTGGCTATATGGATGACCCAGCTGCTGGCACAAATTGCATCGAATCTGGTTGCATTCTCTGGCCAAATGGCCTAAATCCTGGCACAGTGAGCACTTCTTGTGGGTGCAGGACGATGCAAAGTGGCCTTTATCACCACATTTATTACACACCATAGGCTGACCCTGGTAGAAAATGGTCAGCCTATCCCTACCCAGAAAGGCTGAGCAGGGAAGGTGCTGAACTACATCGCCCAGCACCCCCAATTTTAGTGACACTGTCCAGGCCCCTGTTCATATCCCATGCTCATCAAGGACCTTCCGCAGTGGAGTGAGGACCTCGCCATATCGGCGTAGCCATACTAATAAATCAGCCTCTGGTATGGATTCGTTACGTACCAAAATGGTCACTGATTTTATCAGAGGCTGCCTTGAAATCACCTTTGGCACCAAACCTCTCCACTGCTGAAGGCCCTTGCACCTCCTATATCTTTCCCAGAAGAGATCCAAACTCTCAGGTTTTACAAACGACAAATCAAATTCATAACTCCCCACCGGGCAAATTAAAGCAAAAATATCACAGGCTTTAAACCCCATTTCCAAAATCAACTCAGCCACCCTCCCCCTTACTATTGGGGTTCCTTCCCCCTCCCACCTTAACTGTACCATATTCCTCCTCCTATACCCACTAACCAGCCCCCCAAAAAACCTCCCTGAATTGTGATTAACAGAATCCCCACCACCCACCCTGGTGCGACTCCCCAAAGCTGAAGCATAGCTGCCAACATTCCTCCCAGCAGAAAATCCATCAGTTTTTAAAAAAAATTCTGACACAGACTTAGCAGATAACGATTGTACAGATCCGGGATTGATCTGTACAATCGAATCTTTCCTCTGCTGAGCAGGGGGAGAAATGACATTTTCATTTTTCCCAGCACTACTAACCCCTTCACCACCACCCACCACATTCATTGCTTTAACATTAATGTCATTTTTTATACTTGCTGGAATATTTATTATTCCTGTTGTCTTCACAGCGGAATCCATAGTTGCTGCTGCACTGGTAAGAGTTTCAGCGGTCATCTTCTCTTCCACTGGGACAGAGTTTTCAGTTATAGAAATAGAATCCTGTTTTAACATAGCAGCAGGTAAAGCATTGCAGGATACTTCCATTCCACTTGAAGCACCATGTTGATCCCCTCCCCCACTAGCAATCAGCTGGTCAATCAGCCCTGGAACACTGGGAAACTCAGCTGAAGCAAACTCTTTGGAGTTTGCAGCCATTTTGCTTGCAGAGGGACTACTGGTCTCAGCAGGAGCAGAAAAATCCATGCCTGGGGTGTTAGATGTAGGTCCATCCACATTTCTCTCACAATCTGGTGATTCTGTCAGGGATTTCCCCTGCATGTCTGCATTGGTTTTCTCCACAGCAGTAACTCCAATATGCAGCTTCTTCTCACCTGGGACACCATCCACTACAGCAGGTGGGGCAGACATGCTGGAAGGCAACATGGTGTACTGGGATTTCTCCACCAGTACTGGCTTTGCTGGCTTGAATCTCCTCTGCCCATCCTCAGGGATTTCTGATGGATCATCAGAAAAGACAAACTTGTCTGCTCTCAGGGGGGACTCCATCTCCTGGATGAATGTCAGGGATCCATGCCCCCTCCCACCCCCCTGGCTGGTTGCCGCTGGTGATTACCAGGTCTGGCATGGGGGGAGAGGTGCAGAGGCAGATGGAGCCGGGTCATCTCTTACCTGAGGCTGCTGATCCATGGAACTTGCTGATGCTTGGCTGGCAAAACGCCTCTCATTATCAAACTTTTCTTTAAAAACTCCGCTTCTGTCTTTCAGCCTTTCCAATAATAAAGATTGTTTCTTTACCTTATCTTCCAAATCCTGCAGCTCAGGCTTCATGGCTGTGCGATTTTTACTCCAGGCCTGGCAGTATTTGGCTCTGAAGGATTTGTGTTCAGCCTTCAAAACTTTAAGTTTTTCTTCAGCTCTTCCAATCGCCCTAAAACGATTGATAACCTTCTGGCTGAAGACATCCGCATTCTCACCAGGGCCTGGACCCACAGACAGGTCCTCCACCTCCTCCTCACTAGGCCCGGTGTCATCAGGGGGATCCCTCCCAGGGCCTCCCCCAGGATCAGGCATTGTTCCTGGGCCAAGCTAGCAGGCAAGGCCCAGGCTTGAAAAGGGCTGGTTCTCAGAGAGAGCTCCTTGGGTGTGTCCTCCTCCTTCTTCCCACTGACCACCAATGTAAGGAGCATTCTTCCCACTGACCACCAATGTAAGGAGCATTCTTCCCACTGATCACCAATGTAAGGAGCATTCTTCCCACTGATTACCAATGTAAGGAGCATTCTTCTCACTGACCACCAATGTAAGGGACATTCTTTCCACTGACCTCCAATGTAAGGAGCATTCTTCCCACTGATTACCAATGTAAGGAGCATTCTTCTCACTGACCACCAATGTAAGTAGCATTCTTCCCACTGATTACCAATGTAAGGAGCATTCTACCCACTGATCACCAATGTAAGGAGCATTCTTCCCACTGATTACCAATGTGAGGAGCATTCTTCTCACTGACCACCAATGTAAGGGACATTCTTCCCACTGACCTCCAATGTAAGGAGCATTCTTCCCACTGATTACCAATGTAAGGAGCATTCTTCCCACTGATTACCAATGTAAGGAGCATTCTTCCCACTGATTACCAATGTAAGGAGCATTCTTCCCACTGACCTCCAATGTAAGGAGCATTCTTCCCACTGACCAACAATGTAAGGAGCATTCTTCCCACTGATTACCAATGAAAGGAGCATTCTTCCCACTGATTACCAATGTAAGGAGCATTCTTCCCACTGACCACCAATGTAAGGAGCATTCTTCCCACTGATTACCAATGTAAGGAGCATTCTTCTCACTGACCACCAATGTAAGGGACATTCTTCTCACTGACCTCCAATGTAAGGAGCATTCTTGCCACTGACCACCAATGTAAGGAGCATTCTTCCCACTGATCACCAATGTTAGGAGCATTCTTCCCACTGATCACCAATGTAAGGAGCATTCTTTCCACTGATTACCAATGTAAGGAGCATTCTTGCCACTGACCACCAATGTAAGGAGCATTCTTCCAACTGATTACCAATGTAATGAGCATTCTTCCCACTGATTACCAATGTAAGGAGCATTCTTCCCACTGATTACCAATGTAAGGAGCATTCTTCCCACTGACCACCAATGTAAGGAGCATTTTTCCCACTGATCACCAATGTAAGGAGCATTCTTCCCACTGATCACCAATGTAAGGGACATTCTTCCCACTGACCTCCAATGTAAGGAGCATTCTTCTCACTGACCTCCAATGTAAGGAGAATTCTTCCCACTGATTACCAATGTAAGGAGAATTCTTCCCACTCATTACCAATGTAAGGAGCATTCTTCCCACTGATTACCAATGTAAGGAGCATTCTTCCCACTGATTACCAATGTAAGGAGCATTCTTCCCACTGACCACCAATGTAAGGAGCATTTTTCCCACTGATTACCAATGTAAGGAGCATTGTCCCCACCAAAGTATACATATGTCAGTATTATGGGAAAAGCACTAAGTGCTATTCCCTATATATAACAATTATCTCTGTAAATTGAGTAAAGGTACCTATAACACTGATATATGTACTACAATGAGTGCTATTCCTTATATATAACATTGATATGTATACACTGAGTGGCACTCAGTGTACTAGTGAATAGCATCTGGTAGATGGGCACTTGGCAAGAAGGAACACTAATTCAGCCTGGCTATTAATTATAGACACAAACTAAACTGCTGTATTTACACTAAACTATGTGATCAGGGCAGCCATCAGAAATTGAGGCCCCTTAAACAGCTTTAGGCCTGGGCCCCCACGGGCCTGACCACTAACATTCCCAAGGGCCTTCCCACTGGCCATTCCCCGAAATCCACCCACTGCCCAGAGGTGTACACATCATTTGTAGTTGGGGGGGTGATAAAACGCCATATTTGATCCCTATCCTCCCCCCCAACCGCACCCTCTATAACTGCAGTGCCCAGCAGTGTACACATGTCACAGCTGCAGCAGGAATTATACACACTGTAACACAGGTGTAGTGCCTGCCAAGTGTGACCTATACAAGTGACAAAGGGGCCACTCTGCAAATGCCCTGCAACTGTGTGCAATGCATGCTCGTGTGGGATCCCAGGGGTTAAAGCAGATGGTGAGGAGGTGATAAAACACCTCCCCACCACCTTTAGTCACTGTACTGCACAAGGTTGCAGAGCGCTTGCTCCTCGCTTGAAGCGGTCTCACTTGGCAGGTGCTACACCTGTTAAGTGTGACAGGGTGAATAATTCCTGCTGCGGCATGTGTACACCCCTGGCCACTGCAGTTAAAGGGATGTGGTTGGGGGTGGTAAAAACAGGGCTCAACTATGGCGTTTTTTTTTACCATCCCCAAACTGCAAATGTAAGCAAGTCCTTACTGTCCCGAGCCCACTATCAGTTACTTTTTAGGGGACCCCTGGGATGGGGACAGAGAGAGACCCTGGAGGACAGAGGGATGCCATGGGAGGAGGGCAGAGGGATGCCGTGGGAGGAGGGCAAAGGGATGCTGTGGAGGAGGGCAGAGGGACGCCATGGGAGGAGGACACTGTGGGAGGACAGAAAAGGGATGCCATGGGAGAAGGGCAGAGGGGGACGCTGTGGTAGGAGGGATGCCTTGGGAGGAGGGCAGAGGGGAACGCCGTGGGAGGAGGGCAGAGGGGGGACGCCATGGGAGGAGGACACTGTGGGAGGAGGGAAAAGGGATGTCAAGGGAGGAGGGCAGAGGGGAACGCCGTGGGAGGAGGCCAGAGGGGGACGCCGTGGGAGGAGGGCTGAGGGGGGGGCGCCGTGGAAGGAGGGCAGAGGGGGGGGGGCAATGTGGGAGGAGGACAGAGGGGAGGGACGCTGTGGGAGGAGGGCAGACACTGTGGGAGGAGGGCAGAGGGGGGGACGCCGTGGGAGGAGGGCAGAAAGGGGGGCGCCGTGGGAGAAGGGCAGAAGGGGGGACGCTGTGGGAGGAGGGCAGAGGGGAGGGACGCTGTGGGAGGAGGGCAGAAGGGGCGGACGCTGTGGGAGGGCAGAGGGGAGGGACACTGTGGGAAGAGAGCAGAGGGGGGGGGCGCCGTGGGAAGAGAGCAGAGGGGGGGGGGCGCCGTGGGAGGAGGGCAGAGAAGGGGGGGCGCCGTGGGAGGAGGGCAGAGGGGGGGGCGCCGTGGGAAGAGGGCAGAGGGGGGGACGCTGTGGGAGGAGGGCAGAGGGGAGGGACGCTGTGGGAGGAGGGCAGAGGGGGCGGACGCTGTGGGAGGAGGGCAGAGGGGGGGGGACGCTGTGGGAGGAGGGCAGAGGGGGGGGACGCTGTGGGAGGAGGGCAGAGGGGAGGGACGCTGTGGGAGGAGGGCAGAGGGGGGGGACGCCGTGGGAGGAGGGCAGAGGGAGGGGACGCCGTGGGAGGAGGGCAGAGGGGGGGGGGACGCCGTGGGAGGGCAGAGGGGGGGCGCCGTGGGAGGAGGGCACGCTGTGGGAGGAGAGCAGAGGGGTGGGGATGCCGTGGGAGGAGGGCAGAGGGGGGGGGACGCCGTGGGAGGAGGGCAGAGAGGGATGCAGCTTCTTTTAATTTGGGGGAGAGGGGGGTAAGAGGATATGTATTGGGGGGTGCTTTGGAAGGGGGGGTGACCTCCCTCCCCCCACTAGCAGAAGTCCTCTCTCCTCCCAAAGCACCCCCCAATACATATCCTCTAGCCCCCCCCCATCATGTGTGCTACTTGCCCTTCGCCCCTTTATGGTTACTGTCTGTGCCCCCCCCCCCCCTCCACTGTATCTATAACTATACACAGACCTCAGATCATCAGCGTGGCTCTGGCAGTGAAATCTCCCTCCTCCCGGGTTCCTTCTCCTTTCTGTAGTGTTTACATCGGAACATGTGCAGGGGGCAAGGGATGCTCAGTGGGATGTGGGGAGAGAGGAGGATGATCGCTGCGGGCTGCAGATGTCCCCTGTGCCCCCTCCCTTTGGCAGCGCTGTGTGTGATAGTACACACTGACTGACCTTCTGCTGCTGCACACAAGGCTCTGCAAAAACTTTGCTGCACTTTGCTGGCCACTTCCCCTCTAGGGACGGACTGACTCTCTCATGGGGCCCCCCTCTGACGCCCGAATGATCAGTCCGCCCCTGGTACCATCCCTCGTGCGTATTTAAAAAAAAAAAAAAAACTTTACCCTAAACTTTGGCTTTAAATATTTTAGTAGCCCACAGTTTGTAATCAGTAGCCCACAATTGTCCTTTAGTTTCTTATTTCTACTCAGTGAGTGAAAAAGAACAGAGATCAGAGACAGCCAAGCTACTAGCATCCCAGGAGATCAGACAGGACAACCTCCATTAGTTTCTTTATTGGAACTCTCCTGGCAGCCTGGTGAAGGAACTCTCACCCCATCCCACTGAGATCAGATTGTACAGGGTGATAGGGACGAGGGTCTCTGCACAGTCATGTAGCTGGGAAGGTGGGCAGCTGGAAGAAAAAGATCACAATTACTTTGTTTTACGTTTTTATTAGTAGAGTTAAAAAACAAAAAAAAACCTGGCTGCAGTAAGGGAATAAAAGCGGATGGTGTATAATGTATATCATGCAGACTGATGAATGAAGGGAGGCAGCACATTACCCAGCACCAGCTGAGAGGTGACATCCTTCCTCCTCCTCTGCAGACGCTCCCGCAGGTAGTCCAGCTGCTTCTTGTGAGCCTGGATGGAGCTCCACGTATCGGACATAGCGCTCGGCGTCCTCCGCCGAACTGCAATCACTTTACACCGATACACACCGTCCTACTCCCCGACCGGATGTGTACAGCGCACACCGGAAGATGCAGCTAGCGTCATCCGTAAACCCTTCCCCGAACTAGAGAACTCTCCGCTAATAGGTTCCGTAGGGAGGCTGCTTGGGGGGATAACCAATAGCAGGGCGCCTTTCATCTGCGTTCCTTCTCGTGCTTGGCAGGGTGGTGAAATGAGAGCTGCGATTGGTTAAAACCTAAAATTGTATCAGCGTCCACGGCGGGGAGATTGTATACCGTCAGATTACATAACAATACAAGTACTGAGCAGGCTCATGCTGGCTATGGCTTCTGTTCACATTCCTCCTTAAATGGCCCTCAATAGCCCTAAGGCTGGGTTCACACTTATGGTTTCCCCAATTACCCAGTGCCAGTGAACTCATTGAACTTGTGTGCGAACTGCAGACGTTTTTTTTTTTTTGGTAATTCAACATAGCAAAATGTATTTGGATGCTTTTGTTTTATTATGTTCAACTAAGATGTGAAGCACTTTGTAAAATGAAGCTTTAATTGCTATAATGCGCATTTATGAAGATCGCTTTTCACAAATGCGCATTATAGCAATAAAAGCTTCATTTTACAAACTGCTATCTGGAACTTAATAAAAAAAAATATATATATATATTAGCTTGCATTGGCCAGGAATCGAACCTGGAGTGCCCCCCTTAGTAGTTTGGTTAGCTAACCACAACACTAACTTACCAATGCACTAATAACAGCTATCAAACTTCCTTACATTTCTTATTACGGTGATGTCACAGACCATGTGATTGGTCACATGGTACAGAGAAGTACAGGAAGTGGATGGAACTCATCACATCCCATGTGTCTACTCTACAGTGAAGGTCTGTTCCCGGGTTTTTTTCTGCAATCTCTGCCAAGGGGGGGATCTGTATATGGGGGAGATATCTGTATATGGGGGGGGGATGTCTGTATATGGGGGAGACGTCTGTATGGGGGGGGGTGTCTGTAGCTGTATATGGGGGGGTGTCTGTAGCTGTATATGGGGGGGATATGTCTGTAGCTGTATATGGGGGGGGGATGTCTGTATGGCGGGGATGTCTGTAGCTGTATATGGGGGGGTGTCTGTAGCTGTATATGGGGGGGATGTCTGTAGCTGTATATGGGGGGGGACGGAACTCATCACATCCCATGTGTCTACTCTACAGTGAAGGTCTGTTCCCGGGTTTTTTTCTGCAATCTCTGCCAAGGAGGGGGGGATGTCTGTATATGGGGGGAGGTGTCTGTATAGGGGGGGAGATGTCTGTAGCTGTATATGGGGGGGATGTCTGTAGCTGTATATGGGGGGGATGTCTGTAGCTGTATATGGGGGGGGATGTCTGTAGCTGTATAGGGGGGGGGGGATGTCTGTAGCTGTATATGGGGGGGGGGATGTCTGTAGCTGTATATGGGGGGGGGATGTCTGTAGCTGTATATGGGGGGGGGATGTCTGTAGCTGTATATGGGGGGGGGGGATGTCTGTAGCTGTATATGGGGGGGGGGGATGTCTGTAGCTGTATATGGGGGGGGGTGATGTCTGTAGCTGTATATGGGGGGGGGTGATGTCTGTAGCTGTATATGGGGGGGGGGTGATGTCTGTAGCTGTATATGGGGGGGGGTGATGTCTGTAGCTGTATATGGGGGGGGGTGATGTCTGTAGCTGTATATGGGGGGGGGGTGATGTCTGTAGCTGTATATGGGGGGGGGTGATGTCTGTAGCTGTATATGGGGGGGGGGTGATGTCTGTAGCTGTATATGGGGGGGGGGGGGTGATGTCTGTAGCTGTATATGGGGGGGGGGTGATGTCTGTAGCTGTATATGGGGGGGGGGTGATGTCTGTAGCTGTATATGGGGGGGGGGTGATGTCTGTAGCTGTATATGGGGGGGGGGTGATGTCTGTAGCTGTATATGGGGGGGGGGGTGATGTCTGTAGCTGTATATGGGGGGGGGGGTGATGTCTGTAGCTGTATATGGGGGGGGGGGTGATGTCTGTAGCTGTATATGGGGGGGGGGGTGATGTCTGTAGCTGTATATGGGGGGGGGGGGTGATGTCTGTAGCTGTATATGGGGGGGGGGGGGTGATGTCTGTAGCTGTATATGGGGGGGGGGGTGATGTCTGTAGCTGTATATGGGGGGGGGGGTGATGTCTGTAGCTGTATATGGGGGGGGGGGTGATGTCTGTAGCTGTATATGGGGGGGGGTGATGTCTGTAGCTGTATATATGGGGGGGGGGTGATGTCTGTAGCTGTATATATGGGGGGGGTGATGTCTGTAGCTGTATATATGGGGGGGGGGTGATGTCTGTAGCTGTATATATGGGGGGGGGGGGTGATGTCTGTAGCTGTATATATATGGGGGGGGGGGTGATGTCTGTAGCTGTATATATGGGGGGGGGGGGTGATGTCTGTAGCTGTATATATGGGGGGGGGTGATGTCTGTAGCTGTATATGGGGGGGGGGGTGATGTCTGTAGCTGTATATGGGGGGGGGGGGGGTGATGTCTGTAGCTGTATATGGGGGGGGGTGATGTCTGTAGCTGTATATGGGGGGGGGATGTCTGTAGCTGTATATGGGGGGTTCTCTATATGGGGGGGGAGGGGGGAATGTCCCTCGCTGTGTTTTCTGGGGGATGTCACTCGCTGTGTATGGGGGGTGTGTCACTCGCTGTGTATGGGGGGTGTGTCACTCGCTGTGTATGGGGGGTGTGTCCCTCGCTGTGAATGGGGGCTGTGTATGGGGGGTATGTCCCTCGCTGTGTATGTAGGGGGGGGGGAGATGTACCTCGCTGTGTATGGGGAGGGAT